>NC_079416.1:6088558-6396308 GCF_026213295.1 Gadus chalcogrammus | reverse complement strand
AGATTCAGATTCAGCTTTATTGGCCAGGTTTGCGAACAAACGAGGAATTTGACTTCGGTTTTTGCTCTCTATGTACATCACTCAACATTTAACCTATTGTTAATATCTAAAATAGAAAACAGTACAAATAAATAAATAATAATAAATATAAATAAACTTAAGTATATAGAATAACAATACAATCAAAATAAAGGGTGAATACTAATGAATGGTAATTAAGACTGATTTGTCTTCTTTTTTTTGTAGGTGCACTGGATGATGCCCTGAAGTATATTGCTGAGCTGGAGGCAAGGCTGCAAGAAATGTCCATGGGGCCACAAACTGTCCTCAACAGATTTTGTGTGTCTGATCAGACCATGAAATATTACACTCGGTTTCCATCGCAAGAAGTGTTTCAAGTGTTTTGGGAGTCTGTTTGCCCCTCAACACAATACATTGTTTATTGGAGCAAAGCACAGAGGATTGGACAAGAGGCGATTCCAACACCAAGCCCTTCAAGGAAGATTCCAGTCATTGACGAGTTTTTCATCTACTGTTGTAGAGTAGCAACTGGCCTTAAAGAACAGGTCATTGCTGATATCTTCCAGGTCAGCACTTCCACAGTGAGTCGTTGCATCATTACATGGGCAAATTACTTGTTTCTGGTGTTGGGCTCAATACCCATCTGGATGTCTAGGCAACAAATAGCATTATCAATGCCTAAAAAGTACACACTGCACAGTCCAAAGCTGAGAGTGATCCTTGACTGCACTGAAATACGCTGTGAGAGTCCAACTTCAATGACACTGCACTCGGAGATCTTCTCCAACTACAAGAGCACCACAACATTTAAGGGACTTATTGGTGTTGCTCCATGTGGAGCAGTTACATACGTCTCACCCCTCTACACCGGGTCAATTTCTGACAAAGACATCACCAGGAAGTCTGGCCTTCTGAACCTGCTTGAGCCTGGCGATGAAGTCATGGTGGACAAGGGCTTCACCATTGATGATCTGCTGTCCAGCATTGGTGCTTCCCTTGTAATTCCACCATTCAAAAGGGGAGCGCAGTTAAGCAAAAGTGACTGTGACCAAACGCAAGCAATTGCACGGCTCAGAATTCTAGTGGAGAGGGTCATCCGTCGGGTAAAGGAATACCACATCTGGGATAGTGTTGTGCCACTCACTCTGTCTGGAAGCGTCAATCAGATCTGGCATAACTGCTGCATCATGGTTAATTACCAGGGGCCAATGTTTTTGGAGGGGTGAGTGGATTAGGCCTCATTCATAATTGTTGCATCACCCACCCCCCCTTCCCGTGAGGATGGACACTTGTTTCAGCGGTCCTCACCACCACCCCACCCTCCCTTCCCGTGAGGATGGACACTTGTTTCAGCGGCCCTCACCACCACCCCACCCTCCCTTCCCGTGAGGATGGACACTGGGTTTCAGCGGCCCTCACAACCCTCACCACCACCCCACCCCCCCTTCCCGTGAGGATGGACACTCGGTTTCAGCGGCCCTCACAACCCTCATCACCACCCCCCCTTCCCGTGAGGATGGACACTCGGTTTTAGCGGCCCTCACAACCCTCATCACCACCCCCCCTTCCCGTGAGGATGGACACTGGGTTTCAGCGGCCCTCACCACCACCCCACCCTCCCTTCCCGTGAGGATGGACACTTGTTTCAGCGGCCCTCACCACCACCCCACCCTCCCTTCCCGTGAGGATGGACACTGGGTTTCAGCGGCCCTCACAACCCCCACCTCTATATAGTTGTATTGTATATAGTTCTCTGCAAACCTATGGTGGCATCCTGCCTTCAGTGAGCACATTGTATATAGTTCTCTGCAAACCTATGGTGGCATCCTGCCTTCAGTGAACATATTGTGTATAGTTCTCTGCAAACCTATGGTGGCATCCTGCCCTCAGTGTGTATATTGTATATAGCTGCAAACCTATGGTGGCATCCTGCCTTCAGTGAACATATTGTGTGTAGTTCTCTGCAAACCTATGGTGGCTTCCTGCCTTCAGTGAGCATATTGTATATAGTTCTCTGCAAACCTATGGTGGCATCCTGCCCTCAGTGTGTATATTGTATATAGTTCTCTGCAAACCTATGGTGGCATCCTGCCTTCAGTGAACATATTGTGTATAGTTCTCTGCAAACCTATGGTGGCATCCTGCCCTCAGTGTGTATATTGTATATAGTTCTCTGCAAACCTATGGTGGCATCCTGCCCTCAGTGTGTATATTGTATATAGTTCTCTGCAAACCTATGGTGGCATCCTGCCCTCAGTGTGTATATTGTATATAGTTCTCTGCAAACCTATGGTGGCATCCTGCCTTCAGTGAACATATTGTGTATAGTTCTCTGCAAACCTATGGTGGCATCCTGCCCTCAGTGTGTATATTGTATAGTTCTCTGCAAACCTATGGTGGCATCCTGCCTTCAGTGAACATATTGTGTGTAGTTCTCTGCAAACCTATGGTGGCTTCCTGCCTTCAGTGAGCATATTGTATATAGTTCTCTGCAAACCTATGGTGGAATCTTGCCCTCAGTGTGTCTTGAACAACCACACAAAAGGTTACATTTATATGAATATTTCTTGAATTAATTTGGGCCATTAATTGTTGCATCAAATAAACAAATCTAACTTTAAGTGTGCTGAAATTTGTCATTATTTCCCGACATCAATATGATATGTGTACAATTATTCTGACCACACAAACAGTTTTTACATCCTCTGCAAACCATAATTTGTTCAAACCAAAGAATGATCAAAAAGCTAAATCCGTTTCTGTAGACCTAATTTACAATAGAACAGGACACGCATACTTGAGTGATTTAGAAGAAAAGAGGGAGACTGAAATGAGATCAGAATCTGAATTTATCAAATTAGACAAGAGACCAATATAAACAAATGTTTTTTTTAATTGAACATTAAATTATATATTTTGATTTTACAACAAAAGCTTATCAATTCTGAGATCCGATTTCATGATATCACTTTAAACCACTGGAGATCTGATTCCTTCATTTTAGTTTTAATACAGTAACTGAAGATTCAAGAAGATATTAAGCATTTCTTTCTTTCAATTTTTAACATCACAGAACAAATAGACAATACAGTGAGTTTTTTGCCCGTTTTGTTTATCTTTCAAAATCCTTTAAATTTAAAAGGGATTAACTCTTTATTTTTTTAAAGCTTAGTTATTTGTTTTAAAGCTTAATTTCACCAAAGGCATTTGTACACATACAAAATGGTAGACAAGTAAACAAGTCTGAAACCCAAATTATTTAATTAGATATTATAAAGGCACTTTTCAAAGATTTCTGAAGATTTAACAAAATTGAAATCAGAAAAATTCATATAAATGTGTAACCTTTTATGTGTGGTTGTTCAAGACACACTGAGGGCAAGATTCCACCATAGGTTTGCCGAGAACTATACACAATATGTTCACTGAAGGCAGGATGCCACCATAGGTTTGCAGAGAACTATATACAATATACACACTGAGGGCAGGATGCCACCATAGGTTTGCAGAGAACTATACACAATATGTTCACTGAAGGCAGGATGCCACCATAGGTTTGCAGAGAACTATATACAATATGCTCACTGAAGGCAGGAAGCCACCATAGGTTTGCAGAGAACTATATACAATATACACACTGAGGGCAGGATGCCACCATAGGTTTGCAGAGAACTATATACAATATGCTCACTGAAGGCAGGAAGCCACCATAGGTTTGCAGAGAACTACACACAATATGTTCACTGAAGGCAGGAAGCCACCATAGGTTTGCAGAGAACTACACACAATATGTTCACTGAAGGCAGGATGCCACCATAGGTTTGCAGAGAATTATATACAATATGACTATATACAATACAACTATATACAATATGTACACTTGAGGGGTGAGGTGGGGGTTGTGAGGGCCGCTGAAACAGTGTCCATCCTCACGGGAAGGGGGGGTGGGGGTTGTGAGGGCCGCTGAAACCCAGGGTCCATCCACACTGGAAGGGGGGGTGGGGGTTGTGAGGGCCGCTGAAACAGTGTCCATCCTCACGGGAAGGGAGGGTGGGGTGGTGGTGAGGGCCGCTGAAACAGTGTCCATCCTCACGGGAAGGGAGGGTGGGGTGGTGGTGAGGGCCGCTGAAACAGTGTCCATCCTCACGGGAAGGGGGGGTGGGTGTTGTGAGGGCCGCTGAAACAGTGTCCATCCTCACGGGAAGGGGGGATCATTCACAGAAGGAGATATACATCCATATATACATTGTGGTAATACAAATCTAGTCTCTCCTTCATGGATGCTATGAATTCCTCATCACGCCAAATTCTCTGTATCGTTAAGTCTTCTGCTGTATCCGTCACAAAGTCACACCAATGTAGACCGGTAACTGCAAGCTGGCCTTGAACCTGCCAATAATATTTGTGGCTTTCTTTCAGTTTGGCCTGGCCGTTTGTAATTTTTATGAAAGGGACACTGGCAACATTTTCTGCTGAGGTGGTTTTAACTTCCACCAGGCCAAAGGGGTAGGACTCCGTTTCATCCAACACTTTTCCGTCTGGACTGGCTCCTAGATGTGGTGCCTCCGGATGTACCACAAATCCACAAGGCAGGACGATGACGTTGGTCGATTCAGTATATCTTTTTATAATACTTGACTCTAATTCCAGGCCTCGCCTCATAGCCTGCGTTTGTTTGGTGCCTCTGATAATTCTGGTTGCCAATGCTTTCCCTGATGTTTCCCCTCGCACATGGCATACCTCACGGAATCGGCTTGCAGTAACCCTTGACCGACGTACTTGTACCCAAGCTGCACATTTGGATTGCTCTCTGGTGCCCTTTTCAATTTCCTCCGCTGTAGTTGGGGAAACTTTTAGGGACTCTAAATGTAGTGCTTGATGGAGATTTGGGACAAAGGCCAAATTAGAGCTGAATGAAAATCCAGGCAGGGGGAGTGGGGGAAATCAATGGCTGGCAACTCTGGGGTTAAAGGTGGACACTGGTAGGACAGAGTGCAACCACGAGGCACAGGTCCAAACTGAGACGGTACCAACTCCAAGTTGGATATTCCCTCTAGGATGTGGGACATCAAAGGGCGAGGGTGTATCTCTCTCAGCTTGGCTCCAGACGCCAAGATGTGTGGTTCTGGTAGGGGCCCTAAAGGAAACGTCAAATAAAAATGTGACTGTTTTTTTTTATATTGTAGTGATAACAAATGTATTCTAATATGCATCTTGTCATAATGAGCAAGTTTAACAGAGTGCAAATTGCAAAACAAATGTCTTACCAGCATACGCTCTGTAGAGTGTGGACTTGACTCCAGTCTTCCCCACCGACTTGGGTTTCTTCACCACCAGGTCACTCACAGCCTTGGATGGATTCCCTGAAACGAACAACAAAAATGTAGTCATACAGGAAATGCTCATATACTCTAGACAAATACTGAAGTGTATGATTTGAACAGAGAACACAACAGCACACGTGTGTTCTAGGTCGATGCCACATCTGTGGTTGGCTGGTACAGGCCAGGGAAGGTGGAACCACATCAAGGCCCAGCTGCACATAATGCGCTGTCTGGTAGAGCAGAGCGAGCGGTGATATGGCTACAGAAGCCTTGGCCCGCAGCACAGCTACAGCTATGTTCTGAGAGACCCAGTTGTCCAACAGCCTCCAGGGTGATCTGTGAACACCATAAGAATTGAGTTACTGAATTTAGTAGGTAGGACCTTGATATAAGGCCATTGAAACTGGCAAAGAGTCTGCAACCGCAGAAAAGCCATGTACAGTTCCGTGCAAAACTCTTGGGCCACCATTACATCTGTTGTTTTAGCAATGTTATAACATGAACTAGCCTAGATGTTTGTCCTTTTAATGCACTCAACAAATTTCCTTTATTTACGGCTTGTGCCTTAATGAAGAGGAAGAAAAATACATAGGTCTGTACAGCCACAACATTGCAGCAAGCTAGGTGGGCCAAGTCTTAAGCACGCTACTGTTTGTAAGAAAGAATAATGAAAATGATCTGAACTTCAGAAGAAGAGGAAAACTGCAACTGCAGTCGTTAGTCAAGACAGAATATCAAAACAAACAGACTTGGGCCAACGGGCCCTAACTCAGCAGAAACCTGTAGTATGTGGGGCTCCTCATTCCTCCTCATCGAGCGGTAGCATCTACCTCTCACTACCACCTTTCCATCAACTATATTTGACACTGAGCATATATACATAATGTTAATAATATGTCGCTGATCGGAATAAAACTGGTCATCAAATAACTAGCTGAATCTATCCTTGGCTAACCTAATGCTAAATTGCCAACGCTACACACGGAGACTTCATAGCCACCATGGCTAATTATATTCATAATATTATAGTCTACACATAACAAATATGATCATTTTACACACATTTCATACAGACAATATTTCTGACGATTTATATGGATCGTATATGGTTTGCTTGTCATCACAAAACATGAATGAGCAAGGCGGCCGTTGAGTAGCCTACTGACAACAACAAAACACCTTAGACCAGTGGTTCTCAAACTTTTTACCATGAGTACCACCTTAGAAATGATTTGGCTCTCCAAGTACCACCAGAATTAAAATAAAGTAGCGTAGGCCAGTAACTACATAGAGATTACACAGAAGGCATTAATATTAATGATTTATTGTTCATATGACTGAAGCAACTAATGTAAACTCATGTATTGTATTTAAAAAACTTACAACGTGACAATACTAACAACTGATCTGCATCAAAATATAGGCCTACCCAGCAAATGGGGATATAAAATACCAGTCAGTCTAGTGACGTTTAACAAGTGTAAATTGTACTGCATCAAAACACGAATATTAAAATACTGGAGTCAAACAACATAAGCAAATTGCCTTGTATAAACCATTTACAGAGATAAATTGAACATTGAAAATTATGAAAAGTAGGTCCTACTGTGATATTTTCGAGTAATGCATTTAAATGGAATGTAGCCTACTTATAAGAAGAAGAAAAAAAATAGAATGGAAATGGATAATGACGACCCTGGGCCTATCATGCTTAGTGAGAGGGGTGGGCGTGGCTCTGTGAACAGAGTGCAGCGATGTCTGGGTCGATTGCGGTTAGCTTTAGCCTCAGACTTGGTTCAGCGTCCAACCTGCTTCTATATTTATTCTTAATGCAGGCGAGAGAAGAGAATCCTTTCTCGCATAAATAAGTGGTGGCGAATGGAATTAAAAAGCGCACGGCCTTGTCCGAAAGCGCCGGATATTCGCCTCGTCGCTGCATCCAAAAGTCCAGCAATGTCTGGCCTCTGAAAGTTGACTTCAATGTCTCGTCACAGGACAGTTCAAAAAAGTTCCTGCTCAAGAGCCGATAGGTTCTCCTCCAGGACGTCATGAGCCTTAACAACAAACGGATTGCGCATCCATGTATTCCCCTGCACAATCGCAGGGAAATATTCAGCAAACTGTTGTCGGAGAGATTTCAGGTGCACAGCAATGTTGTCCCTGACTTGATCAGCGAGCCTGAGGTCATTGTCAGAGAGAAACGTCTCCAGATTAGGGAACGCAGACACATCACCAGTCCGTATTTTTATCTGGAATAATTCAAGCTTTTTCAGCATCGCACTGATTTTGTCCTGGACATCAAAGGCACTGGTAGAGAGTCCCTGCAGTCCCAAATTCAGCTCATTCATTCGGGAAAAAATGTCAGACAAGTAGGCGAGCTGACTGAGCCACAAAGTGTCATCAAACACACCTGATAAGGGGAAGCTTTTGTCCTGCAAGAACACTTGGACCTCCCTGTGCAACTCAAAAAGCCTGGACAGCACCTTCCCTCTTGAGAGCCATCTCACTTCTGTATGCAACAGAAGTTGGACATGCTCGCTGCCCATCTCATCGCAGAGGACATGGAAAAGGCGAGAATGCATCGGTCTGGATTTAATGAAATTGACTGCTTTGACAGCTGTGTCTAAAACAGCCTTTAGTTCTGCGGGCATTCTCTTCACTGCAAGAGCTTCGCGGTGAATGCTGCAGTGAGTCCATTGCACATCAGGTGCCACCTCCCGGATTCGGGCCACCACTCCGCTGTGGCGACCTGTCATGGCCCTTGCACCGTCTGTGCAGACTCCGACGCACTTTTTCCAATCAAGCCCAGTCTCTTGGAAAAAGGCATTCACGAGCTGAAAGATGTGCTCAGCTGTAGTTCTCGTCTGAAGAGACTGACAGAACAGAAAATCCTCATGAGTTGCTTTTTCATATTCGTATCTGACGAACACAAGCAAATTGGCCAAATCTGCAACATCGGTGGTCTCGTCAAGTTGAATAGAAAAGTAGGGACTGTCTTTAATGCGTTCCACCAGTGTTTGTTTAACATTTTCTGACATCGCTTGTATCCTCCGTGACACTGTGTCATTAGAGAGCGGCACCAAGCTTAACTGTTTCGCAACGTTCTCCCCACACATAATGCTCGTCATCTCTTTTGCGAATGGTAAACATAGCTCTTCAGCAATCGTGTGCGGCTTACCAGCTTTTGCTATAAGAAGGCTGCCACGATAGGAAGCTTCCTGAGCTTTGGCAACGGGTGTAATGCTGTGCCTAATTGTTGATTTTGACTGCTTTAGCTCATCGCGTTTTCTGATGAAAAAGTCAACTGGCTTTTCTTTCAGTGATTGATGCTTGGTGGAAAGATGCCGAGTGAGATGTGATGGCTTCATGCATTCATTGCTGAGAACATCTCCGCACACAACGCACTGTGGTCTTGGTTCATCCTCAGCCCCAGTCCAAGTAAATCCAAGATTAATGTAATTCGAGTGGTATTTCCTTACAGTTTTGCGTCGTTTGCTATCCGGTGCTGAAACCTCACTGCGCAAATCACTGCAAGCACTATTAGCACTAGCGCTAGGATCACCTTGACTGTTGGCAACTTCATTTTGTAACACACTTCTACTCCTTATATTTCCTTGGAGCCAAGATTGCAACGAGTTTGCAGTATTTTTGCTTCCCCCACTCATCATTAAAGCAGTTATAACTATGCCGGTTTAACATGCTTCAAAGAAGAGGCTCGTAGTAACGTCTCTTTTCGGTGCGCACGCACACGAAAAACAACGGCAACATACACACAGAAAGAAATAAGGAGAAATAAAGCCTAGTTTAATTTTAATTCCATTTAGAAACCGTGTGACTTATGTGTTTAGTGTTTGTGTGGCTGGACATTCACGTTTATGTAACGATTACCGATTGCTTAAATCTTTTCGCGCATACTCCACGTACCACTAGATGGCGCTCGCGTACCACCAGTGGTACGCGTACCACAGATTGAGAACCACTGCCTTAGACCACTTACCTTGATAATTATGTACAAACTCCTCCACAAAATACTTGTACCCCTTTGCCAGCCTGGACTGTGGTGTTGTCGAGTGTGTCTCCACAATCTGCCGCACATCCTCAAATCGCAACTTGGGAAAACCCACCAGGGAAGTGGCGAAGAAACGGTCCATTTCTGCATTGACGGCAATACAAAAATGACTTCGCCGGAAGAATGTTTACCCGGTGTGACGTCATTTCCGATTTTTGTGAGATAGGCCTATTACGTCACTCCATAACGTTCCCATGACAACAGGGGGAAATGGCTGCTTTTCCCGCGGAAATTGGCAATTTATGCGGTGAAAGTGCGGCATATTTGAAAAAATGCGGCCACCGCATCAATATGCAGACTTATGCTGATTATGCGATCGCATAATCGCGTTTTTCTGGAGGGACTGGCTATCCATGCATTCCACAGCCGATGGCCCTTATCACACCATATAAGCGGCCACTCAGAGGCATGGCAGAGCAAAGGTTTAATACTCATCACTCTCGGGCCCGCTCAATTGTTGAGCGTGCCTTTGGGATGATGAAAACCCGCTTCAGGTGCATCTTCTTAGAGGCACTTGAAGTACATAGTGAGTTTGTTCCAAAGGTATATGTAATTCCACAATTATCCATATTTGCCCGTTTAACTTTCTTATTGTACATTATAATTGTAAAAAAAACTTTTATGGATTAACCTAATTATTACACCTTTATTTACGTTCCTGTTTTGTCTCTTTAAACCTTTTCTTCGTGCAGGTGGTGACTGCGTGTGCAGTACTGCACAACATTTGTGTTGGTGTGGGCAATGACCTCCCAGTGGAGTATGGGGCCATGGAGGGCAATGACCCTCCTCCTGCAGGAGAATGTGGCACGGAGTCACAGAGTGGAGCTTCTTGGCGTGCGGCCCTGGCCAAAGTCATTACCCCTCTTGAAGTGGCTCCACAGGACCACGACCTCTTTGTTCTGGTAAATATGACAACCAACATAGGGATGTCATCTGACCGTGTCACACATTCAGTACTAACCTAAAGATCTCCCCCTTCTTTCCACAGCCCGTGACCGGCCAAGACATACATTGTAAACATTTTTTGATATATTCTTTAATCACTTTTGTCCGTTATGAATGTGGTTTTTGTTGCGGTTGATCGAATCCTCAATATGTTTTGTTAAAGTTCTTAAAGTAACGTGCTGAGAAACAATTTCCATAGTGGTACAAGCAGTGTTGTATAGTAGCGAAGTAGAAATACTTCGTTACTGTACTTAAGTAGTTTTTTTGGATATTTGTACTTTACTTTACTACTTGTATTTCTCTGTACTTTTACTTCGCTACATTTTGCGAAGAAAACTGATACTTTTACTCCGCTACATTTCCCTTGAAACCTTCGTTACTCGTTACAAAATCAACTCATCTTTAGAAAAAAAAAAAAGAATCATGAGAGATATGAGAATAACGTCGGGGACTGTGGTAGAACACAGACTGCGAGCCTGTTTGGCGAATCAGCTGTCCCAGCGCACGTTCGCAAAGCCCCCTTGCTTAGTTACTGTTGCTACGTCGATCAAAACTCCTACGACTGTCAACACACAAATGCATGGCTAGGACGAGGGCAAGGGCTATCAAAATTCTACTATTTGTATCAGGCTGGTTTGTACACGCAGTATTATAACACATCTTATACACTTCAATACGCTGTATATGTGCCATTTTTGCTACAAAGCTAATTTAAATACCCTTTATGGGCAGGGACTTAAGTTTTCCGAAAATCCGCGATCCTGGATGACACCAAAATCAATATTAAGTAACGTGTACCAGCGCTTGCGGGATAATAGGTCGGGCTACGATATCTGTCAGTGTCAGTGATTTTTTTTTGAGTAACTCCGCGACAGCATCCAGATCATGGCAAAATGGACTGCAATATGCAGTGGAAGGATGTTTTCAAAAAAGATCAACAACGAAGGGGAAACAACAATAATCGAAGCAAAATCATACAGGTCTCTATCAAAAAATTAGAAACTTCACGACCTCAAAATAAATACCACCAGCACAACATTTTAAACTAGTAAGGTTCTTTCACCGCTGGGTATTATTTGTATATAATATTTCAATCTAGCTAATAACCTATAAAGATTATTTATTCTTATTCCATCTCTGGCGAGGTATCTATCTAGCCAGTTAGTGCTAAGGCATGATTGGACGAGGGCAGTTATAGGGAGGAGTTTCGATAACGGTTACTTGTACTTTTACTTTCAGTACTTAAGTACATTTAATATCAGAAAAGTACTTAAGTACAGTAAAGATCAGATACTTTAATACTTTTACTTAAGTACTATTCTAAAAGGTGACTTTTACTTTTACTTAAGTAATTTTCCAGTAAGGTATCTGTACTTTTACTTAAGTATGGCTTTTGAGTACTTTATATACCACTGGGTACAACAAGTAAGGTTGCCAGTTCAATTCTCTCCACTATCAGTGGCTGCGACGGACGGCTGGCCGCTACTGCGGCTGGCTGCTGGCTCTGGTAGGCTGACCATAGTCACCATGGCTGCTACCAAAGCAGCTGTAGCTGGCTGCTTTCACAACCAAAAGCCTATGTTATCAGTTAACATCTCATTGAACAGAATAAATACACGTGCGTCACTATAATAAAAACGTACATGCATCCAGCCAACCAGCCAGGCGTCGCAGCCCGTCATTACGTCGTATACTTATCATACCATCCACAAAATCATACCTAATGTCAAAATGAAAGAGCCTGATTGCGTCAATAAGTTTGATCAAAAGAGCAAAAATAAAATTGGCAGAGGAGAGAATTGAACTACCAACATCTGGATTATGGTCCTTCCATCACTGACGCTTGTGCCACAATATAATTTGTTTTTTCACTTTTTACAGTTGTATCAAGTATTATTAATTATATTATAAACTACTCTTTAACTAAGAACTCAGCAAATAACTAAGAATTCAGCAAATTACAACTAATAGATTTTATTGAAACAAATAAAGTAACAATCACATCATTTTAAACTACTTCAATAGAAAAAATATTAAAATAATATTAGCTATAAAGAGCTGTAGGTAGCATTCGCAAGAGAACATGGCTTTCTGGTACATCAACTGTCGCATAAAACGATAATTGCCTTCTCCTCAATGTCACGTTTCAATCTGGACTTCAGAGTCAAAGCCAAAGTTGCTTTGCCCCAATTCCTTCTCCACCATGGCCGAGGTAACCCCCATTACGAGTCTTTACTTGTTGTGGCAGTACCAGAGGTCCGAGAACCCGACGCAGTCTACGATTCATAATATCATCCGGAGGCAAACATAGCTTTTGGCCGTGATATAATATAATATAGATATTTATATATAGAGCTCAGGGAGTTGCAAATGCCAACAATCACTTTCTCCTCCATGCTGGGACTGCAGGGAGTGAACGCTGATTGGCTGACATCTAGCTACAGTGTGGAAGAGGGCTTGACTTATCTCAACCCATGTTAAATTAGATCTAAAAAATGCATGCTTCCCAGAAATAGAGTTTGTTGTTTTGACAGTTTTCCTTCAATGATGCAGCTATTTGAGGGGCTGTAAAAACACGACCACAAGATTTGAATTGGTAACATACAAAAATGTACTCCAGAGATATCCTTGAAATCCAGAGTTCTCGCGAGAGCACAATTTGAATTTGCCTACATCTTTCTAGATGTGTCTGGATTTCCAGGCTAGTAAAAAATAGTGAGAATTTGCTCCACTTTAGCCGAAGTTTTCAGAAATAATCGTTTTCTGTGATGAAAACCTCAATGAAATTTAAAGGCCAGACCGCAAGTAAATATGTGCCATCCCATATGTAAACGGGGTCTAAGAGTTTTTCAAGTGAATCTTTTGAATGTATCTCATTTCTCTGTACTGCCCCCCTTTGAAAACAGCGATGTAAGTTGTCTGTTATTTTCACTGTTTTTGTCTTGACACATGGTCTCCGCCACACACATGTACAATCGTTAAGGATTTAACTTTTTCTGCACATCTTCACAGCTTGCGATGGATACAAGAGAAACCTTCCTCTCCGGTGCCGCCATTAGATGGAGAGCGCGTAGAAGTGTTGAGCTACGGCTTCAACAAATTAGGGACATGCACAATGAAAGCTTTGCTTCCCGGGGCCTGCCCGTAATTCCGACACCTCATTTTTCCGACGTCTCAATGGTCCGAAATATTTACCATTAGATCGACATGCCACTATGCTGACGGTTCGATGTCCCGAAAACGGAACCCATTGGTCCGAAGGTCCGTTTGTCCGACATTTAAAAAAGGAGGCGCATTAGGCAGACGGTTCAATATGCCGAATAGCCCTACATACAAAGAGTTTTATACCTCGCTCGCACTCTCTCTCGCCCTCTCTCACTCTCTCTCTAAAATACAAAATAGGCCTACATATCACGTTGACGATGAATATTGGAGAGCAAAGTGACAACGCTTCACTTCATTTCGACAGGGTGTTTCAGCCCCATGGACAGAGCGTAGGTCTAATTCTCATTACGGGCACGTACACACACACACGACTGAGGTATAACTTTGACTAAATCAATACCAGCGAAATTATTCAGGCTAAAAGCCCACTGTAAACACAGTAAACAACACACATAGGCCCACACACAGCTACTAAAGATAAAAATTGTATTTGTTTTTCCCTCACCGTTTGACTTCTTTACGGGAAAAGTATTAGTCCTTGTATAACGTGCGCTTCATAAATTCACCTCTTTTGACCAAGCCCACAGCAACAGTCTGGCTTGGTGAGGTGCACTGCTGGAACTTAGCCTATCGTGTTTTATTTTTGGTTTCATAATCACACATGTGGAATTGGCCTATTCGGCATATTGAACCGTCAGCCTAATGCGCCTCCTTTTTTAAAAGTCGGACAAACTGACCTTCGGACCAATGGGTTCCATTTTACGGCATGGCACCTGCTTCCCAGTGTTGTAGTATAGTGGAAGGACAGCTTGGGTTGCACTCACAGCAGAGGGACATGGAGGAGAGTGGGAATGAAATGATGATGAGGAGGACATTGTTGTGGGCACATCACATTTTGACCAGCAGTCCTTTAGAATGAATCTGCCTAAGAAAGGTCTGACTCAGACCAAGATGCAGACGAGACAGATCAGTCCTGCAACCTATTTGAAAGTCTCCGTAACTGGGCCTTAACTTTTGGAGTTTCCCTGGTAGCTCTTACAGCTCTTCTTGGTCTGTTGAGACTCCATCACCCTGATCTCCCAAAGGATCCACGAACCCTCCTCAAGACTAAGGTCACATTTAACATAGAGAAAAAATGTGAGGGCCTTTATTACTATGTTGGCATCCTGTCCTCCTTTAAGGCAAAACTACACCAGGCATTAGAGTCATTTGAAAATGGCTGCAAATTTAAACTACAAATGAACATTGATGGACTGCCATTATTCAGGAGCAGTGGGATTCAAGTGTGGCCAATTTTAGGATGCTTACTAACTTTTCCAATTAAAAGATGGTTGTGATTTGCATTGTTCTGTGGACCACATAAACCAAAGCCAGCGGAAGTCTTTTTGGAAGATTTTGTGTTTCTGAGCTGAAAGAGTTGGAGAGTGGTATTGACTTTGAGGGCAAAATGATATTTTTTAAGTTAGATTCTATCATATGTGATACACCTGCCCGGGCTTTTGTAAAAAATGTTAAGAGTCACAACGGATATTTTGGCTGTGATAAATGTGCCCAGCAAGGAGAATATCTATCTAGCAGAATGACCTTTCCCTTAGACACTTGCTCAATCAGGACAGATGAATCCTTTGCCCAAAAACATAATGAAGAACATCACCAGGGCCCTGACCCTTTCCAGGGGTTGAACGTAGGGATGGTATCTCAGTTTCCAGGTCATTATATGCATATCGTTTGTTTAGGCGTCGTTAGGAAACTTCTGAACATTTGGCTAAGTGGAGCTCTCAGATTCCGTTTACCTGCTTCCATTTTCAACCGGATGTCTGACTGTTTAACAGGGTTGCGCAGCTATATTCCTTTGGAATATGCAAGAAAACCCAGAACATTGAGGGAGATTGACAGGTGGAAGGCAACAGAATTAAGGATGTTTTTGTTGTACATTGGGCCTGTCATTCTGCCTTCATACTTGGACACAAATATTTACCAACATTTTATGCTGCTTTTTTCCAGCATTGCCATTTTAGTCAGTCCAACCTTGTCCTCGCTGCACTGGCAGTATGCAGAGACATTGCTCCGTATGTTTGTTACCCATTTTGGCCAAATATATGGCAAGGAGGCCCTTGTGTACAATGTGCATTCATTGGTACATTTGGCCCAGGATGTGAGACTGCATGGTTGTCTCGATAACATTTCAGCTTTCCCTTACGAGAACCACTTGCAGAAACTGAAGAAACTCGTTAGAAAACCCGAACACCCCCTCGCGCAAATGTTACGTCGATTTTCCGAGCAAAATACTCAACAGAATAAAATCCCTGACAGAACATCAGTCTCTTTGAAAAAGCCCCATTTTGTTGGACCAGTTCCGAATGAGCTTGCCTCTAGAAGGGTTAAAGGGCAGTACAGCCAAATGGTTTCTGACCAGTGGACTATCAAAGTCTCGACAGGAGACAATATATTTGTCATTGCTGGTGACATTGGTAGGATTCACAATATTGTTGAGTGTCATGACGGAATCTATTTAGTCAATAGAAGGTTTTCTAATAAGTCTGTCTTCTTTACCTATCCATTCAGTTCAGACTTTCTGAATATCTATAGTGTCTCTCAATTATCAGAACAATACTTGTCTGCCAAAGCGTGTGCAGTTGCACATAAATGTGTATTATTCCCCCATAGGGGAGGTTTTGTATCGATGCCAATTCAACATTCAGTTAAACACTAGATAAAGTGGTTTGCTGTCTTTTGTCCTGGGTATGACGTTAAACAGCATCCCTGGGCAGTTGTAGCTCATTAGCCTTGGTTGGTAGTTCACCTAGGAGAAGGAAAACTGATTTCAAACCCTCACTGCCTTGATAGGTTCTAGTTTAAAATTTTGGGTAGGGTGGTATTTCAGCTGGTAGTCTGTACTTGGTTGTGGTTAGGTTTTAGTCACTTAAGCGTCATCCTTCTACATTGTTCACGTCAATTTTTTTACAGTACACTTTCGTGACACCAGGTAAACAAATTTTCTTAATAAGCATGCATACACAACAGGCTCACCAGCAATATACAGTGCTTATAAAAAGTATTCCCCATTCATACTTTAAACCTGATTATGTTCAGGGGGCTGGAGAAGGCTTTGTAAATATCTAATGCTATCTTTTCTTCCTGTCTCTCTTTAAAGAATGGGTTGTGCAATACTTGGATGCCAAGAAGTCCGTAAGTGTGGTGCCTCAATCGTGGTACAATAATTGCGTTACTTTCTGGCCGAATTATAAGAGCGATGAGAGGATCAACCGAGCTGTGAAGTTCGCCGAGGTGCCAGGCCAGGACTGGTTGAGGCATCCTGTCAGACTTCTGAAGATATATGGTATACATTATTTAATTACCTAGTTGTTATTAGTACCTTGTACTGTGTCTCCCAATAGCCTAATGTTACTTTTTTGATATTATCAATTCATGATGAACGCTGGGGATTTACCTTTGTAAATGTGGTTTTAGGGGACTTCAAGTCAGCACGGCAGGGAATGAAGCAGTCACTGACATGTGACACATCAGAGCTAGACTTGGATGAGGAAATTGAGGCAGGGGGTCAAGGCAAAAGACCAGCCAAACCTATGTAAGATAGAATCATGTTTATGATATTTGTCACGTCTAAATAGATTTTATCATATTTGTCATATACATAGAAATGCTACTGTAAGACATGTACTGAATTAGCATTTGGATGCTCAACTATTCTGTACAGCATTGAAAGAAAGAAGGATAAGGAAAGTAATTTAATAAATAGCAAAGAGGGGAGTGTAGATGCAAAGTGTTCAGTGTTAGGGGTGCTAGTGTGTCAGTCGGAGTGATGCGATTAATGTAATTTTGTGTGTTCAGTGGGAAGGTGCAGGTGTCAATCTAAGTTAAGTGTCTCTCTCTCCTAAAAATTTGCCATCATTATGGTGATACAGAGAGTGACAAAGAGCCTGTGTCCAACAAGCCACCAACTCAATCAACACAACATCGGCCATCTTCAAGACCCCCATTAAGATGGTAAATGTAACCAGTATTTGTTCATGCTGAATTTTTTTTCAAGGGAAACCAAATGTCACCAAAATATCTCCCTTATAACCCTTCCCTTATGTTTTATATTTATTGTTTAGCAACCAACCAGCTCCAGGGCCATCCTACTTCGCTCAACCTCCACTACCACCCCCTCCAGTGCCATCCTCCTTGTCTCTACCTCCACCACTCTCCCCTTCAGGGCCCCCCTTCTTTTCTTCACCTCCTCAGCAGTTGTTCAGCCACCAATCGACACCATCTTAGAACAACTACGCTGATCTCTCTCTACGCCATCCACCTCCTCCCAGGATGTCCTCTGATGGCTTTCCTACCAACAATGAAGCCACTGAAGTGTTCATGCCCAGCCTGAATATGGGGCGTTCTGGGAAGGAGCCAATCATCTGCACACGTAAGTGAATTATTGAATTGTGCAGACATAGCATTAACAACTTAACATATGCTTACACAATGTTGAATCACATGAACCATATACACATTTTAACATTAAGAAATTTAATCAGAAACATTAAAACCAATGTTAAAACAATGCTTTTAAAAAAAAGACCTACCCTGACATTAAGGCTTGACTCAGTAACATGTTGTCTGTGATCCAAAATTACACAATGTTGAATTGTGTGGTTTCAATACATTTATCTATCCTTTAACATGATTTAAATTACCGTATGTAGTGTTTTCTGTGTAATTGTCTGTTTTTGCTATAGAGTCCAAAACATGTCTTTATATTCGGTGTTGTTTTTGTAGCTGCTGAACTCCACATGCTCACTCTCATGGAGAACATGAAGCAGCAGATCAATCAGCTCTCCATGATGATGGGTGTGTTGATGACTAGATCGGGAGAGGGAGCTGAGCCTGTGGGGATGCCTACGGAGATCTCCTTTCCCCTAGCCTCCCTCGATGAGGTTGAGAGCTTCGAGGACCGGTTAAAAAACCCAGCAAACACACAGAGCAAAAAACAGCACATGGTATTTATGATTATATTACATCTAAGTCCACTAACACTTTGAAAAAACAGCAAATGGTATTTTGACATGTCCCACCCTCCTCTTTCCTTCACTTCACATGTACAGTACTGTGTATAGGTAAACCTAACCCTTTTCTGAAAGCATATACCCTCAGGATGAGAGCCAAATTGGGTTGACGTTCCGCCCTCCTCATTATTATCATACCTACATCCTGTGTTCAGAATTATTTTGCTGAAATGCAGGCAAATGTGTGTATTTAAGTAGTTAATGCCTAATTTCCATCCTAACATACAATTAAAAAAAAAACTAGCAACACAAAAAACTGTATAACTGAATAAAAGGCTGGAGAAGTAATTTAGCAAAAATGGCATCTCATACCCCTCCTTTAACTCTCCAAATGACTTCTAACTCTATAACTTATCAATCTCTTCTTCTCTTGTTTCCACAGCTGGGAATGCTGGCCTCTATTGGTGGGAGGGATACCGAACACCTAATTTTTTAACATTTTGGCGCACATATTTGCCGACTGTGTAGCCAAATCTATTTATTTGAAAGGGGTGAACACCAAAAAAAAGTTCTGTGAAATGGCGACCAAGGCCATTCTGGCTCGTAAGTATTAGCTATAGATGCCTTTCCAGTCTTTACTAAATCACCACGCTCTCCTTGAAGCCAAGCTAAATAATTTTCTCACAAAAAAAAAAAAAATGAGACATGGGAACATATTACCGAAGCAATTACTGCCAAAGGGGTAGAATTGAGGGAGGTGAAAGATGTGCGCAAGAAATGGAGTGACCTGAAGATGCAGGCAGCTGAAGATTTTCCGAAGAATGTGCCAACTGGGGGTGGTGGAAAAGGGGATATGGGGCCATACTCCTCTATGGTGTTAGATATTATTGGGGACACCTCTCCTTGTCTCAGAGGGATTGTTGGGGGGGGGGCGTGGAGAGTGGCGTGGTGCAACCCATGGTCCAAGAGGGGGCCGAAGCCACTGCTGGACCGGAGAACACCACGTCCAACGTGACCGGGGAGGATTCTGCACCCATGCCCGTGGAGGACCCTGGGACTGTGCCCATGACGAGCCATGAGGAAACTGCGCCCATCACCATCCCAGAAAGCCTTCCACCACCACCAAAACGTATGAGGAGAGGAACTGACATTGACTTCCTTAGAGAGGAGCTTTTATGAGTAGAAATAGAGAAAAGTAAGCAAGAGACAGAAAAATTTGAATCGGAAAAACAGAAACTAAATTTAGAAACATTAAAGTTGCAGGAGGAGCTGAGAATCTATGGTTACAAGACAATCACTGTTAATTAACTGATGAATCTGTTGATGTTGTTCTTCATTCCAAAAGGCAAGACGTACAGTTTCAGTACAATCTGAGAAATACTCATAAAAAAAAAAAAATGGTATGGTTGAATCAGTCATTCATGCTAGATAGGACTACTTTTCAAAAAGTTTAACTGGTTATAAGTCATCTGCATCTGAGTAAATCATCTATGTCTACTGAGGAGTAACCTATGCACCTTGTCTGTTCATGAACTGTTGCTCTAGTCTTAACCTATCAATATGGTGTTAGTATGACTTATTTATACTGCATAATAACACTTAGAACACGTAGAATTTAGGGTGGCTACATAGTAGCTTAATTTATTACAGCCTTCATCCACAATAGGTGGTAGCGAGGTAGTCCCGGGTAGCTACTGCCCCGGCTGGTACAGCCACATTATGCAGGGGGACGTCTTGGTCTCCTGGCTCCATATTAATGCCTGTTAGTGATATTAATTAATTAATTAATTCATACAGGAGGAATAGCCTTAGACCTACTTATAACTTTGTACATGTACAGTTTT
The DNA here is from genome assembly GCF_026213295.1 of Gadus chalcogrammus. NCBI lineage: Eukaryota > Metazoa > Chordata > Actinopteri > Gadiformes > Gadidae > Gadus > Gadus chalcogrammus. The sequence goes on along the minus strand of NC_079416.1, from coordinate 6,375,934 downwards.
TCGAAAGACTTGCAAATCGTACATCTTAATACAGATTTAGGGCTTTTTAATAACAGAAAAGTCTCTGACAATATGATTTCACAAAGACAACAGCCAATCAGTGTTACTCCCTTGGAGTAACCTTGAGTTCACTACCTGATCCAGATCAAACCGCTAAAAAGGAGGAAAAGCTCATAATTTCAGTCTCCGCGTTCCTGGAGATCTTCAACACCACCTTGGCCGGTTATAGACCAAGGACGGTCAAGACCAAGGCTTGGCTGAAGGTGAGCGAGGAGGTCGGGCTAACTGGTAAGTCTTTTTGAATTTACTTTAATTTAAAAGTTAATTTATTCCAGCTATCAATTGAACCAAGCTAGTTAGTGTTAGCTCTTGTCAGAGGAGGAATGCCGACGAAAGTGGAAGGTCCTGAGGGACACCTACCTCAGGGAGGGACGCAGGCAGGAGGCAGGAAAGAGGAGTGGGTCAGCAGCAGGCCCGTTGAAGACGTGGAAGTACTCTGGAATCCTGTCTTTCCTCGGCCAATTTGTTACTCCGAGGGAGACCAGTAGCAATATGGTGCTGGGCTTCGAGGTAGACGGGATTGCAGAGTACCCAGTCGAGGACCACGGTTCAGAGGCAGCAGCAGGGACAGCGAGTGACCTAGGAGGTTGGTCGATAAGAGAAGAGACACATGCATGCCCATACACAGCATGATTTGTTCTATAGATTGATAACTATCTCTTGTCACCTCAAGATCTAAGCTGTGAGGAGCCGGAGGCTGCTGCCGCCTCTGAACCCATTCCACCACCACCACCACCACCACCAACTGCTGCTGTCACCGCTCCTCCTATGGCCCCAGGTATGTAATTTAACTGTAGAAATTACATTTATTTTATACATTTATTTTATGCTATGAGTGTGACTAGTTATGTACTCATTGAATCACAGCGATTCATGTTGAATGTATTTTTGTCTGTTACCTGAGCCAAAAATGTTGTTTCCATTTGAAACAGTGAGGGCACAAAACTGAAGGAGAGAGGGAGACGGAGATCGAGAGGTTACTCCTGGAGGTGCTGAGGAGGCAGACCGCACCTGTGCCTCTCATCCTCTCTGAGGATGAGCACTTTTTTAAAGGGATGCAAAGGAACAAGTCAAATTCCAAATTTATAAATTATTGCATGATGCCAACAGTTGTCATAATCCAGTACAGTTTAATTTGATCAATCAATGTGGACCAGTCGATGAATAGGTTCTGGGGTGACAATCGTTACAGGGAATGATCCATGCCCATTTATTTATTTATTTATTTTGTTTATACACACATACACAAGCACACACTCCAATAAATTATTTTATACCAAAAATGTGTTTTCATATTCTTTATTGAATGGCCATTTATGTTGCTTGAGGGAAATGTTGCAATTATTTTGTGCCACAGATTTTGGGGTCCAAGCAACTTTGTTTAAGGTATTTTTGTCAGTTATGTTGTGCCCTGCTCGTTGAAGAGCACAACCAAGAACGGGAGGTCCACGCAGCAACGTTACATTTATTTAGTAACTCGAAAAAACCCACAAATCAGCATTCTGTAGTGTAGAGTTGTGTTTACAGTTAAACTAAACTATGAGTATGCTAAAGGGCTAGAATAACAACCCCAAACAAAACCCAGTTGGGTGCCAGGCAGCACCAGCCTTCCAGGTGGGAGAGCGAGAGCGCCATGTTGGATTCCCCCCATCTTCTGCTTCCTGAAGGTGACTTCAATCCCTCAATGAGAGAGAGAAAGAGCTGCACCAAAAGCAGAGTTGGCCAGAATCCCACCAACGCTGGTTCTTCCGTAGCCCCCGACATCAATCACCCGGAAACAATATTCCTCGTCTACAACCGCCAAGAGAACAAGAGAGAAAGTTCCCTTGTAGTTGTAGAACTGGGATCCTGAGTGAGCAGGGGCTTTGATGACCACATGCTTCCCATCCAATGCTCCACAGCAAAGAGGAAAATTCCACCGCTCCTCAAACCTCCCTGCAATGGACCTCCACTCATCTGTGCTGGGCACAGCCATGAACTCCTCCACCAGAGAGTCCCAGATTGCAGTGGCAACATCAGGGACAATGCTGGAGACAGTGGAGATCCCAACACGGAAACTATTTGCGATGGTCCTGTAGGAGTCCCCAGTGGCTAGGTATCTGCAGAATAAAAAAAAAGTGTTGTAGGGAAGATAGTATAGGTATCATACAGTTACAATATTTTTTCCCCATTTATTTATAATAAAAAAAACATTTACAAAGGCAGGAGTCATATTTGATCCACATAATGGATCTATTTATTGTATTTGACTACATACTATACTATTGTCGGCAGAGGATAATAATAATAATGGTGGTGTCTACCATGGAAATGCCTGCTGGGTGAAACTGAAGTAAAATGTTTGTTTAAATTTTTTACACAAATTATGAAACCACTCACCGGAGACAGATGGTCTCCGGTGAACTTACCGCGCTGCAAAACTTTGCGGCTCAGCAAAACTTTTGCGCCGCAAAACTTGATTTGCTGCGCCGCAAAACTTCGGCGACAACGCGTTCGGGCAGTAAATGCATCTTTTGGTGTGAACGCAGGGTTAGAGCCGAATTTCGGTTGGTGTTGTGCCGCAGGTCGTTGTCCAGAAGGCCGGTTATTCTGAGTAATTCCACCCGGCAAAACCGAAATCGCGCATATAATTCAACATCATCATAATAAAGAAATGGATCGATACGGTCACAGACAATCCGTTCCCGGCGCAAACCGCGTTGAAACTCCTCTTCCCATTGCTGAAAACGCATAGCCATCTTTACCCTGCGTTAGTGTTGAAATCTTTTAACGTTTTTTTCTTTTAACGGTTCTTTATCGTTAGTATGGAACTTACACCAGCTAGAGGGGAGGAGTAAAATATAAGTTAATGTTACGTTGAAACTATCTGCTTGGTGCAACTGCTATTTTTTTAGTAGAGTGGAAAGTCGAACGTTTGGGCGATTTACGTTCAATGTAGCCTAAGTGGGACCTTACGTTCTGCTGGTGCAACCAGCTGCTGAACTCCAATCTCACTGCAGCACTGTGCCGTGTTCCAATACCCGTACTTCCATGAGTATACTTAAAGGAAGTACACTATCTGTACTCACTTGAGTACACTAATTTTTCAGATGTGAGTGCTGTTCCAATTCGAGTACTGTGTGGTGCACTTACCGGAAATGACGATCACGACAGCCGCCGCTCGTCACCCGCCAAAAACGTCCCGATTTGAAGTGTGAAATAAAGTACCCATTGTGTTTAAACATCTTTTGTTTAGTTGTGGGCCAGTTAACGCAATATGGGCCAGTTAACGCAGCAAATGTGGAGAATGCGCCGACGTTACCTCCTCCTCCTGACGGAGACAGACAATGCTATTGTTGTGTTATTTAAACGTCATGTATGCTTTTTCTCTACAAACGTAGCCCATACAACAGCAGCATTAGACCTGTGATTTAAGTTATAGTGGGGGTTTACTTTTGTGATGAAGTTATTAAAGTCATAGTTGAAGGGAAAAACGGTCTGTCTAGTTACTGGACCAGATAAAATGAGACGGAGAGGTAATAAAGTCTGTCGGCACGAGGACCTTGGATTTATTAAGTAAAGTGGCAACGGTTATACAGAGTCATAAAGCGTGAGAAATCGAATATGTCTAAGTCCCTAATCAGCGCTGATGGTTCGTCCGGAGCTTCGCCTCCGTGGAAGGTCTGCTTCAGAAGAAGATGAAGAGTCTCTGTGTGATACAGTTTTATGCTGTATCCTCCTCTCGATGAGGTGTGTGCGTTTGAGGTGTGTGTGGTTCTGTGTGTTTTTGCTTGACCTTGGCTCCCAGGCCCTGGTGTATGCAAGTGTATCTTCTTGTGTTCCTACTAACGGGGAAGAGCTCCTCAGTGTCTCCTTTGTTCTCGAAGTATCTCTTGTGTGCTCGAAGTATCTCTTGTGTGATGAATTAATGTGGCTCTCCCGTTCTTGAGGATGACTGTTGCATTGTCTGAGTGTTTACCATTTGCCTGCTTGGGAAATGGGGCCTTGGCTCTGGCCTTGACCTGACTATATTATCATGTTTGTGTTATGTGTTAAAAGTTGACTATATTGTAATGTGACTGCCATGTGATGTGCTCATCAGGCTAGGGTAGGAGTTAGCTATATTTGTAATGTACATGTGATGTACTCAGCAGGTTATTTTTCCCAACATAGTCATGATATTATGATATCAATGATCAAGTTTAGTGTACTATTACTACCAATGCTGTCTCTACTTTCTTAAAAGTTCTTACCATGTGGAGCCTTCAATCTTGAATTAAAAATGCAAACATTTTATATACCCAGGTTACTGTGTGGAAATACATAAGAGATAACTTCAAAGAGGCTTTGATTGTCATGCCTAGTATAATTGTCATGCCCAGTATACAGTAAATACTGCTAGCATATTAGCAGTATTTACTGTACACAACAGTTCCAATAGTGACCTAATTGGAGTTCAATGCAAAAGACAACACATCAACCTAAAAATGACTGATTTTATTAAATATAAATAATGGAGAATTCAATGACAAATCAATAATAAACAAATAATAATCAATGAATTAATGTCCACTTTCTCTTACAGCCTCCCAACCCGAGGCAGTATTGTCAGCTCAATCATATAGTGCCAATTCTGAAGCTGTATTTTGATGGCCAGAGTGACCTGCGGGTTGACTTCCGCTTGACAAGGGGGTCTTTTAACGCCCTTATGGAAGCCATGGGGAGCAACGCAGACCACGGCTGGGATCCGGAGATCGCCTGCCTGGTCTTCCTGTTCTGGTTGGCCAGTGGTACATCGTACCGTGTCGTCTCCCGGGCCTTTGACATGCCCAGAACATCCGTCCACCGTGCCGTCCACACCACCAGTGCGAAGATTGCCTCCCAGTTCCCGCAAACGGTCCACCATCCCACAGAGGAGGAGTTGGTGGCCGTGGGCGCAGGATTTGCGCGCATGGCAGGGTCGGCAGCCTTCAACAGGGTGGTGGGGAGCATTGACGGCTGCCACGTCAGAGTGAAGCCCCCTTCACAGGATGCCGACTGCTACCTGAACCGTATACTTCTTTATTCGGTTTCAGCACTTCAGGCTGTGGTTGACCAAACAGCAAAATTCATAGATGTGTGTGTGGGGTACACCGGATCAGTGCATGAATCGAGGGTACTGAAGAACAGCCCCCTGTACCTAGAGAAGCAGTACCCTCCACCAGGGTTACTGCCTCATCGGGGATGGGGGTACCCCTGCCTGGTCCTACCCATGACCCTGATGCCCCTACCGTCAGCCTCTGAGGAGCCAGCTGCAGGCAGCCTACAACAGCCGGCTGACAAAGGCCCGAGTGGTGGTGGAGCGGGCCTTTGGGATCTTGAAGACCAGATGGAGGGCCATATTTCTGAAGGCACTGGAGGTGGACGTCCTGTTCGTCCCGGAGGTCATCCTCTGCTGCACCATACTCTACAATATTTGCCTGAGCCAGGGAGACGTGCTGGACCCTGAGGACGGCGAGGACAACGAGGCTGGAGCAGCAGAGGAAGAGGATCCAGGACGGGAGGCAGCACCCCCAGGCACCGTCTCTGGAGCTGGGGAGTGATACAGAATGGCAGCGCTGTGTTATGCACCTGACCACGATTAAGTTTAATTAAATAATTTTGCCAATTTCAACACCTGTGTATGAACGATTTAATTATCAAAACATTCAAAACAACAAGAACATAACATAAATGATTCGAACACCTGGGGCCGTATTCACAAAGCATTTTATCTTACCGCTAGGAGTGCTCCTAACTCGCGCTAAAACATTTTACATAGGCCGCTGAGACCTACTAAGGATGAATCACCAAGAATGAACTAAGAGTGACGCGCCGTTGCTATGGATTACGTCAATTCTCGTGCACGAGTTTAGAAGCGGTCAGTTCGGTGATTTGTTGTTCAGACGAGCCCACTAAATCTCGAAAAACAAGGAAATAGCCTTGTATTCATTTAGCCTAGGCTAAATGAATTCCTATTAAGTAGTTATAGTGCAGTTAGCAGAATACACGCATGATGACAATTTTGTGCAGACCACGATAATGATGTTGTAGCCTGCACGTTCAAGAGAGAGAAAGCAAAAAAAAAAAAACACGTAAAATCGAAAATAAAAGCAGTTATGCAGGGGTCCAAGAAATGTGCATTTCGCCGGCACAACGCGAAGCATGTGTTCAAAACGCTACCGTGAACCTGTGGATATAAAGGTTTTGACTGTGGGAGGTTCGGTGTGGGAGATAGTTATTGAACATGTTATGAACTACACAAGTGTGGACTGATTTGTGCCAAGGTGTTTACCTAAAATGTGTATTCAAAGTGATCCATAAATGCCAGTCCACTCAGTTCCACACAGCCAAATTCATTGTCATGTTGATCGCCATCATCATCATCATCATCATCATCATCGTCTGGCTGTGGAAAGTTCCTCCGCTTGCAGAGGTTGTGTAGAATGGCACATACAGTGATTACTGTGCTTGCCCTCTCTGGGGTGAGGCGTATTTCGCCGTGGAGGACATGAAACAGACGTTTCATCTGCCCAATTCCTCTCTCCACAACATTTCGTGTATGTTTGTGTGCTTTAGCATATATGGAGGAAAACAGTTAACAATAATAAATATGGATTCAACAAATAAAAGGCGTCAAAGAGCCAATACGATGTGTTTTACGCATAGGACTAGGCGTAATCACTTACATATTACTTTAACTGTGCTCCCGGTTGTGGATTGAGGTAGGGTGTAAAGTAGGGATGCACCGATCCGATATTTGTATCGGTATCGGTACCGATATTGAAGAAATTTCTAGATCGGGTATCGGTGAAGAATGGGCCGATCCATATGTAAAAAAAAAAAAAAAAATTTTTTTTACGTTTATGTACATACTTGAATCCTATTCCTACTACCTTGCTGCTTTGATAATTGAATTTCCCACGAAAATTTTCTCACGGGATTAATAAAAGTGTATCTAGCTGATCTATTCAGTTTCTATGCTGTGCGCTGTGAGTGACGTCATAAACAAGCAACACGCCGTGCGGAGCCTACAGTGATTGCAAAATGGAGCGAGCAAAAGGATCTGCTATCTGGAGCTATTTCACTTTACCTAAGCCAGCAAGCTCCACGGCTACATGCAACATGAAATGTTTAAGTCAAGTCTCATGATCCCAGTCTTTTCCCCTCAATGAAACTTACAGTTTGTAGCCATAATTTCGCGCTGTTTTTCTATATCGGTATCGGATCGGTATCGGCCGATACTAAACCTCAGATATCGGTATCGGATCGGAGGTGAAAAAAGCGGATCGGTGCATCCCTAGTGTAAAGAGCCACGTCTTGCAGGGATAGCCACTGTCACCCAGCAAGTGACACCCAAGTGGTACATCTCAAAAAGCTGCCTCAGACCGCTCCCCATTAAAATCATGGACATAATAAAGGATGGACCACAGACTGGAAAATGGCCGCCCATTCATTCCTATACAAACTGCCCAGTGGCGCAGGGTAACATACAGGAGCGATTTGCTTCCGCGTTATGGGGCCAAGACACGTGACCTAGTCCGTGACGTACCGGATGCAGAGATCTTCTTCTTCTTCTAGTTTAGTGGAGGATCATAGTTTTTTCCCCATATACCGCCACCTACTGGACTACTACACAGGAGTTTGTGACAAGGACGTTGGCAAATGATACTTTAAATCATAAAAATAAATTCAAAGAAAAAACCAAACTAACGAAACAAAATAAAACAAACTAACAAAAGAAATGAATAAATAAAATATATATATATATACTTAAGGTTAAATTCTTCTAATTAGGTTAGTATCTTTTAGCTAATGTATAGAGGTAGGGTTGCCCATCCCCCACTCCGATCTACCGTCTCTTTAATAGGTCCATGTTCCATGTGTGCAGGCGCAGGGAGGGAGAAGACGACAGCCTTCACGCGGCCTCCCCTGCAAGTAATGAGATATGGTGCAAGACCAGCTCATGAAACTAATGTCGCCACCCAATCGTCACGCTGTCAGATCAGGGCGCAAGAGGCCGGGGGGACGCAAGCTCACGTCAGGGCGGGCAGCCATCCCGACCATCGAGCGCCAGGGCCTGGCAGTGCTCCAGCTAAATGTCGAGGGCCTCACCACCGCCAAACTGGACATCATACGCCACCTCGCCGACTCCCATGAAGTCGCGGCCGTCCTCCTTCAGGAGACGCACTGTGGAAAAGCAGACTTTCTCAGGTTGCCCGGGTTCCACCTCGCCGGCTCCATCCTCAGCAGGCAGCACGGGATGGCCACCTTGTCAGGTCTGACCTCAGCGGACAGCCACAGGCCAATCCCCTCCAGGCGCTAGTCTCGAGTGGATGTCCACGAGGATACAGACAACAACGGTTGTGAACGTGTACAAGCCCCCACCATCTGTACTGTCCACATCGGCCCTCCCAATTACCCCGGCACCCGCCATCTACGCCGGGGATTTCAACTGCCAGCACACCGACTGGGGATACTCCCACACAACACCGGATGGGGAGACGCTGAGCGAGTGGGCCTCCAATGCCAACGCCCATCTCCTGTTTGACCCCAAAGAGCCACCAAGCTTCTACTCCTCCAGATGGAACACCTTCACCAACCCAGACCTCGCCTTTGCTGTGTTCCACAGTAAGGACCCGATGCCAGAGAGAAGGGTCATTGACAGGTTCCCCCGATCACACCACCGACCGTCTGTCATCAGAATACCATCACTGGTGCAGCCGGTCGCAGGGAAGCCTGTCAAAAGATGGAATTTCCGGAAGGCCAACTGGCATGCTTTTTCTGTTGACACAGAGAGAAGATCTGTCACCCTCCCGGACCCAGACACTCCTAATGTGGATGCTGCATATGCAGCCTACTGTGAAGTGCTGACAGGGGCAGCGAAGAAAACCATACCACGAGGCTACAATGCAAACTACATCCCGGGTTGGAACGAGGAGTGCAAACCACCTCCTGCGAGCCCACCAGCAGGCTAGCTCAAGAGCTGAAGTGGATGCGACAGCAACGGCACTGCTTGAGAAGCTGGACGCCACCCGCAGGGCTTGATGGACAGAGGTCGTCGAGTCGATTGACTTTACCCACTCCAGCCGTAAAGCGTGGCAGACCATAAACCAGCTCTCAGGAAGAAGTACACCGCCTCCCAAGTGCCCTGTGACAGCAAACGCCATCGCAGCCCAACTCCTGAAAAATGGCCGCTGGTATTCAGTCTCTCTAGGGCGGCCAGTGTCAATGCCAACCTGTCAGGAGATTTCACACCAGCTGAGCTCAAGGACGCTATGGCCAAACTCAAACAAGGCAAGGCACCAGGCTCCGACAACATCCACCCAGAGTTTGTGATCCACCAGAGCGAAATAACATCCGCCTGGCTGTGTGCTTTCTTCTCTGCGTGCCTCCGGAGGTCCAAGCTCCCAAGGGCATGGCGACGGGCCGCTGTCATAGCCCTCTTGAAACCCAACAAACCTGCGGATGACCCCAAGTCCTACAGACCAATCTCGTTGCTGTGCGTCCCTTTTAAAATCCTGGAGAGGATGATACAAAGCCGAATTGAGCCAGTAGTTGACTCACAGCTACCGAGGGAACAGGCTGGCTTCCGCCGGGGCAGGTCTACAGTGGACCAGGTAACCCTTCTCACACAAGATCTCGAGGACAGCTTCCAGGCCAAAACCAAAGCTGGGGTGGTTCTACTGGACCTGACTGCTGCTTACGACACCGTCTGGCACCGCGGACTCCACCTGAAGCTGCTGAGAACAATCCCGGACCGTCATATGGTCAACTTCATCATGGAGATGCTGTCAAACCGCAGCTTCATTCTCCAGACCAGTGACGGCCAGCGCAGCAGGCTCAGGAGGCTGAGAAACGGGGTCCCACAAGGGTCTGTCCTCTCACCGATGCTCTTCAACATCTACATCTTTGACCTACCGGTGACGACATCTAGAAGGTATGGATACGCGGATGATCTAGCCATCATGCTACACCGGCCCACATGGAAGGCGGAAGAAGAGGGTCTCAATCAGGACATGGACGTCCTGATTGCCTACCTTCGAAGCTGGCGACTGCAGCTCAGTAAGGGAAAGACTGTATCAGCAGCATTCCACCTCTGCAACAGGGAAGCAAGAAGGGAGCTGGAGATCTCAGTGGACAACAAACCCCTGGAGTTCCAGCAGGCCCCAAAGTACCTGGGCGTACGCTTGGACAGGACACTGTCCTACAAACAGCATTTGGATGAAGTGAGGGCTAAAGTAACAGCAAGGGTCTCACTCATCCGGCGCCTAGCTGGTACACCTCGGCCAAGGTTCTACGTGTCTCCACACAAGCCCTCGTATTCTCAGCAGCTGAGTACTGTGCCCCAACCTGGAGTAGAAGCCCACATGCCAAGAAGGTCGATACGGCCATCAACAATGCCCTCCGGATCATAAGTGGCTGCCTGAAACCCACCCCCGTGTTCTACCTGCCAGTCCTAGCAGGAATAGCGCCAGCCGGCCTACGGCGAGAGGCTGCTACCCTCGCCCTGGCAAGGAAAGCCCAGGAACACAGCTGGCACCTCCTCCATGAAACCACCACCATGGCAACACCTCCAAGCAGACTCAAGTCCCGCCACCCATACAATCAGGCCGCACAAGAGATGCTTATTTCCATCCCGGAGGATTTGACAACCAAAGCCTGGCTGGCAGCGACATGGAAGCAGGAGTGGGAGTCAGCAGGACAGACACGCCTACACCATTACATCCAGGATCCTGGAGGTGGCGTTGAGGGAGAAGATCTACCTCGCCGGCAATGGACCCTCCTGAACCGCCTTCGTACAGGGGTTGGCTGCTTCAAAGCGTCCATGAAGTGGGGCCTAACAGACAGTGCAGCGTGTGAGTGCGGGGAGCCTGAGCAGACTGCCAACCACATCATCACCACCTGTCCCCGGCATAGACCACCCTCAGAGGAGGGCCTCTTCCAAGTGGGACCTGAGACGAGGGAGTGGCTACACGACACGAAGTTGGACAAAAGAAGAAGAAGAAGAAGCAGGCGCAGCATCGGCTCATCGAAATCGCAAGTTTAGGCTTAACATTTTAAAGTTTCTTATGAGTTTTGCATAAAATATATTTCTTGTATCTAGACATCTATAATGTTAAATAATGTAAAACATTACAGCTATCCAGAAATATTAAAGTATGCTACCATTGGATGTCTACAGTGGATGTTTGCTAGGTACCTTAATCCTTTTTTCTTATATTTATATTGTAGCTATTGCAAATCAAATGGAAAAGACTAGGGCTGGAGTACCAGGGCAACCCCCTATTAAAAGTAAGTATTTAGCTTGACCAAGGAGAATATATTCACAGAACATCATTTTGTATTGTCTGTGTGTCCCCTAATATGACAAATGATTAGAATTACATGTTTACTGAATTCATACAAATACTGCATATGACATAAGCTAATTACTGTATGAATAGGATATATTAAGCTATATTGTTCTATAAATTAACAGTCCCCTCACTCTGTATTTACATGTATAGTAATCTGTGTTTTGTAATCTTTAGGGCCAGAAGTGTGGATTATCGGGGACAGCTACGTCCGCCGTGGAGAGGAGAGAGCCAAGGAAACCTGTGGCCCCCACCTTGGCCTAGAGGCCAGGGTCAGTTGGTTTGGCTGGGGCGGGCTGAGATGGAAGACCCTCATCCCTTTCTTCCTGCAGTCCCTGAGAGGAAGAACAGGCCCGGATGTCCTGCTCATCCACTGTGGCGGCAACAACCTCGGACGCCTGGAGGGAGTTGAGGTTGTTGCCACAATGAAGCAGGACCTGCAGTACCTCCACCGGCAGTTCCCAGCAATGCAGATCGTCTACTCTAACATCAACGAGAGACGCCGGTGGAGGGCTGACCATCCGGGGAAGCTAAATCACGCTAGGAAATGGGTGAACACAGTGTGATGAACGCATTTGTTAGTGTAGAGCTAGGAGGCAACAGCGTAGAGCATCCTGGAATAAGGTTTAACTGCTGTGGTTTATACTTAAAAGACAAGGTTAATTTCACCAATAGGGGAAATTACATTTTTTTTAAAAAGCATTTCAGTCTCTTGAAGCGATAATCCAGAGTGGGTGAAACTGACACTTTTAGGAACAATTGCCTTCAGCCTTCTCCACTCTGAATTGTAATTTCAACAGTTTTCAATACTGTAAAATATAATCCAGTCCTTAATCTTTATTCGATGATGCTCTTCTCTGCGTATTTGATAAATCAGTAATTATAACCTTTTTGGTAATCATTTGCGTTTAACACACTGTTCATTCATTTCACTGTTCTTCCTCTCATTCCTTTCCTTACTTCTTCTTTAGGCTACCTGTCTTTGTTTCCCCTTCCACTCTTCTGCCCCAGCCAAACAGCCAAAAAAAGTGTTTTGTTCAAATTTGGGGTGGGGGGTCTTGTAATAAAAGCTTTTTTTATTGTAACACTTGGTTCAAATCCTATTTCTTACACATGCAGCCATTTGGACACCATTCTATGATAGCTGATAACCAAGGTACACACTGTAATACTATAATCAAGAGGACATACAGGCAGTTCAAATAAAAAGATAGAACTTTATTGATCTGGAAACTTCATAAGATATGTAAGATTGCTCCATATAATACCATAGTAACATAGTAAAGGTATATAGGCCTAAAAAATTCAGTTCAATGTTATTGCTTAAGAAACAGATTCCTTCCAACTAACTATTTACGAAAAATGCAATCAATAATTTATAGAAAAGTAAATGTTTACATATCGACCAGCAACGAAGTTGGAGTAGCCTACCCAAATAATGAATTGTAATACACCAACATTGTCAACTGTCATACATAGCTAACCATAACCCTGTCATACATAGCTAAACAAGCAAATGAAAATGAAATACCTACCAACGCAACTGAAATGTTAATATTAGACAATTAACAATATTATGAAAATTACGTAGGTCTCCCATAATCATTCAGGTAATCAATACATCCGTGCCTGTTACAGCTATTTCAATGATATGTGTGTTTATATCCGTGTTCAACGCCATTCATGTTAAGTAAGAGGACAAATCTCAGACTTTGGAATGGAATGGAAGTTAATTCGGAATTGAATTTAATTCGGAAGATAATGGAGCCGTGCACTTCAAAATAGGTCCATAGCAAGGAGCCGTTTGTTTCAGTACGACTCCTTTCAGCTGCCCACCCAACATAAACTGCTAATAAAACGCTTGAGGAGGTGTTTTGAAAAGAAAAAAAGAAAAAAAAATTAGAACAGGGTAGAAATATAATTATGAGCCTTTGATTGATATCCAGACATTTTTGCGGAGACACAATCCTGTTCCCCACTTGTATTGGAGTGGACGGCGATATCTACTTCTGGGCCACATGAAATGACGGACCCCCGTCCACAGCCAGCTTAAACAGCTGCAATACCGGGCTTGGCCTCTGAGCACTGGTGGATTGCGGAAGTATGCGACTATCCTGGGGGCCTGATTAAAATGCGCGAATCATAGGTAGCGGAAGCTCCAGGCCACTTTGCAACAACATCCAGTAGGCTATGTTAAAATTTCCATCAAAAACAACCTGCGTGTGTGGTAGAAATTAACCTTACATTCTATGTTAAACTATGATTATTATTAGGCCTACATATCATATAAATACTTTAATAGTGGAAAGGAGCTGATCACCTTTAACCTAGATGTTATGTGCCGTGTGACACCAGTGAGTGGGTCCAGGACATTCTCACCTGATGGGCCATGTGACACATCAGTCAGAGAGTCCAGTCTACTCCCATTTTGATGTAGTCTCTGAAGACAATGCTTACATTCACACGTGTGCATCATCTCTGTTTATATAAGGATAATATATGTTCTAAGGTCACATTGGGATTTAGAAGACATAGGGGTATGCTGACATCCACACAGTATGACCCTGATGGGAAATTCTATATTTGATGAAAGTCCAACTTTGTATTGTGTAAAATTCGGGGATATAAGGAGCTGTCTGGGATTCATTCAGGAGTGTGTATTCGCGAATACCATTCAGCTTTGTTGTCTCTCGTTTGCGGGTGGCAATAAACTCTCCATCTATACTTGACCTGGACTCCCCGATTCCTCTTTGCTTATAGCTAGTTGAAGTGAATTAGATCAGTTGTAATTATTAATGCTACAACATTTGGCGTCACGAACAGGACTGAGGAACAGAGACAGCCCAGCTGCTGGACTGACGGACGGGGCACGAGCGGATCACACAACCCTAGCGCTCATCAAACTCCCGGTAAAGTTGACTTACCACAAATTAATACGGTTGTTTGAACTGTTCCTGTCCCGTCTGGAAGCTCTGCTGCAGGTAAAGCGTCTCTTCAGTCCAACGAATCAAAGTAATCATTGAAGAGAGATTGGGGAGCTCCAGCGAGAGATAGAGTGTGCGCGCGCACAGCCACAGACGCTCTGTTGTTATGGTTAACTAACAGGCGGTTTGTGGTTCTAAATTTATACAAAATTGTTATTATTATTTTTTGATAAGTGGGCCTACGATAAAGTCCTGTGGCTGTGTTCTAGGGGAATGAATTAGTGTCAAAGTTCCAATAGAACAAGCGCAGGTCCGCAGGTCGAATGAGGACTTGTTGGACTTTTGAAATCCCATCTGGAGTTGGGTGCTGAGTTAGAATTCATTGCTGTGTTGGATTAACTCGGTTTTTATTTAGAGAAGAGCTTCCTTGGAGTGCCGACTAGTGAATTTTCAATTCAAGTCTTGGAGCAGTAGAGCTGCAGATCCTGCGCCGGTTGATAGTGAATTTCTAATTCCGATCTTGGCATTCTGAGAAAACAGGCTTCTCGCACTTTTGAATGGATAAGACTCTTGGTTGGGGTACCGTTTGGTTTGAGTTGGTATTTTGAGAAGTTTCTTGTTTGTTCGTGATCTGGTCGGGTATTTGTGTGTTCAACCATTATTTTGAAAGAATAGGCTTGTTGTTTGGGGTACCGTTTGAGTGAATTCAATGCACTAATCTTGAGCCAATAGAGCTGCAGAACTTGGACCTTGGGGGGGTGCCAATCTTTTATTCTGATCTTGGTGTTGTTAGACGATAGGTTCTTGTTCGGAATTCTGGTTGAATGATTAAATATCCGACGGTTCATGTTTTAAAAGGCCAGCTTTAGCGTTTGGCCAATCTTTTATTTTACATTTATTGGCGAGTTCAGTGAGTTCCAGTCAATATCTTCCCATCTGGAGTTATTATTTTATTTTGCATTTAAAGACGAATGAGTGACTGGTTCCAGTCTATATCTTGTGCAAACAAATTCGGCCGTTTTTTCGATACACTATTAAACGTTGTTTCCTTCTGTATTTAAATTGTGTAGGATTAAGTTGCCTTGGAGGCTTTTACAATCCGTTTTGTTTTTAGTTTATCCTGTCATTAAGACAGTCAGAGAAATAAATAACTTGTCTGGAACAAGTGGGCGAAACCTTATCTAGGGGTGTGTTCTCTTAGCCTGTGGCCAGAAAGGGTGGGGGCCTAGGAGCAGAGTACATCTAAGAACAGCTGGGACGCACATCCCAATCGATAGAGAGAGAGAGCAACGCACGGGAGGAGTGCACATTTATAGCTTAGAGATAATAAAATAATTTGTCTAACGAGTTGAATAAACTCAAATAAATTGTATTAAAAATAGTGTTTATACACCTAGAGAGAATATGAATATAGTACCGACGGCAGCGGAGATTTTGAGTAGAGACCGTCTATTGCTCAAAGGTGAGATTAAAAAGATCTCTTGAGAGATGGTTGAAAGAAAAGAGAACAACTGGAGAAATAACGAATAAAGATGTGAAAACTGAGCCATTATCCCGAAGGCTCAGTCACCACCGTATAACACAGGATTGTATCCACTGGTAACAGGCACGGTAGATATCAAAGGGGAGGTCGAAGTGAATGCAGAAAATAAGGGGGAGAGTTTCTGGGACAGACACAAGGGGGGGGGGGGCAAAGTCCAGCAGCATTAAATCATTACAGAGCCCCCTAAGCGCTCGAGTTACATGAGAAGCATGGTAGATCGCATGAGGTGAGAAGAGCACCCAACACGTCATCAGGAAAATTCACCAAAACTATAGGTTTCTCGGGACACACACAGTCAATACCTATTACAGCTCCAAGGATGACAATCTGAGAATTCTTATTTTCAGAGTAAGTGAGTGAGTGAGTGAGTGAGTGAGAAAGAGAAAGAGAAAGAGAAAGAGAGAGAGAGAGAGAGAGAGAGAGAGAGAGAGAGGATTTGCATTGTGCTGAATAGATTACATTTGTAAGAACCACCACTGGGATCGGTGACTCTGTGGTTCTGTGTGTCGCGACAACCTTTGAGACTCTCCATAGCGTCGTGGTACCATGTGATTTGAATCAATAGATCTTGGTACACAGAGCAATTGGTGAAATACTGTGTTGGTTCAGAGGGTTACAGCATGTTGGGTAAGGGAGAGGATTGAGAGGATTCTGGATGTGATGAGTTTAATGTAAAGGACACAAAGAGAGAGGGTAGGGCAATCAATGGAGAGCCCAGTATCAAAGTATTGGAACTACATGGTAATCACAGGTTTTAAGGGTAATTATCTAGACTCCATAAAATGAACAATTAGCTTTTAATGTTGTCAATAACATGCACACCGCTCGTCCACGGAAGTCCAGGGGGCTACCAGCGCTGGGGATTCTTATTAGAAGAATTCAGGGTAAACACAGTTGCACTCCTCAAAAGAGGAGCTCAGCTTACCCAAACCTTGGACTCCGCAGTGGATAGGTGGATGTTGTTTTGGTGTTTGGACCTGACGAGGTCTAGGTGCCAAGATAACAACACAAATAAAATATTTCCTAAGGAATTACGGTGTTAATGGATATTTATTAAAAGTGGTCGTACAATCTAGAAATAATAATCGGCAATACTTAAAAATTAGACTGAATGAGTACGATAAAATATTATTATTCAAATTTATGAATTCATGTTATCCACAATGACAAATGTCATTTAAAATTAAATAAGTAAAATACAATAAAAAAGGGTGTGTTTTGAGCCTGCTCTCGCGTGTGTGTTAGGGCCACAGAGGCAGGGGAGAATCCTCTGCTGCTTAGAGTGATGGAATACACAAAGGGGTACCAAAAGCTTACTTCACACAAAACAACAGGTAGAATATAATAAGATTAGATCGCCCAATTTAAATAGTGAGTATAGGACAATCGGGTGGAATTATGATTATGAGTAACGGTTAACACAGAAGTGAATCGCCTAAATATTTAAAATGCAAGTTTTAATATTGTGATTTTTTATTTTATTTTCACATCTCCTTAGTTAAGGACAATAGGTGGATTAACGCTACATCTGCTGGGAAGGGATCCTACATGCTAGGTCTCAATTTACATTCAGAAGTGGTGGGTTTACCTTTCAAATGCCATGACTGCTGCTGCAACACTTTTATAGAATATTAACATTTGATAATATGATACTTTTAGCTCTGATGAATTACCTTTAGATTCACCCCATCATATACCCCCTGCACACACAGAGTCAAATTTTAGTTGTTGTTGTTGTTGTTGTAGTTGCTCTGGTGTGTCCATTACGCACTGCCTTGGCTGCATGGGCAATTGTGATTGAAGACTGTCTCCATCCCTCCACTTTGCGGTCAAAACCACCTTATGGATGGGGATTGATTGTATCCCAGGCACGGCATCCTGCACTAAGCCAGTATGGAAGGCTGGTTAGCCAACGACGGGTAAGATCCCACCTTGAAGACCGGGACAACCTAAAACAGGCACAGTCACGATTACTTGGCAGTCACTGTGAGCACTGGCTCACTTGATCATGAAGTGACAAACTGCAATCGTCATAGGAGGAGCCGGCTGGTCAAAGGTGGAGGGGGAACAGGAGTCAGATATGGCAGCCCCAGCAGCAGAGGTGGTGGTATTGGGACAGGGCATGTTGCGTTTTATTTGACAGTTGAGGCATGAAGGCCTGCTGACGCATGAAATCTTTTCGGTTTAGTGCATGACTTGGTAACGGTGTGGTTTCAGGGCGGCTGATGGTAAACCCACAAATATCAACCTTTGGTTTTGGATATACTGGCTTCAATTTCCCTTCCCAATAGATTGGTTTTAGTTTACGGATGGTTAAGGTTTGGAGTTCCAACGTTGGTTCCACCAACGGCATTGTTAGGTTTGCTTATCATTTAAGTGCGCATGGTTTTGACCATTGCGCAAGGGGGGAGGTGTTGAGGAGTGTTGAGGAGAATTAGAAAACAAGGTTTTTTCTTCACCATAATTGCAAAAAATGATTGATAACCAACTAAATGAGTATGAATTATGTGCAAAACACAATATAAGAAAAGCAATCACTGCTACATTGGGACACATTCCCACACCTGGAGGACCATTTTGACATTTGGTCATGAACTGTGTTTACATGTTGTGCATGTTAGTTATCCTTGACAGGTTCAGCAGATGGGTAGAAGCAGTCCCATCAAAAGACCAAAGTGCGGCTAGAGTAATCAAGTTTCTGACTAGAAAAATCATGCCAAGGTTTGAAATTCAATCAGAGATAAGTTCAGACAATGGGCCAGCGTATATTCAGCAAACACTTATTCAAGCACTAAATACAATTGGTTAGATGCAATTATCACACACACACACACACACACACACACACACACACACACACATCTATACACACATAAAACATTTAAGAAGGAATGCAACTGAGGCATTATCAATTATAATACAAACATATTTAAAACACATACAATTTTCGGGTCCAATATTTCCAGAAGCAAGGTGAGTACCTTGTATCTCTCTGAGAGACATCAATTAGACATCAATCAATATCTATAGCAATACTGAGTTATCACATACAAGCTAAATAGAATGACACAGCTAACTTTGCATGTGATGCTTACGGTTAGATTCATGCTTTCACTTACATTTCAAGGGGCCCCATAAGGGACTTCCATCAGAACAATTAAAAATAGAATCAACGGAAATATGTTTTTGAACAACTAACTACGGTACACAAGTACCAGCAGAAGGACTATCAGATGCCATCTAACGAATGATCTATCAAATTAAGCTAGTCTTGGTTATGCATTGGCAGAGCCAAGGGGGGTGTGTGGGATGATATGGGCGACATGTTGTGCGTTTTTTTCCAGCTCTGGATGGGTCGGTGGCCAGGGCGCTGGAAGGATTATAGTGCCTCAGATTAGAGTTTGCAGAGAACTCCTGGAATTCAATAACCCCTTCTCAGGACAGGATGGAGAGCCTGTGAGCAGTGAGCTGCTCAAGGAGCACCAGGTGTCATCCAAGAGTACATGGAGATCCAGTTGAACCTGTGAACACAAATGAGGATCCAACAGAGGCCCGACCCGATCCTACTGGACGGTTGGGAACATATGCCCTTGCCAAGGAGGGACGAACATTGGACTGTGATATCTCAAACACCAGGTGGAGGCTCACGAAATGTGCTAGTAACCTCTTCATGTGAGCCGGCCTCGTGATCTACAAGGCTTGATTTCAGCTAACAGGAGCAACATCTATGTCCTTGTCCAAAACCCCCCACCTGTATCCTGCGCACCAATACATGAAGATCACCTGAGCCATTCAGTTCCGTGCAAACCTACAGACAATCTCAAGATTTCAAATGCTGAAATGTCCATGTTTGGGTACATTATCATGACGCATATTTTCAAAATTATTAATTTTTAGTTTATTATATGTCACATATTTTGGAGAATGATGATTTTCAATGCATGCTGAAAACATATTGTTATAATTTTTATGAGGATATTTTAGGTACACATTTGATTTGGTTGTATTCTAAATGTGGAAACATTGTGGTGTTATGTTTAGAAAGGTTTTATGATCTTTTTATGAATACTTTGCGGGAGTCAAAAATATTGGACATAATACACCACATTTGGCAATCTTTTTCATCGCCAGGTTTCAATTCCTGGATGCAGGTTGAAATTCCTGCTTTAGATTAGCGATGTTTTTTCTAGGTAGCCAGATGTGGTGCTATTCTGATCCAATTGCCAGCACATGGTCTCATAGACTAATTAATAGATAAAGGGGACATGGGGAAATTTAAGTAATAGAGATGTTATTATTGTTTTCTTTTATTGAGGCTTGGGCAAGCCTCAAAGGGGGGATATGTGGTAGAAATTAACCTTACATTCTATGTTAAACTATGATTATTATTAGGCCTACATATCATATAAATACTTTAATAGTGGAAAGGAGCTGATCACCTTTAACCTAGATGTTATGTGCCGTGTGACACCAGTGAGTGGGTCCAGGACATTCTCACCTGATGGGCCATGTGACACATCAGTCAGAGAGTCCAGTCTACTCCCATTTTGATGTAGTCTCTGAAGACAATGCTTACATTCACACGTGTGCATCATCTCTGTTTGTATAAGGATAATATATGTTCTAAGGTCACATTGGGATTTAGAAGACATAGGGGTATGCTGACATCCACACAGTATGACCCTGATGGGAAATTCTATATTTGATGAAAGTCCAACTTTGTATTGTGTAAAATTCGGGGATATAAGGAGCTGTCTGGGATTCATTCAGGAGTGTGTATTCGCGAATACCATTCAGCTTTGTTGTCTCTCGTTTGCGGGTGGCAATAAACTCTCCATCTATACTTGACCTGGACTCCCCGATTCCTCTTTGCTTATAGCTAGTTGAAGTGTTAATAGTATTAATGCTAAAACATGTGTTGATGGAATGCACTTTCTTCCTATTGACCAACACGTCCTCGTCTTGGCGCAATTATTTTTATGTGCGTCCCGTCAATAGCACAGACCAAACCGGGCATACCTGCAATTGCCATGAAGTTGGCTTTGATCCTGTGTAATTGTTGAATGTCCAAAGGAAAGTTTATGGCACGGCTGACTGATGGTTGCAATATTTTTAAATCGTTGGCATTGCAAAGTTGCATTTCCCCTGTTGCCATATAACGTAGTGTGGCCAAACATTTTATTTCGAGACTAATGAGATTATTCCTGTTAGTCTGGGATGTTATTGCATCGCGCACTAACTCCGCAACAAGTTTAAAGGCCAATTTCTACTGGAATCGGCACGGAAGCGAATCGCTCGCCGAAAATAATAGAAACCATTAAAGTCAACGTAGGCTATTCCACTGGATACGGCAACGGCACGGCACGGAACCGTCCCCAAACCGGCACTTCGTTTACGATACTTGCCTCTTCTATTTCTGAAAGTTGCCGGTTCGCTGCCGTGTCTCAGAACACGAATACAGCCAATCAGTTTGCCTTTGTGCATGAATATTCATGAGCTCACATCGATCGCTATGCAATTCACAGGGTATTGTAATATTATACAGTCTATCTATGGTATGGTATCAATAGCTAATCAGTGGCAAAGAAGAAATGAAAGTCTGCGTCGATGCCTCGCAAGTCCAGTGTCGCGAGTGGACGTTGCAATGACATCTAGAAATCATAGGTCTACCGTAGGCCTATATAATGGGTTATGTGTATGGTTGATTATAAGGTAGGCCTATGTATATATATATATTATAATGTATATTATAATATATATGGTTTGAATATAACTCTGTAATAATATTGTATGAATACTTATTATAATTATGCTCGTCTTGAGCCATCTGTCGGAACGTGTCCGTGCCGCTTCCAGTGGGGATTGCAGTACAGAACACAGCCGCTTCGCTGCCGTGGCGCTTCCGTGCCGATTCCGGTGGAAATTGGCCTTGATACCCTAACATTATTTTTTGTAGTTATTGCAGCTTATGTGTTTGACCCTGCTTCCTAGTGGCTATGTGAGGGTAAAGCAGCTTGTGTGTTCGATCCTGCTTCCTAGTGGCTATGTGGGGGCAGCTTATGTGCTTAAAATACATAACACGTTACCTGCGAGCACTCTTGTGCTCGCTGTTAATGCGCGAGCAGAATCATAACCAATTGAAATTCAACCACAAAAAAGGCCAGGATAACGATAAATTCCACAAAATCATGTTTCAATAATAATACTTCCTTTTACAAACTCAGTCAAAGCAATTCATGATCTAATATTTCTTGGAAGTCCTAGATCCCCCCAATATCAAACAGCCTATACTGCATACAACCAATCATATAGTGCTGCTGTCAAATGCATACTCATCTATTGGCTTTTTATTTAGGCCTATAAGTATTCCTGGGGCCTGTACTACGAAGCTCGATGAAAGGGTTAGCGAGGTATGTTGAGCGCAAAGCCTGGGTTAGCTGGACCACGAAAGTCGATCTCTTTTAGCGTCGCTGTATCACCATGGTGACTTATGCTCGCAAACAAACCTGGTCGGGAGCAGGTTTTAAATCGGCGTGCGCAGCTTCCTAGCCCCTCCCCCGACAATGGCGTCACCATTTGTGGGTGTTCCCGTGGACCTCTGCGCACTTATCGTACAGGCGTCACTCCGGAGATGGGTTTTTCGGGACAGAACCGATCCCTTGGCATTGTCTGACGATATTCTTTATGAGAGATACAGATTCTCATCAGAGGGTATTCGTTATTTGATCGTCCTTGTTGGACCGTATGTAGGCAATGCTACACAAAGAAGCTGTGCACTTACTGTTGCGCAGTGTGTCTGTGTTTGAAGTTCGAAGGTGGCCCCACGTTCAACGTACATTAACCTTGGATAGTCAAGTGCCGTGTTCTCCATTATCCCTTATATAACCGCTATGTTAGTGACACAATTAGGCCTAGGCATTAGGCAAATTACATAGAAACGCTCATTATACAACAGTTAGGAACCAATCAGATCGCTGGATTTAGGCCCCCCGTTGTATAAATATTAGAGCTGTCAGTTAAACACGTTATTAACGCCGTTAACGCAAACCAAATTTAACGGCGTTAAATTTTTTATCGCGCGATTAACGCAATTATTTTATTTAAAAAAAAATTTTTTTTTTTTCTTTGGCTCAAAACAAAGAAGCAGTAGCCTGACTGCTATGTTCAAATTACATTTGTTCAAAGCAGTCGTTTAATGGCTCTTTTTTTTGTATCGTCCTGTTTTGATCAGTATATGCCAATGTTGTTATCAATAAAAAATCATTTGCCCAAGGCAAGCCGATGCACTTCACCATGTTGCTAAGAGAATTAAAAGGAGAAGAATTATGGGACACAAAAATCAAGGGATATATAGCATAGAAAATAATTTGCGATTAATCGCGATTAATCATAGTTAACTATGACATTAATGCGATTAATCACGATTAAATATTTTAATCGCTTGACAGCTCTAATAAATATATATATATATATATATCTGTATATTAATCATTACGGTAGCCCACACCACTTCCGCAGAACGACCGTCCAATCACAGAGACAAGATTCACAAGCATGTGAAATATTTGTTACGTATATATTTGTAACGTTTCTGAAATTAAAGAACGAGAGCTTAAGGTAAGGTTGTGTCATGCCAAATTTGTACCGGTTGCCAAATTTGTACCGGGCGCGTCATCCATACGTAATCCATTCCAAACCTGCATGGCAGCAGATGATCGCGTCGTCCGTTGCCGGGCAGGTTTCAAAAAACATTCGCGCTCATGTTGCCAAAGAGGAAATAACATAATATAGTTAACGGATCGCTAGATAATGTAATGTTTTGTTGGGTTCCTTAATAAACACACAATGTATCTTGGAACAGACATCAACATGCAGCGCGCCAATCCAACTGCGCATGCTCCGTGTGACGGTCTAATAACTGATGTTGATATCATTACAGATAACACTTGTTTTTACTTTATATTTGTATTGTATTTAATTGTTTAATCAAATTTAGCAAGTAAACTGAGTGTTTAAAGCAGGTCAAGGACGAAATAGCACAATACAGATAACGGATCGCTAGATAGAAGGTTCGCGAATGTTCACGTCATTCGACGCGATCGTCCGTTGCCAGGCAACGGGCGAAGCGATCATCTGTTGCCAGGCAGATTTGGAGTGGATTACGTATGGATGACGCGCCCGGTACAAATTTGGCATGACAGTTGCAGTCTTTTGCTGAAAGTTTAACATGAATATTAATTGTCTTGGAAGTATCCATGATGGAGTGACCAGACGTTCCCGGTTCCAGGGGACAGTCGCAGCTTTTGGTTGCCTGTCCCCGTTTTTTTAAGATAAAAAAATGAAGGTAGGCCTATATCAATCAGACTGATGGCCACACAGGAATGGTCCCCGTTTCTTTCCGCCTTTTCGGGATTTATGTCCCGGTATTGAACTCTGACGTCTGGTCATTTTCATCCATGATATCAGTTAACTTGAGCTGACGTTAGCTAGCGCATAGACCTGCATAGTTAGAGATAACAGTGTTACCAATTAGTGTGGCGTAGGTAATCTAGGGAACGTGACGGCTTGCGATGTGTTACATGATTAATTGATGCTTTTTCGACTTTTATGACCTATGAACGTTGTTATAATGATTGATAGTCATGTTTAACCATACAAAAGTGTCAAATAATGACGTACATGCTTTTCGACGTATTCCCTGCTGACAGTCTGGAGTGGCTGTGCAAAGCGCTAAACACCCCGGAACAACGTTTGCGATTCTCTTGTTCACATTTCCGGGAAATCATCTACGTCATAGCTGTCAATCTCAAGGCCCGCGGGCCTAATCCGGCCCGCGGTGTAATTTGATTTGGCCCGCCAGATAATATCTAATGTCTATCAGAACTGGCCCGCCGGTTTATCGTATTTCAGCGTAAAACTGCAAGTCCCACAATGCACTGCCGCTGCGCTGGTATACGTCATTCGAGGCCCGCAAGCGCGAGCCCATCTCCCACTAACTGTCTATTCTAGAATGTTTAATGCAGAAGCATCATACTGTTTATCACCTGAAGTAGCCTAGGTTTTTTAGCCAACTTTTTGTTAGCTACCTGTCGCTTTCCCCGGAAAAAATGGCTAAACGGAAGGTGGACATTGAGAACAGGGTTTTTCAAGAGAGGTGGGAGGCTGAATACCTGTTCACCGATATGAAGGGCAAACCCATCTGTCTTGTGTGCGGGGCAGATGTGGCTGTCACGAAAGAGTACAATTTAAGACGGCACTATGAAACGTGTTACGTATTTTAAGAATCTAAGCTACCCACACATAGACCAATGAAGACCAAACATATTAGCCGTAAATACCATACATAGCCACAAGGGGAGCCTTACTGAAGGCTGCAATAGATACTTTATCCACAGAGGGCAGCACCACAGACCAAGCGAGGAAAACCGAGGATTACGTCCCACCGGTTTTCTCCAAGTCTTCCGGTCCTCCGAGTCAATAAGAAAGCCTCCACATCGTGGAGACAGGTAGAACTCTCCAGGCAGCGCTAGGACATCGGTGGGTTAGTGTCTTGGACCAGCTAGGAGAACACTCTCGCACGTGCTAAGGCACATCTTCAATCTCTCTTAACTTCAGAGCATCAGTTTACCATACCGAAAATACTTTATACAAATAAAGTATCTTTAAAGCTATTCCTTTGGATTCGACCCCTCTTTCCTTGAAGAACATAATAATTGGTTGACCCCGACGTTCGTGGAAAGTCCGGACCGAGACTGGCGACCGCGAGGCCGTTCGGAAAGCAGTACAAGCTACTTACAGGCGCCACAACAAAGGTAAACAGAACCTGTTGTCAATGACTAAACTCTGTATAGTTAGATTAGTAACATTAGGTGAATAGCTTGTACTGCATCCGTCGGGCTGCGGGGACGTGTAATCTCGGACTGGTTTAAATTCATACAGCCGGTTACAAACGGCCTAGAATAAACTAACAGATTGAAATTAAATAACGAGCTCACGAAGTATAAGGGCTAGGAGTGTGTTTTATATGGGTTTGTAGATAGACTGTGTCCAATCCTGATTAGATCTAAATGTTCGTACCAACGTGGGAGACGTATTACCTGTGGTTAAGTGTTATTTATTTGGTGAAGCGCCGAAGTTAAACCGGGCCACCATAAGGTATATTTATTACCGACCATAAACTTCTGAACTCTTACGGCGGGGTGAGGAAAGGTCAGGTTTTTAACGTTAACCTAGCTTAGTTGCATATTAAACCGGAAGCTTGGCCGTAGTTAGCCAAGGAATTCAAATCGAATTGATTCCTCACAGCCCGGTTCATGTAACATCCAATGTGCAATTTTGGTTAGTATAGAACGCAGCCGTAGAGGTGGACTTACGCAGGAATAACCCATCTGCTATCAAGCGCCTCGCTAACCCGCCGTGGGGACAAACTTGCAGGAATCTCTTACTTCTTATAGAGATCCAATACATGCTTTTGACTAGAGCTACCTGGGTCAAAACTAGTTTGTCTCTACAGCCCTTTGGATGTACCACGTGGTGTACGATTTAATGGGACCACGCGTCTTGGAAAACGTGCGGTTCCTTTGTTCATACCATCAGTCGTTATAGTCGAACTCCTTTTTTGAAATAGACGCCATTTCTCTAAAGCAACGGGGGGCTCAACTTAAGTGTTACATCCTATCCCTCTCTCTCCCCCCCTCCCTCCCTCTCCCAATTCCTCGCTCTTTCTCTCTGTCTGCCTGCCTGTCTAAAGGTAGGCCCTCCCTCACCCTTTAAATTCCTTCCCCATCCTTTAGTCCCTATCTCCCACCCCCCCTCATAAAGACCCCCCCCCCACAGAATAGCTTTGTCTTTAATGCCCCACTGGCGTCGTTTTGAGTACTTGTAGTTAACGATTGTTCATGGTTATGGGTGCGAGGTAAGGTCCTCCACTATCGGTCTCTGTGAAGATCGAGCCACAAAAGAACATTAACGAGAGTTCCAATCTCCTCCTCCACTGTCTTAATGAACCCCATCCCCCACCACCAATCTTCCTCCCTCTAAACCCTCATCATAAAGACCACCCCCCCAGCCTCTCCCACGACACATCTCTCTCTGTGTCGCTATTTTTAACAACGATAACTTTTATATATACATGTACACACAGCGCGGAGAAAGTGTACTGAGAGCGCAAAATGCGGTTAAGTGGTAGCCTTATGCCATAAGGTACCACAGTGTTCAGCCGGACAGATAGAACTCAGAAGTTTCTGTAGTCGGCTGATACGTATGTAGTATGCACCGCAGCCATATTTGTAGTTCTTGGTAGTGCCGCCTACTCGTTAACACGAGATTATTCCCAATTACATCTCAACAACTCCAAATGTACCACAAGTATATAACTATTATTAGTCCCAACTAGACGTCCCCCCAACTTTCCAAGTAGCCGATCTCTTGCATTTGTAATAAATTTGTTCTCTTTTCTCGTCAGGCCTTGGCAACCCGAGCAGTAATGGATGCCCGACATTCATCATTTTAATCGTTAACATTACTACAAATATTCTCTTTTCTAATCAGGAAGTGGCAACACAACGATCAGTTGCCCATCATCATCATTTTACTTCTGTGCATAAAATATTAATTCTCTTTTCTCTTTAGGAGGTGGCAACACA
The DNA here is from genome assembly GCF_026213295.1 of Gadus chalcogrammus. Lineage (NCBI taxonomy): Eukaryota > Metazoa > Chordata > Actinopteri > Gadiformes > Gadidae > Gadus > Gadus chalcogrammus. The sequence continues at coordinate 6,348,408 of NC_079416.1, read as the reverse complement.
AGCATTATAGTTGCCAAACACTCATCTTTTTACTTCTCTGCATTGATCTTAATTCTTTCTCTCTCCAGGAAATGGCAGTATAAGAACGAATGCCAAACACTGACAGTAATTATTTTTTTCAGATTGCTGAGCCCTTCTGTCTATTCAACATGTGTTTTGTGTAGCAAGACAGGTAGAGAACCAGGCTGGTTCAAATAGACACGGGGTTCAACTGCTAGAATAATATGTTGAATTAATAAATGGTGCACATGGTTTTAAACGGTGCCCAAGGAGGGAGTTAGCCCAACTGCGGTAGACACAATTACAATACGTTTTTTGCGAATATTAAATCTACATGGCTTAAATTCTGCTATAATCAGCTACTACATACGAATAAACACTGCGTGAAATGTTCAAAGGTCAACTATTGCCTCCGTTGGAGCGATTGCAATAGATATAATATCGTACCACAATATGAATGCATTATCTTGTATTCGACAATTAGGAAAGCCGGATTCCAGAAACTAGAAGCCTACAAAAGGGCACCAACCCAGAGGTCTTGCATCAACCAGATCCCTGTACGGCAGTTACACAGTGATCTTAAAATAGCTAGACTCCACATCATGAACGGCTAGCCTTTAAAGTTGTCCATAGCGTGCATACCGCTCGTCCACAGAAATCCGGGGTTATCCAGGCCTGGGGATTCTTATTAGAAGAGTTCTGGGATAACCTCCAATAGAGGAGTCCCCCCCAATAGAGGATCCTGAGGACAAGCGGTAGAAATGCATAGTTCAACAGACCTGACGAGGTCCAAAATACCAAAATAAGAAATGGTTAGGATTGGTTAATTTTAATGCGCATGGCTGAAGCAATGCGCAAGGAGGGATGTAGTGTGAATATTAAATCAAGGATTGAAAGTTGTGTAGCAAGACAGATCACAGACCAGAAGCCGTCCGATCCAGAGAATCCTTCACCAACGTCGGTGACACCTGGCGAGTGGATCTGGGTGAAAAAACACCATCGAAAGACCTAGAAGACCGGTGGAAGGGGCCATACAAGGTACTCTTGGCCACACCCTTTTCTGTTTCTGTAGAGGACCGACGCGGAGCCCAGTGGCACCACCTGAGCCAGTGCCGCAAAGCAGATACTCCTGGCAGATCGTGGACTGTGTTGGGCAAAATAACCTGCTGAGCACATATAAATATAGCTAACTCCCACCCTAGCTTGAGGAGCACAACACATGGCAGTCACGTTACAATATAGTCAACTTTTAACACATAACACAAACATGATAATATATAGTCAGGTCAAGGCCGGAGCTGAAGGCCCCATCTCCCAGGCCGACAGATTGTGGACACTCAGACAATGCACCAGTATCATCTCCAGAACGGGAGAGCCACATTAATTTATCACACAGGAGACATTTTGAGAGCTCTTCCCCGTTAGGAGGAACCAAGAGATACCTCTGCCCACACCAGGGGCCTGAGAGCCACATTAAATTATCACACACGAGACATTTCAGGGGGGCACTCCCCGTTTTAATTTATGACACCGGAGACACAAGGAACTCTCCCCTGTTACGAAGCTCTCTCAGGGCCTGGGAGCCAAAACACACAGAACCACACACACCTCAAACGCACACACCTCATCGAGAGGAGGATACAGCATAAAAACTGTACCACACAGGGACTCTTCACCCTCTTCTTCTGAAGCAGACCTTCCACGGAGGCGAAGCTCTGGACGAACCATCAGCGCTGATTAGGGACTTAGACATATTCGATTTCTCACGCTTTATGACTCTGTATAACCGTTGCCACTTTACTTAATAAATCCAAGGTCCTCGTGCCGACAGACTTTATTACCTCTCCGTCTCATTTTATCTGATCCAGTAACTAGACAGACCGTTTTTTCCCTTCAATTTGGTGACCTCCGACGTGATTTTTTCTGAATTGAACACGCAACTGGGAAACGAGAGACGGAGAGCGGCACGACCTCGGGACCCCGGAGCACCGGACCGATTCCTGCAGTCTCACCTCGCGTACGCCCAACAAAAGGTAGGCAGAACCTGTTGATAAAATCCAAATTCTGCATAGTTATATAGGAACCACATTAGGAGGTGAGACTGTGAGAGCGGTTCGCTACGGGATATCTCGTGGGGACGAATAGAGTTACATTCCAGCATTGCCCCATAAACCCAATTGACCCTGAACGCGTGACACATCGAATATCGGCTCGTTGCATGGTGAAAGAATACCCTCGAGACCATAGGGCCTATAAGAATCGGTCATAGTGATACAAGACTACCGATGGCCGAATAATGTATGCCTGGGCCAAGAATGGAACCCGGAGGGATGCCTGGGCCGCGGGTGGAACCCAGAGGGAATGAGAAGAAAAAACTAGGGCCTATAATAATCGGTCATAGTGATACAAGACTACCGATGGCCTAGTAATAAATGCCTGGGCCAAGAATGGAACCCGGAGGGATGCCTGGGCCGCGGGTGGAACCCAGAGGGAATGAGAAGAAAGAGAAGGGCCTATAAGAATCGGTCATAGTGATACAAGACTACCGATGGCCAAGTAATGAATGTGTATTAAATAATTCTATGTGGTAAGAAGGTTAGAGTCCTTTATCAGGGTTAGATTCCCTTTGCAGAGGAAACAGTATGCCTGGGGCACGAGTGACACACAGAGAGACAGTGTGTGTGTGTGTGTGTGTGTAAGAGGCCCAGAGAGAGAGTGACGGAGTGGCTGTGTGTGTGTGTGTGTGTGTAAGAGGCCCAGAGAGAGAGAAGAGAACGAGCGTATTTGTGGGCCGGCGAAATATAGAAATAAATCAATCAATGATAACCCGGCTATGTGTGCAACGCTTACCTGCTTTGTTATGCCCAACGCTATTTTGCCGTGTCTGATTAGTGTGGGTGCGGGACACAGAACGAGAGGTCCGTTGATATGTTTCTGTGTGTGCGTCTGCGGGAGACAGAACGAGAGGTCCGTTGATATGTTTCTGTGTGTGCGTTTGGAGGAGACAGAATGAGAAAGGTCTGTTTAGGTGTGTGTGTGAGAGGGAGCGAGAGAGATAGCAAGGAGAGATAGCAAGGAGAGCTAAAGTCGAAGGACGATCGAGAGGGACCATTTTCCCTCTAGACAGTTGGAGGTAGCGATAGGGTGCGTGTTTTTCTAACAATGAACGGTTGTTTCAGGACCACGAGAAGGGGCTCTGTATGGTTTTCAGGCCCAGAGTGTAATCCCCTTTCCCATATGTGTAGTCCTCCCATTTGAGGTCCCCGTCCACCATATTTGAAGTCCTCTACTCCACCTCATGTTGTAGTTCCCCTCCCTAGAATTGTATGGAAGTTAGAACCTGTGAGGGCGTTTTGGTTCGGCCTGGCGAGGCCTGTACCAATTTCGGTGGTCAGCTTCTAGTTTTGTGTATATAGAAATTTGGAAAGGGGGAGCAGTATTAAGTTATATATAATAAAGTGAAAAGTGAATTGTGAATGAAGGGACAGAAGGATCTTTTTGTGTGCGAGAGATAGTTATTAGGCCTTGTTCCATGATGGAGAGTTGAGGATGTTGCATTCCAGGCTTATCTGTTAACGGTCCTAGCTACTGCTTGACCCTAAGGGGAGTGAGGAAGGGTGAGAGAGAGAGAACACATTTCCCCCCCCCATTTGTCGACCTACACCATTCAGGCAGTACAGAGAGACGCACTAACACACAGTACAGAGAAAGAAAATAGAGAGTGTGTTCAACTGAAAGCGTGTGGTGGCCATACGCCATAAAATACCACATATCCAAGGAATGCAGGTAGAGCTCTGTTGAGTTTTCAGGCTTTGATACATTTGTAGTTCCCTGTCTGCCATGTTTGAAGTTCTTTGTAGTCTCTGTCCATAGGTTTCACCTGAACAACCCCTCTGCTGGCCGAGAAAAGGAACTACCCATGGTTTCTCTCACACCCAGCCCCCAGAGCACACTCGCTTTCAAGGCGTTATGGCCGCACCCAACGTGGGTGGGAGACACAGAGAGAGAGAGAGAAGCCACATTCCACCCTTATCTGTTGTCTTGCACCAAACAGCACCCCGTACTGAGGAGGGAGAGAGAGCGTGTTCTCCCGAAGGAGGGAGAGAGTCACAGGGAGACACACAGTGGATATTCACATTATGGCCAATTTGTTTTAGTTTTAGTTTTGTTTTTTGTCTTCCTAGGACAACAGTTATCATTCATGATGATGAACATCGAAGTTCATGAGGAGGTTATAAGGACAATAACGTTGATACTTTAATAGGACAACAGTGATGCTAATCTAATGCAATTGGACTAAAGAAGGTGTTTCTATTAACTAAGTGATTCATATTATTTTCACACAGGAAAGAATAATTGAATAAATATGGATATGATAAAGATGAGGATAATAATTAAAAAAATATATATACATAAAGTAAAAACGTAATCTTGATAAACTGTACAGGTAGGACTACACCTATTAAAATATGGGGTGTATCTCTTTGGTCAAGGATGACAGGTGGATTGATGCCACATCTGCTGGGAAGGGATCCTACATGCTATGTTGTCAATTTGGATTCGGAAGTAGTGGGTTTACCTTTCAAATGCCACTACTGCTGCTGCAACACTTTAATAATTTTAACTCTGATAAATGACTTTTTGTTTTATAGTTTCCCTGAGGAGTATTCATTACGCACACACACTTGGCTGCATAGGGCAGTTGGGGCTGAAGACTCTGTCTCCATCCCTCCACTTTGCGATCTATACCACCATATGGGTGGGGATTGATTGTATCTTCCAGGTATGGCATCCTGCAGCGAGCCAGTATGGAAGGCTGGTTAGCCAACGACGGGTAAGATCCCACCTTGACACCCGGGACGACCTAAGGCAGGCACAGTCACGATTACTTGGCAGAGTCGCTGTGGGCATTGGCTTACTTGATCATGAAGTCACGAGCTGCAACAATCATAGGAAGTGCCGGGTGGGGTGTAAGGTGGAGGAGGAACAGGGGTCAGATATGTCAGCTCTGGCAGCAGAGGTGGTCTTGGAACGGGGCATGTCGCGTTTTATTTTATTTTATTTTATTTTACCTTTGTGGTATAGAAGCCCACTAACGCATGTACGTTTTTCGGTTTAGTGCATGACTTTGGAACAGCGTGGTTTCAGGCGGCTGATGGTAAACCCACCCATATTGGGCTTTGGTTTTGGACATACTGTTTTCGATTTCCCTTCCCAAAAGATTGGCTTTAATTTGCTGATGGTTAAGGTTAGACGTTTCGACGTTGGTTGCACCAACGGCGTTCTTAGATTTGCTTATCATTTAATGCGCATGGTTTTGACCATTGCGCAAGGGGGGAGGTATTGAGGAGAATTAAAAAAAAAAAAAATAATAATAATAATAATAATAATAATAATAATAATAATTAGAAAACAAGGTTTTTCTTCACCATACTTGCAAACAATGATTGACATCCAGCTAAATGAGTGTGAAATACAGTGTTCAACAGATGGGTAGAAGCAGTCCCATCAAAAGACCAAAGTGCGGCTACAGTAATCAAGTTTCGGACTAGACAAGGTTTGGAATTCCGTCAGAAATAAGTTCAGACAAAACGTTTATTCAGAGAACACTCAAACAAGTGATTCAACATTTGCATGTCAAATAAAGACTAGATTACGCCCCAATCCTCAACCACAAGGTATGGTGGAAAGAGTGAATGGGACGCTCAAGACAAAAATTAACAACATTTGTGCAGGCACTAAATTGAATTGATGCACTACCACTGACACTAATGAGTTATCACATGAAAACTAACAGAACGACGCATCTAACCCCGCATGAAATGCTTAAGGGTCGACCCATGCCTTCACTTAACATTCAAGGGTCCCAAAAGGGACTTCCATTAGAATAATTAGAAATAGGATTAAGGAAAATATGTTTGAACATCTAACTGTTGTACATAAGTTTGTAATTCCAGCAAGAGGAACACAAAGTTCCAGGGCCAGAGGAGGAGCCAGATGCAGACACGCCCGGAGCCGACCAACTACCCAAGGATGATGCAATTAGATTTCGGCAGGGTTTGAATCAGTCCTGTTTTGGTGGTCCACTATTAACAAAAATGTTGATTGGATAAATAATATATACTATAATCAGCAACGTTTTGTCAATTTTTCCACGGATAAGGTCAAGGGACTATATAGATATAGATATGCTATTGGCAGAGCAAGGAGGGGTGTGTGGGATGATAAAGACGACATGTTGTACTTTTATCCCCAATAACACAGCACCGGATGGGTCGGTGGCCAGGGTGCTGGCAGGGTTACAGTCCCTCAGATTAGATTTGGCAGAGAGAATTCCGGCATTAATGACCCCTTCACAGGATGGATGGAGAGCCCAATGAGCGATGGGCGCTACAGGTGCAGCAGGTGCCATCCAAGCTTACCTGGGGATCGAGAGTTTGGACGAGGGACCACCAGAGGGGCCCGACCTGATCTGGCTGGAGAACATAGAATAGACCCCCTGCACCATTGTCCAAGAGCCCCCACGCAATGCAGCGCACCAATACATGAAGATCATCCGGCCCCGGCGTCCTGTTTCCACCACCGTATGCTGAAACCCCACCACCACGCCCCTCCCCCCCGCCTGTGACGTGCTAGTAACCTCTCCAGGTGGTCTGCCCCATTCCCGTCCCCGCCAACGGCACCACCCCCCCTCCCACCTGATGCACCCACGTCGCCCGGACCAGGGATCTGCGTTCCGGTACCAGGGGCTGCGGCCCGTTCCCTTAAGGCTTGAGGGCGCCCCTGGCTGTATTCGCTTCTGTACGCTTTACTGTTTTTAGCCGCTCCCATATCTATGCCCGCGTCTACGCAACCGACGCCGGGAACGCAAATGTTGTTGTTTATATCGCTGTCCCACTAGATGGAGCTCGGGGATACACACGGGCGAGATTCCAGGGGCCTTGATTGCCCGTTTATCAGATGAGGTCCTGAGCGCAGTTGAATAAAAGGGTCTAATGCTCAGGTGGCGCCTTGCGACCACCTGCCCGTGATGACGCTCAGGACCATTCCGTGGTTTCTTAGTTGTTCCCGTGCCCCGGGCCTACCCTGGATACCCCATGCGTGTGATTGCTTATTGTTACACGACCAGTTAACTCCTCCTCACATCCTTAGTGTGTGGTCATCTAGGGATGGGTTGAGGGGGATTGCCATTCGTTGTGTACCTCATATCTTTCTGATATTATTATTGTTATTTAGGGACACGTTTCATGGTTGCATTTCTTTCCTGTGATTATTATTGTGTAGTGTCTGTGTGATTGTTGCATTTTTGTTATTGTTTACTGTTAGTCTTATTGTTGCTTTTTGCTGATACTGTTATTGTTCGGAGTTTGTTTTATTGTTGCAATTCGTTGTTATTATTATGGTTTGGTGTTGGTTTTGTTGTGTGGCCAGCTTTGTTGTTGGTTGTTGTTTTTTTTTTTGGTATCGTTTGATATTTGTTTTAGTATTGTTGTATTTTTTTTATTTTTTTTTTTTTATTTTTTTTTTCTCTTTTTTGTGTATTATCTGCGGCCAGTATTGTTGGTATTGTCTGCTCGCGATGTAAGGCCGGGGTGGATGCCACCCCCTAGGTGGGGTGTGTATGGCATACCCATGTCTGAAGCATGGGTAGCGTTTCTCCCACGTGGTTCCCCATACACCCGGTCCAGCGAGTTGTTTTAGTCCCATGCTCATGGTTGTTTGTTTTTATGGTCATTTGCCTTCTTTCTGTTATTTCTAATGGTGTTATGATGGTAGTCCCGTGCTGGAGTCCTATCCCTCGTACCCCAAATGAGTAAAAGTCGTCTTGCGACGACTTGAGGGGGATATGTTGGGCAAAATAACCTGCTGAGCACATATAAATATAGCTAACTCCCACCCTAGCTTGAGGAGCACAACACATGGCAGTCACGTTACAATATAGTCAACTTTTAACACATAACACAAACATGATAATATATAGTCAGGTCAAGGCCGGAGCTGAAGGCCCCATCTCCCAGGCCGACAGATTGTGGACACTCAGACAATGCACCAGTATCATCTCCAGAACGGGAGAGCCACATTAATTTATCACACAGGAGACATTTTGAGAGCTCTTCCCCGTTAGGAGGAACCAAGAGATACCTCTGCCCACACCAGGGGCCTGAGAGCCACATTAAATTATCACACACGAGACATTTCAGGGGGGCACTCCCCGTTTTAATTTATGACACCGGAGACACAAGGAACTCTCCCCTGTTACGAAGCTCTCTCAGGGCCTGGGAGCCAAAACACACAGAACCACACACACCTCAAACGCACACACCTCATCGAGAGGAGGATACAGCATAAAAACTGTACCACACAGGGACTCTTCACCCTCTTCTTCTGAAGCAGACCTTCCACGGAGGCGAAGCTCTGGACGAACCATCAGCGCTGATTAGGGACTTAGACATATTCGATTTCTCACGCTTTATGACTCTGTATAACCGTTGCCACTTTACTTAATAAATCCAAGGTCCTCGTGCCGACAGACTTTATTACCTCTCCGTCTCATTTTATCTGATCCAGTAACTAGACAGACCGTTTTTCCCTTCAACTGAGACCCTGACCGACCTAGCTGCACTCCAAGCCAAGGACAAACACTCCTCATCCCAAGACGATGGGCCACAGCGTGCCCTTGGTAAAGTACCTGGTGGGATTCCTTCTGGTAGTCCTGTTCCAAGAAGGAGCGGGAGACAACATCGCCAGGTACCCACCGTCAAAACCAGTAACAACAGGTCAGGTCTGGTTAAGGTACTGTCGAGGGATAGAAAGTATCTTTGAGCTGAATTTTTGTGATATGCTGCCCTGTGGGACCAGGATGGACCGGGTCTACCAGGCAGAAAAGTACATGTGCGTAAGTACCAGACGAGACGGTAGCTACATGAGAGGTTATTCCTGCGAAGAGTGGTCTCAGGCATCGTGGCTTACCCATCCTGGGTACAAGGAGGGCTATTATCCCCTGTGGTCCAACTACAAGGAAATCCAAAAGGGAATCTCCCTTACCAGAAGATTATATGGCTATAAGGAAGTCTGGAGCAATAATGGTCTAGCAGTCAAGGGAGAGTCAATATTCATAAAAGTAAGGGCAGATTTACTCATTCCCGAAAACAGATCTCATAAGACAGACAAAGGCCTGGTTTTTCTAACGTTAAGGGCGGATACTTATGGGGAGGACCTAAAGGTAGTTATCCATCTATCAGGAATTGCATGCGGTCCCAATAAATTTCCATTTAGAAGGACGTATGATTCCTTAGAAGCGCCACATCTCTCACCACCCCCGGTAGTGCACCCAAATGGAGGGACGCACGAAGAATATTGGGAGGTAAAGACGGGTGAGCTTGATCAGAACATGTGGTTAAAATGGATGAACTACACGGCCCGAGCCCAGGGCAAGACCAACTGCATTATCTGTGCCGCCGGCCGCCCCTCCTTGACCACAGCCCCCGCTAGAATCACCCCGCATAATTCACCGCAAGGTTTTGTTTGTCTATTGGAATTATTCGTGGACGGCCACATCCCAGGGTGCACAATTGCAATAAAATCCAGACTAAATAACATGTATCCTCAGACCCCGATTAGATCTTTACCCCCAAGATTTGAAGTTAATTTAACTCCGGACTATCATTGTATCACAGGAAGGGGAACAGGGAGAAAGGTGGGATCATTTCCTCTTGACTCTTGTAACACCACTAGAGAGATAAAATTGTTGTCCAATATGACCCGTGCCCGTAGTGATATATGGTGGTTCTGTGGAGGTCTGATCCTCAGGGGAGTTCTCCCCTTTGAATTCTCAGGAACATGCGCAATCATACAGTTAATAATGCCCATCTACATTTTACCCGATAGCAAGACGGTGATGGATCTCACATTATCCAGCAACGGTGGTCTCCCGGACTTGACCCGTCGGAAACGAGAGTATGCACCAGTCCCGGGTAGTTTTGATAAAAACATATACATAGACGCAATAGGAGTACCCCGAGGGGTCCCCAACGAACATAAAGCCCGGAATCAGGTAGCGGCAGGATTTGAATCAGTTCTATTTTGGTGGTCTACTATTAATAAAAATGTTGACTGGATAAATTACATATACTATAATCAACAACGGTTTGTTAATTTTACAGAAGAGGCAGTCAAAGGACTGTCCGAACAATTGGATGCCACCTCCCGGATGACCTATCAGAATAGGCTAGCTTTAGATATGTTATTAGCAGAACGAGGAGGGGTGTGCGGGATGATAGGGACAACATGTTGTACATTTATCCCCAATAACACAGCACCAGATGGGTCCGTGGCCAGGGCATTGGCAGGACTGCAATCTCTCAAGTTGGAGTTGGCCGAGAACTCCGGTATTGGTGACCCAATAGCTGGATGGATGGAGAACCTGTTTGGTAGGTGGAGAGGTATGATCCAGTCAGTACTCATCGCGGGAATAATGGCAGTAGCCGTGTTAATTGTTGTCGGCTGCTGTTGTATTCCTTGCGCACGAGGGCTACTGAATCGGCTGATCACCACAGCATTGGGCGCCACAAAAGTGCCAGGTGACATTCATGCTTACGTAGGAATCAGATATAATCCGTTGAACTTGAATGAGATACCACCTGAGGAACCTGAACCTATCCAATTACAATATATAGAATAAAATGCCACCATTTGTAGCACCTGTGTCTAAGATAATCAATATCCTGGATTTACGTGAATAATTAATTATTGAACCACCAAGACGAATTGTGTTTGTTATTATATAGTATTGTTTGGTTATGAGTACAACTCGTTATTTCTGAATCGCTGCATTAATAATGGTACAGTTGATCTTCCTTGAGGCGATTGTTTTACAGGCCACCTGTTACTGACACGACGACGACGGAGAACCTGTTTGAAGGCTCCCATGATGCAGGAGTAACCTCTCTGAGTTGAGCCCTTGACAAGGAGGGACGAGTCTTGGGTTCATGAATTACAGGCCAGACGGCGACAGAAAAAACAATGACTGCAATAATAACAAGCCCAAAACCACCCACATGAACCGGCGCACCAAAACACGAAGATCACCTGAACCCCCCAAATCTATGCCCAAACCACCCACATGAACCAGCGCACCAATACACGAAGATCACCTGAACCCCCCCAAATCCATGATAGCTTATCAATTATTTTGAAATTTTTAAATTGTATTATGACTACCAATTTTTACTTTACTTTTGCACATGATGAAAATTGTATGGCCTTGTAGCACATAACCAAAAGTATTAGCTCAGGATTTCTATGAATAGTTTTGTTTGTGTGATATTTGGCCATGTGATTGTATGATAACAAGATTTATGTTCATTGTTGTATTGTTAAATAATGACCTGTATTCCCTATGAGACCCACAAGGTGGATGCCATTTCAGTATTATGAGCCCGTTGTGGTTTTTCCCTCTATTCAAGAGTTTTCCACAACGGTAGATGGTGTTGATCCTAATTTGACTATGTTTTCGGTGTGGTAAATGGTGTTTATGATTTAAAATATTATTGTATGGTCATCTGAGATGACCAAGGAGGGACTGTTACGTATTTTAAGAATCTAAGCTACCCACACATAGACCCAATGAAGACCAAACATATTAGCCGTAAATACCATACATAGCCACAAGGGGAGCCTTACTGAAGGCTGCAATAGATACTTTATCCACAGAGGGCAGCACCACAGACCAAGCGAGGAAAACCGAGGATTACGTCCCACCGGTTTTCTCCAAGTCTTCCGGTCCTCCGAGTCAATAAGAAAGCCTCCACATCGTGGAGACAGGTAGAACTCTCCAGGCTAAGCTAGGACATCGGTGGGTTAGTGTCTTGGACTAGCTAGGAGAACACTCTCGCACGTGCTAAGGCACATCTTCAATCTCTCTTAACTTCAGAGCATCAGTTTACCATACCGAAAATACTTTATACAAATAAAGTATCTTTAAAGCTATTCCTTTGGATTCGACCCCTCTTTCCTTGAAGAACATAATAAACGAGACATCAAGACAAGTACAAGAGTATGAACATTCAACAGAAGCTACAGAAGGTAGTGGAGTTGAAACGAAGTTTGGTGTCACAGCAGACTATGTTTGTTAAAGCCCAAATACAAAGTGATGCTGCTGTAGGAGATTGCTAAATCCGCCCGGCCCTTTACCGAGGGAGAATTTCTAAAAAACTGCTTGTTAAAAGTTTGCGATGTCGTGTGCCCAGATAAAAGACAAGCATTTTTAAACGTCAGTCTGAGCAGAAACACCGTTGCTGATCGTGTATGTGAGCTCTCCAGCAATTTACAACAGCAGCTGACGGAAAAGGGAAAACATTTCATCGCATACTCCCTCGCTGTGGATGAGAGCACCGACACATCAGATACGGCCCAGCTGTCAATCTTCATCCGCGGAGTTGACTCGAGCCTGCGCGTTACAGAGGAACTTTTAGGACTGAAATCAATGCATGGCACAACTACCGGGAAGGATCTCTTTGATGAGGTGTGCAAATGTGTGAATGAAATGGGTCTGCCTTGGGATAAACTTGTGGGACTAACAACGGATGGGGCGCCAGCGATGTGCGGTCAAAAGAATGGATTGGTGGGCAGGATTCGGGAGAAGATGCTGGAGGTGAACGGCGCAGGTGAGCTGACAGCGTATCACTGCATCATACACCAGGAATCGTTGTGTGGCAAAGCTTTGAAAATGGATCACGTAATGAGAACTGTAACACAAGCAGTTAATTTCATTAGAGCCAAAGGTTTAAATCACCGTCAATTCAAGTCCTTTCTGGTGGAGATTGGTTCGGAATATGGTGATGTGGTCTATCACACAGAGGTGCGGTGGCTAAGCCGGGGGAGGGTGCTGAACAGATGTTTCGAGTTGCGTGAGGAAATATGTCAGTTCATGGAAAGCAAAGGGAAAGACACAACAGAGCTCCGGGACAAAGGGTTTTGGTGTGAATGGGCGTTTCTGTGTGACATTACGAGCCATCTCAATGCGCTCAACCTGCAGCTTCAAGGACGGGATCATGTGATCACTGACATGCACGCTGCGGTGAAGGCGTTTAAAACCAAGCTGCGCCTGTGGGAGATGCAAATACTGCGAGAAAACCTGGGCCATTTCCCGTGCTGCCAAACTATGCGAGAGCAGGTCTCTGTGTTCCCAAGTGCACAATTTGCTGAAAAGCTCGGCCTACTTAGCGCCGACTTCACACGCCGATTTGCCGACTTTGAAGCCCAAAAGAGTAGGTTTGAACTGCTCAGTAATCCGTTTGCAGTTGACGTGGAAAGCGCACCAACCAACCTCCAAATGGAGCTGATCGAGCTCCAATGTAGCGACACACTCAGGTCGAAGTATGACTCTGTTGGTGCTGCACAGTTTCCAAGTTTCATCCCTGACACAATGCCCCAGCTGCGTGCTCAAGTTGCTCAAATGCTCTCTATGTTTGGTAGCACATACCTATGTGAACAACTTTTCTCTGTAATGAAGTTGAACAAAACATCACACAGGAGTTGTCTCACTGATGAACACCTTCACTCAATCCTGAGGATTTCCTCAGCTCAGAGCCTGACCCCAAACATAGAGGAACTTGCGTCGAAGAAGAGATGTCAAGTATCTGGTTCAGGCACCAGGGCAAATCACAGTGCAGTAAACTGAGGTTTAATGTTGCATAGGTTTCATTTTTGCACTTTTGTATATGTTTGGATTTTAATTGAGGCATGTGAAATTAGTGTCTCTTTTATTGTATTTTGAAATTTGATTCGAGTTCGATTCCTTGTTTCAGATTACACATCTATTTATAGGTGTAAAACTAAGGCTGAGTTCATGTTTAGGCCTATAAATAAATAAATCTTAATGTTTGGAATTTCAATGAGAGGCATGAGAATTAATGTCTTCTTTATTTTATTTAGAAAATCGATCTGAGACTCCTTGTTTCAGATAACATATATATGTGTGTAAAACTAAGGCTGAGTTCATGTTTAGGCCTACAAATAAATAAATCTTATTGTTTGGATTTTCAATTTGAGAGGCATGAGAATTAGTGTCTTCTTTATTTTATTTTGAAATTTGATCTGAGTTAGACTCCTTGTTTCAGATTATATACATATATGTGTACAACTAAGGCTGAGTTCATGTTTAGGCCTACAAATGAATAGATCTTATTGCAATAAGCCTAAGCTTTAGGACACTTTCAGATTCAATATGTGTAAAACTTAAGTTCATAATAAATATTGAACATGTCCGGCCCTCGACCTTGACCCATTTTTTTACTTCGGCCCACTGGGTATTTGAGTTTGACACGCCTGATCTACGTAGAGCCACCCCCCCATATGCCTGGTCAAATCTGCCCGTGCGCGCTTCAAGTCCGCACTTTTCACTTCAGTGTAGCTTTGCACGTTTGTGGAACAATGCCTTCCCCTCCCAAAAAAAAAATGTTTGGGTTGTGAGGGAAACTTATTTAATTTATTTGGTTTTCCGAAAGACCCAAGTACCAGGCAAAAGTGGGTAGATCTGCTGATTCCCGGCCAACAACTGGCCGGGTACATGCACGTGCAAAAGGAGGGGATGGAGCTCGGCTGCCCTTCGCAGGTCTTCCAGAAGGTAACCAATTACAACGGACTGGGGTTGGCAGGAGGGGGGCGAGGGGGCGGAGAAGGACGAAACCGAGCATTGACAGAGAATGCTGAAAGCGCCCAGATGAGAGGAAGAGTTTCCCGAATATCTACATCGTTTTTTGTGCTGTGATTCGTGTCAGGTTGCGCTATAGGAGTCATTGATAAGAAATTAAGACCAGAAAAGTAGTATAATAGGGACTCTTTTAGCTTTATTGTTTAGTGACTCTTAGTCAGATTCTATCTAATGTAGGGAGGTAAAGTAAAAACCATTCAGGTAGTAAATGTTGATGAGAAATTAACTAGGACTTAAAATTTGCAATTTGGTTCACCATGGACTAGGCCCACATGTTTCGGACCTTATCAGTAATTTATAAATATAAATAAGAAAAAGTAATGATACATTTCAAATGATATGATGTTTTTTTGTTTCCTATTCTGCTATTTTCAGAATGAGGGAATTAAATGAGGATGAGGCTTTGTCTGTGAAGCAGGTGGATTTAGGGTGCAAGTGCAGCTGGAACTGACTGAAGTTAGAAATCTCACCCACTATTGACACAAAGACACACATTTTCCCATCGTCTCATTGTATAAAAAAAATTGACAAGAAAGGCCATGGCAGGTGTACACTATGCATGAAGGAGATAAATTATTGAAACAGAGGGTCCCAAGCACTAGTGGCACACTGTAAGACTGAATGCCATGTTCGAAAATTACGAGACATAATCACAACATGTACTGTGGCACCGGTCCTTACAGAAGAAATGCCAGCACCAGCACAAGGACCTGAAAGGATAAGGGAGAGCAGAGGTAGGCAAGGTTGTTAGGGAAGCATAAAAGGAAAGTGTTGTAGGCCAGCGCAAAATAACACCTTTTAAGTATATTATTTTGTTGAAGCAAAAGTATATTGATCTCTGTGATTGTGTTTAGTGTAATTTACTCCATTGTTTCCTTTTTTAGGCTATGGTTCTGGGAGTCATTGCAGAGCAATGGCTTTTTCCCCTGGGCCATACGTACGCTAAACAAAAATAACCCCTGTGCAATACATAGACAACCACATAAACGATCACCACTACCTCTGGACATTCCTCATCTTGCTTACCTTCCTGGACCTGCTGCTATTTAGATAGATGTGGGCAGAAGGCGTTGTTGTCTGGGATGGAGGGGAGGGTGTAGGACACTTTAATGTGCCTTAAGTTGAAGGCAGGGGGAGGGGTTATTGGGGTTATTGTTGTTATATATTTATTAATATTTCTTACTGTATTCTATTTATTTATTTTAAAAAAAAGCACTGAACAAGATCTGCACCTTAATTTCATTGTGTAAATACTTTGTATTTAACCCAATGACAAATAAAGATTCTATTCTATTCTAGCAGTCCCTTCCATTATCAATTACTCCTGTCCTTGTTGATTTGGCCCAGACTCTTGCACTTGACAAGATGGCTTTGGCAGTTAAAACTGTCACGCACACTAGCCACATACAAAATGGTCAATGGCCTTGCAGTTATTTTCGCTGAAAGGACAGTTTATCATCTAAATAGATGTCCCCTTTCTCTTAATATGGACAAAAGCACCTGTAACAGCAACAAGAAAGTGCTTGCAATGTTGGTTAGTGCCGCGTTCTTGAAGAAAGTAGTCCAATCCGGATCGCTTTTAACTCACTTTATTTATTAAGGTATTTTGGTATGGTAACTATGAAGCAAAAGGAGGGGAATTGTATCGTGCACGCGTGTGAGCGACAAACAGCAGGCCACTATATCTAACTCGCAAGTCTGGACTTCCGGATGTTTCTGGACTCAAAACTCACTGTCTCGCTTGTTAGGGTCAAGTGGGCGTGAGCTATGTGAAGTGGGCGTGGCCGGTGTGACGTAATGGCTACGCCTTCCTCACCCGTCTAAAGGTGCTGGCATCTGTGGCTAGAGTAATTATTGCAGCTTATGTGTTCGATCCTGCTTCCTAGTGGCTATGTGAGGGTAATGCAGCTTGTGTGTTCGATCCTGCTTCCTAGTGGCTATGTGGGGGCAGCTTATGTGCTTAAAATACGTAACATTAGCTACTACCATGAGGATAAGGAGAAGGTGGTGGTAGAGCATGTTGGCTCTCTTGAATTCCAAAAAGTGACTGCTGCCAGCTTGGAAAAGTCTCTCACTGACTTCTTCAGTGAAATTGGAATTCCGTGGCAAAATCTGGTGAGCATCATGATGGATTCGTGCAGTGTCATGCGAGGGAGCAAGTGAGGTCTGGAGACCAGGATCCGCCATTCACTCTGCCCAACGTTGCTGGACATAGATGGGGACAGTTGCCATCAAATACACAATGCAGCTAAAAGAATTGCTGAGTCTTTAACTAACTATTTCCAGATCTGCACACAGATCATCAGTGGTCTCCAGATCAGGTATGCATTTTTTCATCTATTTTTATTTTATATTTTTCTTTAATCTTTAATACATTTAAGGGTCGGCTTAGCTCAGGAGGTAGAGCAGCCTTGTAACTGAAAGGTTGATAGTTCGATCCCCAGCTCCTCCGAGTATGGATGTGTCCCTGAGCAAGACAATTAGGCCCAATCCCATTTCTACCCCTTACCCTCAATACAGAGGGGTAAAACGTTCCCCTAAGAAATGTGACACCCCTCCATAACGTCGCTCATCGTCGCTGCTATGTCAACAGAGGCCAGGGGTAGGCATGTTTCAGATCAAGCATACGTTGCGTTGCTTCACATAACATAATGAATTATTGGATAAAAACGTCAGAAATGCTGGCGTTAACTTCCCTATGCGACACGTCACATGGCTTTAAAAACTCGCAGGAGCTCCATTGTAACTCCCTCCGTCTACTTTTTTGTGCATATGGTCTCTCAAATAAATGCGGACATAAGACACTCCCCTCAACATATCAAAACATTGCCCTGGTTGGTTGGAATGAAATCTAACCAAGCTCCTTCAATCGATGGTGTACACACACATCGCTTGGAGGAGCTTTGCAAAAGAAGACATGTCTTGTCGTGAATAATTTGTTGAGTAAGCTACAAACCCAACAGTACAAGAACATATTGCATTTGGTTTCTTTATTAAATGTAGAAAATAACCGATGGAAACACGCAAAATGTGCCGGTGGGAGAGCATGAAGATCCTAAATAATGTTAAAACGTTAATTCGTATTAGTTACGATTAGTGGGTGTTCAGAGGGAAAAACACATAAAACGTCCAATTACGTAACGGAACATTACAATACCTTGATGTATGTCTACAGTGGAGTTCCACACGCACAGACCCCTTTCAAAGGTGGTGTCATGCCAAATTTGTACCGGCTGCCAAATTTGTACCGGGCGTGTCATCCATACGTAATCCATTCCAAACCTGCCTGGCAACAGATAATCGCGTCGTCCGTTGCCGGGCAGGTTTCAAAAAACATTCGGGCTCATGTTGCCAAAGACAAAATAACATAATACAGAAAACGGATCGCTAGATAACACTTGTTTTTACTTTATATTTGTATTGTATTTAATTGTTCAATCAAATTTAGAAAGTAAACTGAGTGTTTAAAGCAGGTCAAGGACGAAATAGCACGATACAGATAACGGATCGCTAGATAGAAGGTTCGCGAATATTCGTGAACATTTCACGTCATTCGACGCGATCGTCCGTTGCCTGGCAACGGACGACGCGATCATCTGTTGCCAGGCAGGTTTGGAATGGATTACGTATGGATGACGAGCCCGGTACAAATTTGGCAGCCGGTACAAATTTGGCATGACAGTGGCAATTGATTAATTATCAATTCATGATGCCGTCTGTCTGCTGCTAAACAAAGACACCGCAGGCGACGACTGTATCACCGATGCATACGTCTGCTGACTAATCAAATGATGGTACGTATAACTTCTTTATTTTTTTCATTGTATGAAATATCAGTTAGCCAGTCGGCTCAGCTGGAAATGTAGGCTAGCTTTCGTATGTGTTTGTAGCTACGATCTGTTTTTTAACCATGCATGCGTTAATTTATTTTTGTCAGTGCCGGGTGAGTTAGGAAATGTTATCATCAAGTGGTTTGAAATAGTGGTGTAATGGTTTGCGTCAAGGCATCGGGGCGTGTGTCGAGTAGGTGTCGGCTCCTGCCCAGCAAAGCTCCATATCGAGTAGGATTCATAGGCGAAATTACGTTGCACTGTTCCGCGATATGACTACTTAAAATTTTAGCCAAATGATTTTTAATGAATTCTCAAATGATTTGATCAAACCACTTTGGTGGTTAATCTAGCTGAGAGGCTTTGACATTTCATGAGGCATCATCTCTACACCAGTTTGAACATCAGTCTCTTTGTTTCTCCAGACGGATCGTCCACCTATGTATTGCAGGGTGGATGCGACTGTGCCCATCCTGTGGATATGGCGCGATGAGGGGGCTGAACTGTGGCAAGACTTTCGCCTGTCCTTAGTGCCATGAACAGCCTGCAGAGGCTCCTGGACAGGGGGCAAGATCATGGTTGGGGGAATCAAATTGAGGTCCTTATCTACACATATAGGCTTGCCCATGGACCTTCATACCGGGTGGTATCCAGGGTGTTCAGTGTACCGAAGGCAAATGTGCACAGAGCTATACACCGGGTGGCACAGAGTATCTGGAACAATTTGAACAGGGTGATGTCCTTCCCACAGGCCTATGAGGAGCTGCGAGCAGTAGGGCAAGGGTTTGCTGATCTATCAGGGACCCCTGCTTTTGCAAATGTCGTCGGAGCGATCGATGGAACCCATATTCGGATCAAGCCACCACAACTACATCGCCTAGCCCTAGACCAGGGGTATTCAACTAACATTCAAATAGGTCCAGTTAGAGAAAATTTCCTCAAGCAAAGGTCCAGAACATCATCACGTCTAACTTGCGTTATCATTCAGTGTGATATATATTGAAGTAGCCTAGTAGTTGTATCAACGTCTGCATGTAATCAACAACTGACTGTCAGATCAATACAGGTAGAACAATTCAATAACATTTCGACAATTTTTATTGTCACTTTTATACAATTATACTCAATAATATTGAAGATATGTATTATTAAAGGAGACTCAACTGAAACTAATCTCTTCAAGGAAAAGGGCTACATTTAAAATGAAAATGGTGAAAATAAATATAATAATAATCTTAAAATATAGATAAAATATATACTTTTCTTTTGAAAGATAAAATAAAGTATAGCAGCAGCTTGAGTTTCCCGTTTCTTTGTGAATGTTTTAACAGTTTCAACCAATTTCAAAAACATAACACATCTTAACAATTGAACAATTTTAGCTTCTCTTTCTTTCCCTCTTTTATCCCCACTTTCTGTTGTTCAGTGAGAACTGAGCTCTAGCTTGTCCTGCCAGGAGTTTAAATACCTAATGGCCAGGTAGATGTCCTCTCCTTTTGTACTGGTCTTAAGGGGAGTTACACCTAACACATCTTCACAGAACTCTTTATTTTCTTGGTTGAAGAACCTTACATAAATTGACACCTGAGCATTGTCAGACAAATCAGTAGACTCATCTACAGCTAAGCCTACACACCTTATGAATGGCTTCATCCAGCTCAGCTAGCACATCCTGGGTTAACATTTCACTTTTCTTTGTGGCTGATGATGCCGACATGGGTATTTGCTTTATTTTGTCACAAAGCTCTTCTTTCTGTTTCCCCTCAAGTAAGGTTTCAGCTACTGCACTCATGCATACCTTGACAACCCTTCCATCAGTAAATGTATTTTTGTGTTGACCCAAAATCCAAGTGACTCTGAGGGAACATTCATTAGCACGTTGTTGGGCAATGAATGAATGGGTCTGGATCCGGTTGGATTCTTCATATTGGGCTCGGAGACTGCTTATTTTCTGTGACCGCAGTTCATACTTTTGGTATGTTTGTTGAAAACCGTTGTGCTTTGTCTCATATCGCGTTTCACGTTGGCACTTTTTATGAGTGCCACTGTCTGGGCATATAAGACAACCCGATTTTGTGTTGCCAGTGGGAAGAATGAACATGAATGAGTCTGTCCATTCTGGGTTGAAAGCTGTTTTCGCTGTCCACTTTTCCCTTCTCGGAGAGCGCGATGTGTAGTTATTTTTCTGTCTCCGGCTCACTCTGTCCGTCTCTTTCCTGTCTCGCTGTATTTCTCACTGTTCTCCGACTGTCTTTCTCACTGTTCTCCGGCTGTATTACTCCCTCTTCTCCCGCTGTCTTTCTCACTCTTCTCCCGCTGTCTTTCTCACTCTTATCTGATTCTTTCTCTGTAATTCTCGCACTTCCCTCTGTCATCTCTCGCATGATCGCTCACTGTCTGTCTGTGAGTCAGGCAGGCGGCCGCGGCAGCCTGTGCCGGGAATTCACAGATTTGATTGGCTGAGTAGCATCACGTGGGATGGCTTAACTGGAATGCAATTGGGTCAATGGATTTCCTGATTCCCTAAACCAGTACCGTAATGTCTAGATACGCTGCTAGATACGCTAAATAAAAATATTTGAATAATTTATTGACTATAGGTCCGGGTCCAGGACGGCGTCGGGGTCCGGACCCGGACCGCGCTCCGCCTGTTAGTGACCCCCGCATACACGAACGGCGTGGCTAGCTGGCAGCAGCAAACTTCAGCGACTATTTTGCTGGCCGTGTCTTCTTTTTGACAAGGATTCGTGCTCCCTTAACAATCCCTGGGTCACTACAGGATTCGTGGACCTTGCCAACTTGTCCCGGGCAATCGAGAGGCACGGTAAATCAAAAAGCCACATAGACTGCGCTGTGAAACTGGCACTGTTTGGACGTGTCAGGATTTATGACTTTAGCGGCTTGTGCATTTCGGTCGGGGAGGTGAGGAGGATATTATCCCTCTAGGGGGGTCCGGGGTATTCTCCCCCGGTAGAAATGTTTGAATATTCCATATTTTTTATTGGCAAAAACACACAATACATAACACAAACATTAAACACTTGTCAATACTCTCAGAACCAGATCAAATTTTTTCTTCTTTGCCTGGACCACCAGTGTCTCCATGTCCCACTTTCGCTGTTTGGCCACATGTCTCAGCCTCGCCCTTTTCTCTTCTTCAGCAGTCTGTTTCTTGGCCAGCTGAGCACTGCCAGATGCTTGGGAGCCATACTTGCTCTGTTGTTGCTGCTTTTCTTCCTGATTCATCTTCTGCTGGCGTTTGTATGTGGCTGCTGCAGAGTTGATGTTCTTGCATAGTGTTCTGTCCACCTCCCCGAACTTGGACTGCAGGGTGTACTTGACCGTCTGGATTGCATTAAATGTTGGTACATTTATGTTGCCACTCCTTTGGTCAATAACATCATTCAGCCAACTAAAAGAAGACTCAACCCTTGGTCCGTGAAAGATGGAGAGGCAACATTTAACCATCGCACTCAGGGAGGGGTACTTATCTGGCTTGTCAAAGACATGACCCCACCAGGATTAAGGACCACTTGACCCTTCAACCTTGTCAGTCCCCTCACCTAAAATCATCCACACGTCCTGGAAAAACGAGTTGTAGAGATTTTAGAAAGTAGTACATTTTCTGTTTTGTGATTTACCCTAAGCTATACAAGCTTACTTTAGTAACGATATCTAGCTAATGTTAGACTAACGGTAGCGTTAGCTTATAATTTTCCACCGGAGCTGCTCAATGAGTTAAGTGTGACGTCACGTTTCCATAGCAACTGCTTTTTGGTTCTACACAAACAAATTAACAAGGGGAAATCCTATGCCACACAAACGTTTTATAGAAAAGGAGCGAATTGATTTGCTTTACCAATGATGTAAGTAATATTGAGAATAGATTGTCTTCATATAAAAAAAAACGAAACTAACGTTTACAAACTTTTCCTTTTAATACCCCAGGGGAATACATAAACGCCTCGACATGTTTCGATTGGTAATAATTTCTAGATATTGATTTATTTTAATTTTCAAAGAAACACATGGAAGCAATGGAAAATGCCATCTCTCGTTGGGTTGTTTAGAACTGAAAATCCGGTTGCAAGAGGGGTATTCCACAAAGCCAGTTTTATCACATAACCGGGTAAGTTAACCCAGGGTTTGCGGTAATGCCCTTTTGACGAGAGGCCGGTTGATATCGGAGCGCAAATTCGTGCAATTCACAGAGAGAGATTAATTAGACCACGGCTCGACATATTGTCCTTTCCGGAGGACTTTTTGCTGGAGAGTAGGGCTGCACAATATATCGAATTTTTATCGCGATGACGATATTGGCTTCCCACGGTGACATGTTGTGTTCTCGCGATATTTTCGCGATATTTCTTTTAAATAATGCTTCCACAAAAAAAGGAAAACGAAAAAAGAAACGAGCCCCGCCCATGCAGTATACGCTCTACCTCCGCTGCAAACCAAGCGCTCCCTGTACACCTGCGGTCTGCGACTGCGTGAGTACATCGGCGGCGGCGCGAAGCCTGGAAAAGACCGATTACTTTGAAAGACAAACACAATTAGGCCTACAATGTCTGAAGCAGTTGAGGTCGACGAGCTCGTCCCTCGTCGCGGATCTTCTTGCGTTATATGGGAATATTTCGGATTTAGGCCAAGTGATACAAACCAGCAAAAAACAATGTGCAAAGGGTGCCGGAGAGTTGTGGCTGCTTCGCATGGCAACACAACAAATTTATTCAGCCACCTGAAAGCACACCACAGAATCCAATATGAGGTTTGCATGAAGGCCAGAAGTGTTGCATCGGCTGCTAACGTCAGCTGTCCCGGTCCCTCGTCAGCTGCAGCTCAGACTTCAATCATGGCTAGCATGTACAGCGCAACACCATATGCCTCCAAGTCACAACGACACACAGAAATCACCGATGCAATAACTTTCCATTTGGCAAAAGATATGTGTCCAATAAATACCATAAGCAATGAAGGGTTTAAAAAAATGGTTAACACACTGGACAAAAAGTATGTAATCCCCTCGCGAAATTATTTTTCCACAGTTGCATTACCTGCACTGTATGCAAAACGCCGAGGAGAAATAGAGAGGGATCTCACAGCTGTCGAGTACTTTGCCACTACCACTGATCTATGGTCAAGTAGAACGATGGAACCGTACATGAGCTTGACAGTTCATTTCACCGATGATGATTTTGCGATGCAGAGTAGATGCCTGCAAACTGCATTTTTCCCGCAAGACCACACGGGAGAGTTAATTGCCCAGGGACTGAGGGAAGCGATGGCCTCTTGGGGCTTGCAGGAGGAGAGACTTGTCTGCATTACAACAGACAATGGGTCCAATGTTGTCAAGGCAGCTTCTCTCAATAACTGGACTAGGCTGCAGTGCTTTGGCCACAGGCTCCATCTAGCAATAGGTGAGTTGAACAATATATTTATAAAAAGATTTTTTAAAAAAATGCTGATTGTGTTAATGTGTTTGAATACTTTTTAAAGATCCCATTCCATTCTATTTTATGATGCTTTAATATAGGTATTAGTGGGCCACAAACACAGTATTCAAAGACGTCCCCGAAATTCAGCTGTGGTGCAGAGTTACAGTCACTCCGAAACAGTCGCACATTGAGCTTCCCCCAAACGCGCTGTTTCGGTGGGCGTGTCAAGGCAGGTCAAGGAGGGGGGTGGGGGTGTGGCCCTGAGCAGCTTGTAGCCACTACCATGCGCTCTGTATACGGTGGGCGTGTCAAGGCAGGTCAAGGAGGGGGGTGGGGGTCTGTCTACTACAGATTGATGTGGAAGTGGAAGAACCAGAGACGTCGGAGAACCCGACGAAGTCCTTTGTGATTCATTATATCGTCTGGACGCGCACACAGCTTTTGGCCGTGATGTATTATTTGATATAGATATCTATGTATTATATGATATTATTTAGATATAGGGCAGAGCTCCAGGTCTGTAACGCAAGTGTTGTACACTTCCTTGTTATTTGGATAACCGTTCTGCTGTTGGTGTTATGGCATAACACGTCGGACTCTCGTCTCTGGTATTTCTACAACGAGACTCGTATTGGGAGTTATCTCAGTCATGGTTGAGAATGAATTGGGGGAAAGGAACTTTGGCTTTGACTCCCTGAAGTAGGCTACATGAACCACGACATGGAGGAGAAAGGGATTGTTGGCCGCGAATGTATCCCGCTTGAGCCCTGCTTCCCGCCGCCTCAGCAGCGGTCAGCGCTAATCACCGCATCCTGAAGCCGAGGCGGTGGTCCATAGGCTCCGGCGGGAGACGACTGCGGTCAACAATCCCTTTCTCCTCCATGTCGTGGTTCATGACTTCAGGGAGTCAAAGCCAAAGTTCCTTTCCCCCAATTCATTCTCAACCATGGCTGAGATAACCCCCACTACGGGTCTAGTTGTAGAAATACCATAGACGAGAGTCCGACGTGTTATGCCATCACACCAACAGCAGAACGGTTATCCAAATAACAAGGAAGTGTACAACACTTGCGTTACAGTCCTGGAGCTCTATATCTAAATAATATCATATAATACATAGATATCTATATCAAATAATACATATTATCACGGCCAAAAGATGTGTGCACGTCCAGACGATATAATGAATCACAAAGGACTTCGTCGGGTTCTCCGACGTCTCTGGTTCTTCCACTTCCACATCAATCTGTAGTAGACAGAACCGCACGCTGCCTGCTGCCGGCGCAAGGCACCACCGCCCGGCTGCCCGCTGCCGGGCGGTGGTGCTTCGCGGCGGTGGTGCCTCGCGCCGCGGCAACCGGCGGCAGGCAGCATGTCGCAGTTCATGTACTTCGATGTCGTTCTGCCATTGCATTCAAAATTCTGTAACTAGCCTGTTACTACGAACTAAGCAACTACCATACACGTATTAGCATTTAGCACTAGCTCAATCACGACTCCTTCAGAATTCTTGTGGGTGGTCACGAAACAACCAAGTGGGCAGGGCCATGAATAATAGTTTGACAACGCTACGTCACAGTGTCACCTTATCCAGATTGGCTAATTTCTTCTGCCTTTTTCCTTTCATTGCCTATTGCATTCAGCAGACAAACTGCATAGATTTCAAACTTACCACAGCTCACAAACTTATTCAGACCTATGTTATTTAACAAACAACAGGAAAAATGTGATTTTAATGGCATGGGCTCTTTAAGTAACAATTATAATATACAGCGACTGTTCTTATCCCTGCTAAACTAACCAAATAAATGTACTTAGTAACAGAAATGTATTCGTATATTAGATAGGCCTACAGCAATACTAATTTAATCTTGAATAATATGATTGGGGTTGTTGTTTATCAATTGTTTAAAAAGCACAAGAAGAGAAGGTTTAACTTGCTTTAATTTAACATATGTATATTTCATGTTTCTTTTTAGAGAACGCAATGAAAGACCCTCGAATTGACAGAGCAGTGGGTCTCTGCAAGAAGCTGGTAAGCAGCTTCTCTTACAGCTGGCAGCGTAAAAGGCAGCTAGCAGAGGCACAGAGGGAGTTGAAGCTGCCAGAGCATACGCTCAAGACCGAGTGTCCCACAAGGTGGGGATCAAGGCAGGCTATGATTTCTAGAGTCCTGGAGCAGCACAAGGCCATTGCTCAAGTCTTGTCCGATGACCGAAAGGCCAGACACCTCATCCCGAGCTGGCAGGACACAGACATCCTGGAGTCCATCAGTAAAGCCCTTCAACCTCTCACCGAGTTCACTGATGCACTTTCCAGCGAAAAGTACGTCAGTGTTTCCTTTGTGAAGCCTGTCCTCCACCTGTTCAGGTCCTCCATCCTTAAAGTGCAGGATGATGAGTCAGATCTCACCTGCACCATCAAGAATAAAATCATGACCTACTTGGACGACAAGTACAACGACCCTCTCACACAGGAACTGCTAAATGTGGCCTCTTTGCTGGATCCCCGGTTCAAGCTAAGCTACACCAGTGAGGACGATGTTGGACCAATCCAAACCCGGCTGATTTTGGAGATGGGGAGGACTGCACATGCAGCCATGGCAGTATGTATTTATAATGAATAAATACAACATTTAATACACATTAATTGCATTAAAGGGACTCTGACCTTTGTTGCATTTGAGAATTACAGCACATTCAAATCATCCCGCCTTCCTCCAATGCCCCACCCCCTAAGCGTACAAAACTAAGCGTTATTTTTAGTACTGTAGTACTGTACTGTAGAGTACTGTAACGACCTCGCCGGTGACATAATGATGTTGAGTCATTAGTAGTTGAAGGTAGTTTTAATGAACCAAAACCAGGTCACTGAAACCCGTAACATTGTAACCAACGGCAGAAAACCGACACAAAACAAACCCCGGTTACCCCGGCAACCCCCAACACGGTCTCACTCGCGTGCAGGCCCCCACCCTCCTGTTCTTCCAAGGCCCTCCCCCAGCTGACCTAATGATTCGCCCCCACGCTGATTGACAAGAAGAACATTACAATACATACACATAGAACAACTGGCATAGCGGACAACGAAATATAATGTAACACATAACACACAAACTATTTAACTGTCCCAGGGTCGCTACAGTACAAAAGTTCTAGACTCCCATGGGTTATGTTTAGACTCCCATGGGTTATGTTTAGACTCCCAGGGGTCATAATATCTACCAGGGGTCTAGTAAACAAGAAATTTAGCAGGTGGCTCACTGTAATTTTATGGGCTTCGTGCGATACCGTTTTGAGGCCCCATGTTGAAGGACAGTGGTCCCACTGAGTATAAGAAAGGTGTATGAGCATTACAAACAGAGTAGCGGGACAACGTAGCGTCTGTGTCCGAAATGGGTCCCCTAATCGGACTGAGTGGTGCGGTTGGGTGCCAACGTTCTGGAGGTCTTCCTGTAGCTCCAGAGTAGCGGGACAACGTCGCGTCTGAGTCCGAAATGGGTCCCGTAATCGGACTGAGTGGTGCGGTTGGGTGCCAACGGTCTGGAGGTCTTCCGGTAGCTCCAGAGTAGCGGGACAACATCGCGTCTGAGTCCGAAACGGGTCCCCTAATCGGACTGAGTGGTGCGGTTGGTTGCCAACGGTCTGGAGGTCCTGAGAATCATCCAGGGGAGCGGGACCACTTGGCTTCTGAGGCCGAATCGGGTCCCCTTGTCGGACTGAATGGTGCAGTTGGTGGCCAACAGTCTGGAGGTCTTCCTGAGGCTCCAGAGGAGGGTAACTCTGTGAGTCTGAGTCCGAGATGAGTCCCCTAATCGGACTGAATGGTGCAGTTTCAGTACGCCGTGGACCACTTTGGTCTGCCATCGTCAGTCGCTACGGTCGCTACTCGCTACCGTCTGCCGTGGAATCAAAACAAACCCTCTAGTTGAGGACGCGCCTTGATGACGCGGGCCCGAATGCGCCACAAGAAGCAGACGGAAAACCTTATATATCCATGCAGCAAACAGACAGGTCTGTCGGCCAATAAGGTCATTCGGTCCGAAGAATTTTATTGGTTGAAGTTTTCACTAAATATTATGAGTAAAATAATTGTTTGTTTTTACTCCTGGTGGGTCTGTCTTGCATATTAGAGTGTTATTACCTTATTAATACCAATTTAACCTTATCCAAAAAAAGTGTAAAAATGCAACAAAGGTAAGAGTCCCTTTAAGTGGATTAAATGTATGAATATAATCAAGCAATGTTAAATTTGTTTTGTTCTAGATCATTGATACTCATATTTTTCACTTTTCAAGGAGTTGGGCCAAACTGATCCACATGGTGAGACTGCTGAGGATGTCACACATCCAAAAAAGAAAAAGACCTTGGGGAGCTTCTTCAAGACCACTGAGGGAACCACACCGAGACCCTCTCCCGAGCAGCAACAACAGGCTATAGCCTCTGAGCTACAGTCTTACCTACAGTCAGGTAACCTAGACACTGAGGAGGACCCGCTGAGCTGGTGGAGGGAACACCAGCGACTCTACCCACGACTCGCAAAGCTGGCAAAAAAGTACTTGTGCATCCCGGCTACAAGTTCCCCTTCAGAGAGGGTTTTTAGCACTGGGGGAAATTTGGTGACCTGCCTTCGCTCATCCCTCATGCCAGAAATTGTTGACAGGCTGGTGTTTCTTGCCAAAAACCTGTAAACTCTAAGGCAGTGCCCTTTCTGCATAGTCCTGCATTTAATTGTTTTGATTTTTTTTTTTTCGCTTCTCGGAGGTCACCTGAATAATAACCTATTTTACAAGTTCAACATAAATCGTTTACAATTTAAACATTGTAGAATCTTTGCCCTGTTTTAAGTTGGTGTTATGTTTATGTTATGTATTCAAGTTTATGTTATATATTGTGTTATGTTATGTATTCAAGTTTCCTTGAATGTTCAATAAAAAAATGTATCACTAAAATCAATGAATAATCGTGGTAAATAATCGTGATATCAATATTGATCCAAATAATCGTGATAATCATTTTGGCAATAATCGTGCAGCCCTACTGGAGAGATATCGTTTTTCACATGATTCTTTGCTACATTTAAATAACCTTCTCCAACCATACATTGCAAATGTGACCAATCGTGGATCTGCCCTCAGTTCACTCCAAACAATTTGCACAGCTCTGTTTTTTTGAAACTCAATGGAAACAAGACCGAGGCCCTGCTCATCGGATCCAAATCCACCCTCACTAAATCACAACACACCCCAGCTCCACTCATAATCATCGATGGATTCCCAGTACCCTTCTCCTCCAAATTCAAGAGCCTCGGCGTCATCCTGGACAACACCCTCGCATTCGCACCCCATATTCACAACATCACCCGGACTGCATTCTTCCACCTCCGCAACATCGCCAGACTCCGCCCATCACTGACCCAATCCAGCACTGAAATCCTAGTTCACTCATTTGTCACATCACGCATAGGCTACTGCAACGCCTTCCTCACCGGACTCCCCACCAAACTCATCAACAGACTGCAGATCATTCAGAACTCAGCCGCCCGGATGATCTCCCGCACCAAATCATCTGACCACATCACCCCTGTCCTCATCCAACTTCACTGGCTCCCAGTACACTACCGCATCCAATACAAAACCCTACTCCTCACCTACAAAGCTCTCCACAACCTAGCCCCCAGTTACCTCTGCGACCTCCTCCAAGAATACACTCCCCTCCGCTCAACCTCTGCTGGACTACTATGTATCCCCACATCACGACTCACTACAATGGGTGCCCGGTCATTCAGCTGTTCAGCACCCAGGCTCTGGAACTCCCTCCCCCCACACATAAAACAGTCAGACACCATTACAACCTTCAAGTCACAACTCAAAACTCACCTCTTCAAACTCGCACACAACGTCTAACTGATCACTGTTTTGATTGTTTGTTTGTTTTGTCTTGTTTTTGTTTTATTATGTTTACTTATTTATTTAATTTTTTTCCAAAATGTCTTGTTTTTCAAACGATTTCTGATGACTATATGCTCTGTAAGGTGACCTTGGGTGTCTTGAAAGGCGCCTCTAAATTAAATGTATTATTATTATTATTATTAAGTGCCCATACTGGCCCCATCTATAAATGAGGCTGATTATGTGAACAGGAAAGGCTATCACAGTATAAATGTTCAGGTAAGTGTACACTGCCTATATTGGCTATTTCCAATATCTCCATGGTTTGTTAATCGCTGTTGATCTTTTTTTTTTATCACTAGATGATATGTGATGCTTTCCACATGATCACCAATGTAGAGGCATAATGGCCTGGTTCAGTCCACGATGCCAGGATGTATCGTGAATCCAATTTGAGCCGTAAATTTCAAGAGGGTGAGGTGAATTCTGAACATATCATAGACCTCATAATTGTGCTTGTGCAAGATAGCTCAAACTTTGTATTTGATCGCAGGGCAATTCGATGGGTGGATCCTAGGAGATCGAGGGTATCCATGCCTCCCGACGCTCATGACCCCGTACCCTAATCCCGCTCCTGGACCACAGACGACATTTAACCGGGCACACAGCAGAACCCGCGTTAAAATTGAAAATACATTCGGGATATTGAAGTCCAGATTTCAATGCCTACGTGGACTAAGGGTTTGTCCGGAACGGGCATGTGACATAATTGTTGCATGCGCCGTCCTCCACAGTATAGCCACCCTGCGCAAAGAGATGCCTCCCCCCTTTGACCCGTTCCTCGAGGAGGAACACATTCCGCAAATGGATTCAAGGGCTGGACAAAGGATGCGGGAACACATTTGCCAAAATCTGTTTTTATCCATCATTTTTATTCTTTAGTTGCTGAGGGAGAAAAAGTAATATTACAAAAACAATAGGGATCCAACCTGTTGGCTTGGACCCCTAATAATTAGAAATTGAATAGCAATATCATGTCCGCGTTGAATTTCTGCCCAACCTCCTTTTTTACTTCTATCAGCAGCTTCGTGTACTCCATTTGCAAATCAGCCTTAGCGATTTCCCGCTGAAGATGAAGTCGATATAATTCTTTAGTCGTCAACTGAAATAGAGGAAAATATTGTTTTAACATTCCAGCGACATACTTGGCCAATAAAGTAAGTGAGTAGCCTAGGATATGTCTTACATGCTGATATTGCGACCCTGATGTACCCACCGCTTCCTCGACCACAGTCTGTTAAGAGACAAGTGAGTTTGAAAACACTGTTAGTTTACTTTAATCGTCAATAATGACTTGGAACTGGCAAGAAAAAGCTAGGCCTATACCTCAGTTCTTTCAGACCCATCCATGGCAATATTTTCATCGGCCTCCTGTCATACAAAGAGCAATCATAGGCCTATTGGCTGAGTATTTTGAGATGCGCTTACAACAGAAATTATAAAAAAATAAAAAACAGGCCTACCGGACTTACATAAACTGGAGGATGTTTATTCGTAGCCGGCTCGATTAAAAGCAATACTCAGTCTTGATCTGTGAAGTTGATTAATTAGACACGTTTTGGAATAGAGCCACATATACAGCAGGCATACAACAAACATGGGGTTTTCTACCCAGCTACAAAAGAACATTTGGAACATTTGCGCTGTGACACACACACGGCTTGCACGTGTTCAAAGACATACAAAAAATAAAATACAAAAAACCTACATTCAACCAGTGGGTTGACAGTGGACGGAGATGGCCCCGGACTCTTGTAGGAGGTACCTCCAGGTATCCCCTCCATGCCAGGGCGCTCTGCATTAATGCTAAGAGCCAGCTCCTCAACCGGGTTGAAGGTAATTGGAGGGCCCGATCCAGTCTGCCGACTGTCGGCCCTCTTACGATTGGCTTAAAAAAAAAAAAAAAAGGGCTATTTAAATACAGGAGGAGTGACAAATAGGCCTATGATATGACAATTTTAATGCCGGACTGACAAATATGTAGGACGATGGTGGGAAAAGCTTACCAGCTTGTACAACGTTTTTGTATTTCATTTTTACTTGTTCCCAAGGGGGCCGTCGGATTACATCTTTATAGATAACAGATTATGGAATGTTAAGAAAGCTTAACTGAGATAGGCAATGAATAGATTCATAGTTCAAATATTTAGGATAGTGCTTTTACCATGACACTTACGAATTTACGCGGTCAGCTATCCTCTGCCAGGCTTTATTTCTCATTATGGCAGATGCTTTTGTGTTGCATTTCCTCATTATCACTCCCTTTTCCTCATCGTAACTCTCCAGGAGAACCTGGAGGTCGAGATCAGAGAAATATGCGGCCCGTTTCGCCATATCGATCGGTATTTCCATGATCCATACATCACGTCTTTATAGGTTTGTCGTGAACGCGCACAACCCTGTGTTAACCAACCCCGACTTGATTGAACTAATGCATAACCGGTGGAACCGAAAACTCTGGGTTGGTCGGCACAGGGTCAATCAACCTAGAGTTCAGCGTTAACTCAGTGTTTGTTAAACCTCAGTTCGTGGAACACCCCTCTGGGGCCCGTTTCAGAAAGCAGGTTCAACAAACTCTGAGTTAAAACCTCAACTCTAGGTTGACCAACTCTGAGCTGTCAAACTCTTAAGTTTTCGGTTTCAGAACAGGTGATAACACTTAGTTCAATCAACTCAGAGTCAAGGTAACCCTGAGTGAAGCCCGTACATGAGGATATAAAAAGCCTTCATCAATGGAACACAGATAACATGGCTGGTGGGAGGACGCTCGGAGGCTAGAGTTTGGATGCTAGGAGAGTTGGAGACTGGACAGTGCAACAGTTGAGAGAGAAGAAGGATGGCGAAGTCTGGTATCGTTAGTGATGATATGGAGTATGATGATTCAGATGCAGAAATTTGGAATCCCGTGACCAGTAGGAAAAAGAATAGAACAAGAAGGTGTTCTGAGATGAGTGACAGTGACAGAGAAAAGCAGAATGAGTCGAAAAAAGCAAGGAGGAAGGAGAAGTGTGGAAAGTGATTGTGGAGTTTGAAGAGATATCTAGTAGCAAGCTACACCCAGTCAAACTGTCGAAAGCTATGAGAAATGAGATTGGTTCGGTCAAACAGGCAAGGTTCTTGAGCAAAGGAAGGATGTTAATATAAACTGTTAACAAAGATCAGCAAGAAAAGATTTTGAAAATGAGTACACTGAACGAAGTGAGAATCAAAAGTCATATCCCTGGTAAAAATCGTAAGATACGTGGAGTGATAACCGGAGTGCCATTAGACTTAAGTATTGAAGAACTGCAGAAAGAAATCAAGGGAGCCAAAGTGACTGTTGAAAAAAGGTTGTCCACTAGATACCAGGGGAAAATAGTGGACAGTTTGTCTGTGCTTTTTCAGTTTGAAGGGGCAATAAAGGATAAGGATAGGATTGGATACCTGAGTTACCCGGTTAGAGAATTTGTTCCCAGGCCATTGCGGTGCTTTAAATGCCAGAGGTTTGGGCATATAGCAGGACAATATAGGGCAAAGCCAAGATGTGCCAAATGTGCAGGGGAACATGAAAACGGTAAATGCGAGGCAGAGGCTAAAGCTAAATGCTGCAATTGTGGAGGGGATCACAGTGCTGCATATCAAGGATGCGAAGCACAGATTAAAGCAAAAGAAGTTCAGAAATATAAAGTCCAGAATAAAGTAACATATGCAGAGGCAATCAAACAAGTAAAAGGACCACAAGGTGGTGCAAGTGTGGGTGTTGTTGAACCCTCTCAGTATTCACAGCAAGCTTTAAAGCCAGTAGGTTTGCAATGTGATGTGAATAAGGACACTTTGA
Source organism: Gadus chalcogrammus (assembly GCF_026213295.1). Taxonomy (NCBI): domain Eukaryota; kingdom Metazoa; phylum Chordata; class Actinopteri; order Gadiformes; family Gadidae; genus Gadus; species Gadus chalcogrammus. The sequence continues at coordinate 6,314,663 of NC_079416.1, read as the reverse complement.
TTGTGGATAAGGCTAACTTTGTATTCTTCATGGCGAAGGTCATAAATCTAGCTATGCAGGACAAAAATACAAGGTCAGATCGGATAAAGATTGTTGTGGAGGCAGCAAGGGAATACTTAGACATAAAGGATGTAACGGGAGAGATGGTACAGGATGAGATCAATAGAAATGAAGGGGTTACTAAGTAGTATAATTATGGTGTTCCTTATTCTGCAGTGAAATGCCAGAAGCCTGATATCGAATGGGCAAGAATTTAAGAGATGTATAGAGAAATTGGACGTTAAACCAGAAATCATTTGTATACAAGAAACATGGATGAAATCACACTTGGATTTTAAAATTGTAGGATACAACTCAGTTAGACTGGATAGGAATGAGCGGCAGGCAGGGGGATGTGCAACGTTTATTAAGGAAGGAATATTGTATGAAAGAGTACCAATGAATTATGAAATTAGTCTAGAGATAATTGTTATTGAAATCTGGGTTAATAAAAGGAAAATGACTAATCAATTTGTACAATCCATGTAAGAAAATGAAGTTGGAGGAATTGGAGAGGGTAGGACAAAGGCAAAATGCTATATGGTGTGGAGATTTTAATGCACACAGCACGTTATGGGGAGGAAGGAAAGATGATGATAATGGGAAGGTGACAGAGGAATTAATGGACAACAAGGGAATAGTTTGTTTAAATAATGGGGAGGGGACAAGAATAAATGTAAGCAATGGAGTGGAGTCAGCGTTAGATCTTACACTAGTAACAGATACACTGGCAGGAGTATGTTCATGGGAAGTAAGGAAAGAAACGACTGTTGGAAGTGATCACTATCCTATAATCATTGTAGAATTGACAATTGAAGAGTGCAATCTAGAAAGAGTGATGAATTGGGACTTTCAAAATGCAGAGTGGGAACTATTTAAGGAAATAAGTGAGAAAGAAATGTTAGAAATTGAGATAGGAGAAGATGTTGACCAGCTAAATACGAATGTGTGCAGAGTTATATTAGAGGCTGTTGAGAGAACAATTAAGAGGAAAGAAGGAAAAGGGAAAAAGAGGATGGTACCATGGTGGAACAAAGAATGTAGTAAAGCAATCAAGAGTAGAAATAAAGCATTTAGAAGGCTAAAGGGAAACCATAGGTTTGAGAACCTTATTGAATATAAAAGAAGTCAAGCAAATGTAAGGAGAACTATTAAAAATGCAAGGAAAACTTGTTGGAGGAATTTTTGCAATTCGGTGGGACGGGAAACGGAATTGGGACAGATTTGGGGCATGATTAAAAAGATGAATGGGGTTAAGAGAGAATATGGATATCCAGTTTTGAAGGTAGGGGAAACAATAACAATGAAGGAAGAAGAAAAGGGGGAGATGTTAGCAAAGGCTTTTGTGAAAGTTCATAGTTCAGAAAATATTAGTGAAGAGGGAAAAAGAGGGAGGGAGGCTACTTTAGTGGAGTATGAAGTGTGAAGAAAATGAAGATTTGCTTAATAAGACTTTCACAATGACAGAAATTAATCGTGCATTAAGGAAAACAAAGATGACCGCACCAGGAAAGGATCAGGTTTGTTATATAATGATAAGTCATTTAAGTGAAGCAGCAAAAGGAATATTATTGGAGTTATACAATAGAGTTTGGAAGGAAGGTAAATTACCAGAAAGTTGGAAGGAGGCAGTTATTGTACCAATACCTAAACCAGGGAAGGACAGTTCTAACCCAGAGAACTATAGGCCAATTGCCTTAACATCGAATATATGTAAAATAATGGAGAAAATGATAAATGAAAGATTAACATACTATATGGAGAGTAAAGAATTATGTCAAAGTATCAGAGTGGGTTCAGAAAGGGGAGGAACACTATGGATCCGACCATATGTCTAGAACATGAGATCAGAAAGGCAGAGATAAATAAGGAAAGTGTTGTAGCTGTGTTTTTTGATATTGAGAAGGCATATGACATGATGTGGGTAGAAGGATTATTAGTTAGATCAAGGAAGTTGGGAGTTGAAGGGATAATATACAGATGGATTGAAGATTTTTTTAACGGAGATCAATACAGGTGAGAGTAGGAAAAAGCTTGTCAGGGAAATTTAAAATAGAGAATGGAACACCACAGGGGAGCATAATTAGTCCACTATTATTTTCCATTATGATAAATGAAGTTTTTGAAGAAATAGAGAGTGGTATGGGTTTTTCATTATTTGCAGATGATGGGGCAATATGGAAGAGGGGGAAAAATATGAAATTCATTGTTAAAAAATTACAGGAGGCAATCAATAGAGTGGAGGAATGGTCTTATAAATGGGGTTTTAAGTTTCGGTAGGGAAGACAAACATAATGTTTTTCACCAGGAAAAGAGTGGGAGATGAGATTAAATTAAAACTTTATAAACAAGACCTAAAAAGAGTAAAACACTTTAAGTTATTAGGAATGTGGTTTGATGAAAGGTTAACATGGAATATACACATTCAGAAGGTTGTGGACAAATGTAAAAAGGTTATAAATATAATGGTGTCTAGTTGGAAAAGAGTGGGGGGCGGATAGAGTGGCACTAAAGGGTATATATGATGGTTTAATTAGAGCATTTATAGATTATGGGAGTGTGGTATATGGGGCAGCAGCAGAGACACATATGAAGAAACTGGAAGGTATACAGAATCAGGCATTGCGTTTATGTACAGGCGGTTTTAAAACAACACCTATAGCTGCGCTGCAGGTAGAAATGGGGGTCATGCCTATTGATTTGAGAAGGCTGCAATTGTCACTGACATACTGGGTGCATTTACAAGGACATAGCAAGGACCATCCAGCGCAAGACACGTTAAAACCTAGTTGGGAAAAAGGAAGTTAGGAATTTTGGTTGGACAGCAGTGCAGAGGGCAAAAGAAATTGGAATTGAAAAGATACAGTTTAGTCCAACAGTACCAATATCAGCACTCCCACCCTGGATTCTTCCAGATGCTACAGTAGATCTGACAATTCTAGAAAGGAAAAATAAAGATAGAGTTTGTTTGTAATGCCATAAGTGTGCAAGAGTATATTGATAAATTCTATGGTTATGTAAAGATATATACAGATGGATCAAAGAGTGCAGAAAGTAGAGTAGCATTTTGGGTCTCAGAATTTCAGGTGCGGGTGGGTAAAAGGGTCAATGATGAAGTATCGGTGTATACAGCAGAAATGATTTCAATATTATTGGCAATACATTGGGTAGAGGAAACTAGACCAGTAAGAGTAACAATATGTTCGGACTCAAGTTCAGTTCTAACCAGTCTACAGAGCAGTAAGTCAGATAGCAGGCCGGACATTCTAATAGAGATAAAACAGATTTTATATAGAATAGAGATGATGGGTATAACAGTGGTGTTTGTGTGGGTACCGGCACATATTGGAGTGAGAGGGAATGAGGTGGTAGATAAGGTGGCAAAAGAGGCAACAAAATGTGAAGAAATTGAATTACGCATAAATATCAGCAAGATGGAGGGTAAAAACATAATTAAAAAGGAAAATGAAGGAGAAATGGCAGAAGAGGTGGGAGGAGGAGAGGAAGGGAAGGTGGTTTTATAAAATTCAGAGGAAAGTAGGAGTGGCCAGGGGAACAGGAAGGAGCAGAAGGGAAGAAACCGTAATATCACGGTTAAGATTTGGACATACAGGGCTAAATGCATCGTTGTTTATGGTTGGAAAACATGACACAGGGAGGTGTGATCATTGTGAGGAGCAGGAAACTGTAGATCATGTAATGAACATTTGTAGAAAGTATGAAGTAGAGACGACAAATGCAGGATATTTTGGCAGAAATTAAAGAAAGATATGAGTTAGAGAATATATTAAGGAAAATGTCAGGAGATAGATGCTATAGGCACGTATTTGGATATTTAAAAGAAACAAATTTGATAAAGAAAATATGAAATCCGGGTAACTCAGGGTTACAATAGTAAATAAAGATGCATAAAGAAACCAGGTGGCGGTATTGCACATGTTTGTTTGCCAACCGCCAATAAAACCAAATAGAAGAAGAAGAAGAAGAACACAGATAACATGATTCACCATGGCAACAAGTGGTAAACAGCCTCGATCCTCCTACTTGTCCCCAGTGGAGTTGGAAATATTAATGACTGCTGTGGTATCCCGGTCCTCGGTTGGACCGGGTTCCACAGACAAAACTCGCTTGGCCTTCGGGTTTTAGCCATTTCAGGCATTTATTTAACAATCAACTTAACAATCAAACCATAAAGGAGATGCGGTCTCTCGGGCCTCCGTGGGCCTCTAGGCTCTCTCACTGCCACGAGCACTTCCTTCCTGCTCCCGTGCCCGTGCAGTGCTGTGCTGTGCCTCCTTTTAACATGGCTCCCGTGCTTTCGGCCAGGTGTCCCCCAATCACCCTGATTGGGGAGCCGAAAGGGCTGCTCTCCATCGCCGGCTGGTGGGTGGGGGTGGTACACCCCGTCCTCCACGGTACCCCGGGCCCGTCCAGGCCGAGGACCACGTGGCGGGATGCCACACTGCGTATGCAGAAAGTGAGCATATATTTTTAACAAGAAGCAATACTGTGGCTGCAGCAAAAGAGTGGGAGCTTGCGTGGCAGAAAATTGCTGACCGAGTCAATGCGTGAGTATTAATTGGAGAAAAAAAGAAATGTTTTGTCTTGAATGTTCCACTTATTCAACAATTATATTCCATATGTGTGTCTGTGAGCACAGGTGAAAGCCAACAGGCACCAAACGGACTTGGGAGCAACTAAAGATGAAATATAAAAATGTAGTTCAAACAGGTAAGGTATAATAAAGTACAAGCAATTGTGATGTTTTTTAGCCTGCCCTCATTAAACAGCATTTATTGGCTACATTCAACATGTGATGGATATATTTAAGTAATTAGGGAAATCTGCTAAAATAAGAGAAATCCCAACACTGCCAGTATTTAATATAGTCTATATGAAAGCAACACCTAAATGCCTTTTATACATACAAGTCTCCAAAGTTATGTTTTCTGTATGTATTTAAATTTGACCTCCATTATAGCCAACAGAAAAAAGGATGAGGCCCGCAAAACAGGTGGCGGTCCACCACCACCTCTCACAGAGGCTGAAAAGATGGCCCTCAGTCAGAACAGTGGGCGACCCATTGCTGAGGGCATCTCTGGGGGGAGCTCATCGGACCCACCAACGCCCCAGGACACAGGGGCCTACATAAGAGGTAAGTTATTCAAATGAATGGCATGTACGTTAATCCTTTTTCTAGTGTTCGCTCAGTATAGGCCACCCATTCGTCTTAGACACAACTTGGCACACTGATTTTTCTTGTAGCAGTAGGCTACAGTTCTTTGCAATTGGCTGCTTTTGATTTTCAGATATCAATCTATTTTAAGGTTACTCAGAGTTTGAAAAATTGTGATGGGACCTGCACACTATTGTTAATTTTTTTTAAATTAGGTGGGGCACTTTTCTGGGTAATCATCAACTGTCTAATCTTCATCTTCTACCAGTTACTGATGGTATAATCTGTCTCGTGGAGCCTTCTGCCATAACAGACCTCAATGCTGTTGTAAGTACTCTTAAAGGCCATGGTGCAGGTTATATTTTTTTCGAATTTGCGCAATTTTCTTGTTGGTAATAAACATTTTAATGGTTACCTATTGTATTTAATGTTGTTGGGTATCACAAAACGGATTTTAATACGAAAACTGGGTCAAAACTGGGTCATATTGGAGCGGTTTGCGATAGCTTCTCATTTCTCCCGGAAGGCGTTGCATGACGTCACGGTAGGGAGACGACAGACGTAGCCCTTCGAGACCCATTGAGAGTAGAGTACGAGAGAGATAAGAGATAGATAAGTAAGAGATCAATTCATAGATACATATATAGATAGATAGATGGATAGACAGCATAGATAGATAGATAGACATATATAGATATAGACCGAGAGATAGGGAGAAAGACAGATAGCATAGCATAGCGTAGGTAGGTAGGTGGTGGGTAGGTAGGTGTAGATTTAGAATGGTGTACAACTGTGTTTGTGCTGGGTGTAATAACTCTAATAACTCATGCCTTTCCGAAGGACAAGGCAACCCTCAGACAGTGGGTACAGTTTGTCCGCGTTAGACGAGCAGATTTTTCTATTCCCTCGGTCACAAAGAACTCCAAGGTCTGCAGCGCTCATTTCACGGAGGAGGATTACGACCAAGGGGATGTCAGGATGGTATCTCTCGGGTTAAAGAGCCTGGCACAGCTTATTCCGAACGCCGTGCCTTCTGTGCACACGCATCTCTGCCTGCCCTGCCCTGAGACCGAGAGGCACCAAGATCAGTGCCGCTGTCACGTTAAAATTGTACCGGGGGCGAAAATTGTACCGGCCTACGTCATCGTTTGTTTACATCCTGACAACCTGCCCTGCAACAGACGACGCGATGCAGAAAACATGTTTCCAAACGACGAAATAACATAATACAGATAGCGGATCGCTATCTGTATTATGATGGATAGCGATAACACTTGTTTTTACTTTATATTTGTATTGTATTTAATTGTTTAATCGAAACAATAAAAAAAATTGCCCGCGAAACGGGCGATCGCGTCAAATGACAAATGTTTTGCCCGCGAAACGGGCGATCGCGTCAAATGACGTAGGAGGGTTAATGAAACATAATACAGATAACGGATCGCTAGAAAACACTTGTTTTTACTTTATATTTGCATTGTATTGAATTGTTTAAACGAATTTAGCTAGTAAACTGAGTGTTTTAAGCAGGTTTCATAGTCTAGAATGTTCAAGAACCTTCCTACGTGATTTGACGCGTCATTTGACGCGATCGCCCGTTTCGCGGTCAAGTTTCTTTATTGTTTCGATTAAACAATTAAATACAATACAAATACAAGTGTTATCGCTATATATCATAATTCAGATAGCGATCCGCTATCTGTATTATGTTATTTCGTCGTTTGGAAACATGTTTTCTGCATCGCGTCGTCTGTTGCAGGGCAGGTTGTCAGGTTGTCAGGATGTAAACAAACGATGACGTAGGCCGGTACAATTTTCGCCCCCGGTACAATTTTAACGTGACACCGCCAGCCGCAAGCGAGAGCTGGCTATGGTAAGCCTCATGCTAATGTTTACAAGCTATGCGTTAGCTAGCCCTGTGTATACTACATACCGTATTCCCTTTGACACCGCCTCCACTACAGTCATGACTCATGATCAGTCTGACATTAGAAAAGCACATTTCGTGATTCATGAATATGAACCAAAACAAAATTGTCCTGAAGTAAATGTCCAAAAGCTTGTCATATCTAACTAGAAAGCGCCATGGCTAGTGTTTGGATCACTGGCGCTCATCGGCTTTCACAACAGTGTGTGTGTGTGTCTGATTTAGTTGATGTATTTAATTGCCCTTTTCCTGATGGAAAGTGACTATTACGGTCCTCTTTCATATGTATTTAGACGTGACCGTGTCGCTGACACTAATTTATTTATTCAAGATGTTGACAGATGCCTCACCTTGTGAGACCACGGACAGTGTCAATGCTGCTACGGTAGAGGACCCCTTGCCCTACTATTTGCTATAATTCATATGCAGGACAATTTCATGTGTGTTTCCACTGGAGAAAAGAAAATCTGTCTATTTGTATGTCTGCTGTGTGTGTGTCTGTCTGCCTGCCTACCTATCTTGGTCTCTTGCAGGCTCAATGGCAGCAGTAAAACTGGAGGGTATCATCACAAGGACATCCTTACTGAAGGATGTTCGACAGCTGTCTCCGCAGCACCAGACTTACTCCCTTGAAGCCTTCCACTCCCTGATCCTGCACTTCGCGCCCAAGCACACTGGGTTTTCATACCATGGCATGTATAGCAGGTCAGTGCTGTCCAATGGAATAACATTGCCGTATTTGATCATACATACACCAGGTTTCGAAAGTGTTCTCAAATGTGTTATTCTGTAGGCTTCTCTTAGCGGCGCTGCATTACAACTATAATTCGAACAGAGAGACCGCACGAAGAAGCGATGGTTTGGAGAGGTATAGCGTGCGATATCCACGTTTCAGAAATGGTGCCTGGGTAGTTGTTCCCATCAAAGAGAAGGCCTCATACGGTAGGCAGTGTCATGCAGTTCTATCATATTTTGACAAGACATCTGTAATCAGTGACAGCGATCTTTATACAGTATTTTATCATTATTATGTCTGCAGGTTATGCAACGTCATTAATCAAGGCCCTTCGGGAGAGCTACATGGATTCACCCAAGGCTCTTCAAGAGGTTGGCGCCAATTTGTCAGCCTGTGCACCTGCCCCCATCGCCAAATCCTTCCAACAAATTCCCAAGGAGGAGGCTGTCAGCCTCTATCTAGCCCAGCAGTCACGCTACAAAAAATTGAATTAGAATAATTTTTTTCCCAGACAGGTCCAATCATTTAGTTGTGAGTATGTATATATATGTATATATATGTATATAGTAAGTATATGTTATTTTATTTGGTGGTGGTTTTCTGTATGCCGCATGTTTTGTTTTCTCTTTGTGTGCTGTTTATTGCTTGGTTTTTTTTATTGTTCCAGGAAGTTTATTATAACCTTACATTTTAACCTCTTGCGCTGACCCTAACATCTGTAGACTAACATTATCTCTTGGTTATTTATGGCATTCATTCCTTTATCAGCATCACCATGGTCACTGCATGTCGCATGTTTTGTTTTTATTGATTGGGTTTTTTACTTAGTTGTGTGCACAAATCATTCCTTTACAGCTCAATTTGCCCCATAATTCATAAAAAATAATTTAAGAATCCGAAAGGGACCTCTGTGTGCGCTTTTCTCTTGGATCACTATGCGTCTGCTCTATGTAATATCATTGCATGTATGTGTCTGTGAGTGAGTGAGAGAACCATCAGCTGACCCTCAGGTAAGACCACACTATTGCAAGATTATTTTATGTTGGTTTCTTTGTGCCTAACCCTTTTTTTCTTGAGATTTGTTTACTTTATCAGGCCTTTCAACCTGTCCCTTTTTTCAGTAATCGATCCCCATTACTTGGGATGACCTAATAAACTGTTTTTATATGAATTCACGTGTTCTGTGTATTTTATAAAATTTTAAGGGCAGTTGAGCGATCGCAACACAACAAGCATGAGTTCATTCTTGAACTGAAAAATAATTGTATTCATGTTGCACGTGCCAATATGGTTTTTATTCTTCATCCAAACGAGGCCATTGAAAGCCATGATAGGTCTGGTCACCACTCTGAAATTGTTGCCTGATGGCTGAAACCAGACAGGAGGGTAGAGGCTTCCTTATATGCAGGCCAAGAACTCCATAAGCCCAGCGTATAGCCTGCCTGTATGCAGTGTACCGGTATTGCCTAGGGAAGTAGGTTGGAAAATAAAAAAAATTCATGCATGTTTATTGTCTATGCAACACATCTCTAGTCGCCTATAACTGTTTAAGTTGGTTCATAGGACTCTATAAAAAGAATGCTAAAGTAAACAAACAATTAACATACTCGTGCGTGCTGGCTTGAAGGGGACCATGATCCTGCTTGAAATGTGTGTATGCTATCTTCAGCACAAACGGATTCAGGCAGCATGCCTCAAATCCTGGATGCTGAGTGAGGCATGTCACATCTGCTGGTCTTGGGCTGAGCTCCTCGACCAGCGACCAAAACGCTCTCCACCACAGATTCCATGGGACGGCACCGCCCACACAAACACCAGCCAAACACAGCGACACAGACACGCTTACTACTCTCCCTCTCTCGGTAAGCGGTACCCTGACGGTGTCAATGACAATCACAAGGAGTAGAATCGAAAATAATCACGCTGAATTCATGACCAGCCTACGTGACCGGCGGCTACCGGGTACGTTTGCAACAACACTTTCACCGGAGGAATAGGTAAAAGCTTAGAAATAAACACTAGGCAAAATATGTAGTTACTGGAGCTATTAGGCAACCATCAAAACGTGGGATAACTAATCGTAGGGGTTATCGGGGGGGGGGGAAAGCTTGTGAGCTCGTTGCTGCATTGCTAAATGATAGCAACTCACTGGACACCTCACCAACTCTCCACCCATTCTCCTCTGACCATGAATTTAATTGGCTTTGACGGCCATCAGTCCTCGGCAATTCCTCATTCGCCCTCTCACGTCTAACAGGCTCGAAATTATACGGCTGCGGGCCATCATAAATGTAATTTGTGGTTCTTGCCACCTCTTCCTCATCCCAGTTAGACGCCATAGTTCTAGTACTAGGCTGAGGCTACCTTCCACCACGACTCCCTACCGTGACGTCACCAGCGAACGACGTTAGAAAACACCCGTTACTACAAAAAACGACAGAAACTGGACTTTAACACCATTTTGGAGACATTAGATGAATGCTATACATATTTTGAGTGCTTTATGTACCCATTAATCGAAACTTCCGGTTAACCTGCACCATAGGCTTTAATATTCCACAGATTTTTCATAATGGGTAGAATATAACAAACATTCTGTTTCATTACAGGAGGATGATGAAGACACCTTATCAGCTGCCACAGAGAAGGAAGATGCAGAGAGGCCTGTTGAAGTATACACCTTTTTTTTTTTTTAAATAACTTTGGCTTCAGTTAATAGTGGTGTTCCACAATACAACTTGCAACTTCTTTCTCTCTAACAGAGCAATGCTGGAAATTACAATGAGGAAGAAGGTCCATCAACCTCCACAGAACAGCTTACCTGAGAAAGATGTTGTTCAGCATTGACCCACAACTTACAATGACGCTAAGTAGACATGGCATTGGGAAATTCAACGTCATTTATGTTCGTATTGCTCCCTGTGAAACAACTCTATAAGGTATATTTGCAAGCACAAATCAACAAATTGCATATGGAAATGGACCATATAAGGCTGCAGATCACAAAGACAAAAATGGAAACACAAATGCTGGACCATCAGTTAAAGGTGGGTGACGTGTCCACAGGTGGATGATTTTTAATTGTTTCAACAACAAAGGATTAATAACTGTACAAAAGTTGTCCTTCTTGGAAATAAAGAAGACCTCATAAAATGAGATGCATATTGTCGTTCTTTTACTTTGGGGAGGTGATGGGTCAGTTAGAAATGATTGAAGCATATCATTTCTCTAACAGCTCTTCCATCTCGTGCATCAGCAGGGGGGGTAGGATTAATATCTGGATCATTGGGGGAAAGAGTAGGACATTGTTCTCCTCTAATAGTGGCAATGTTGTGGAGAACCACACATGCCACTATAATGTCGCAAGCTCTTTCTGGGGTGACCCTGAGCCTACGAAGGCACTGGAACCGGGCCTTGAGTATCCCGATGGTCATCTCCACTCTGGCTCGTGTCCTGCAGTGAGCCAAGTTGTAGTGTTGCTGAGGGTCAGGGTAAGGGATCAGCAGATGGCGCTGGCAGGGGTACCCTCTGTCTCTGAGTAGGTAACCATCGAACTCTCCTATGATAATACAAGATACACTTTATTGTTTCAGTTGCAATAGGAGGAAACAAAATATTGATCATAGGATGTAACTATATACTGTATATAAACTCACCATGGGCACTCAGTGTAGACTCACGAAGCATTCGTGAGTCATGCACAGACCCAGGCCACTTCGCTTCCACATTGTTAATCATGTGGGCTCCATCACATATGATCTTCACAGTGGAGAACAGTAATTACCTGTATGGTGAAGTATATTTCATTTGGAATGTTAAAGGCTACTATTTAGGCCTACCTGTACATTAATGCTGTGGACAGATCTCCTATTCACATAATCTCCTTCATTTATTGAAGGAGCTATGATAGGAATGTGAGTGCCATCTATGCAGCCAATCACACCTGGAGCTTTATGACATAAATGAATTACTGCTTAGACTGATACCTGCAATTCTGTGGAACTCTTCTTTGAGTAGTCTGGTGGGTCTGTGACTTGGGAAAACTACAAACGTGCATGGTAGCCGTTTCAGTGCAAGTGTCACATTTCCGACAGCCCGACAGACAGTTGCCTTGGACACATGCTCTGCATCACCGACGTTATACAAAAAACTGCTGTTGGCAAAAAAATGAAGTGGAATACAAAGAATTTGCTCGGAACTGAGTGTGTCCACGATGTGTCATGTGAGCAATGTGAGGGCTGAGAATATTGTTTATATAAATTATTGATGATGCAGACAAACGGAAACGCTCAAACAGGTACTCATCAGGGAATGATAAAACATCCAATCGGGGTCTAATAATCCTCTCCCGACGGAGATTTCTGCCGAGTATCTGCGCCTCGACATCTGGCTCTTCAATAAAAGGACACACCATGTCTGCCACTGCCTTCAGTCTGCAGGCTTCAACTTAAGAGCAGTAGAAACTCGGGGTTAGTTGAAGAAAACCTGCCAGTGAGCAGGTTAGGTTCACGGAGTATGTTGCCAGGGTAACTGACTCAGAGTAAAGCTGAACTGGCTTTGTGAAACTGAAAAAACAGAGTTTCCCTCATCTCAGGGTTAACTAACTCAGAGTTTTCACTAAACCTGCTTTCTGAAACAGGCCCCAGGAGGGAAGAACGCCTAACAGGCACTTTACCGCTACCGGCACGTAACACTCCCACCTATATAAGTCCAAACACAATGTTTGGAATGTCCTCTGACTACCAACTACCATGTTACTACATAGCACGTGACAAAGCATCAGCCAGCACATTTTCCGCATAAGTCGTTGGTTGCGGTTGTACATCCTGGAGAGAAACACAAGGGGGTTATGATCTGTGAAGACCTTAATGGGCTTAACGCTTGATCCAAGGTATACCTCAAAATGTTGTAGGGCAAACAACAGTGAAACGATCAGTGTCAGGCCTACTTACAGTGTTGGTCAACATAATACATGACGATAGCATGAACAATTTGTACAGCAACCGTAGTCTACATTTATGTATCTTCTCAAGTAGGTGTAGTAATCTATGTTGTAATTTATTATATCAAAAATGGTATGCTTATTATTTACATCAGATCATTGTTTGCTTTTGCAGACCTCAACTTCTACCGCGTCGTCCGACTTTACTCCTGTGCCGATGGGCTCGAGGAGAAAGCACCGAACTCCACGGGGGGTAGAACCAAACAGGGGAAGGGGTCAAGGGACCTTGATGCGGACACTCAAAGTAGACTTGAAGATCTGCAGAGGCGCCGCACAGCAGAGACAAAGGTTTGTATACAACCGCAATGTTAACAATTACAATGTTCACAACCCAACAAGATATCACATAAATTTGATTTTAGGCTTACCCCAGTGATGTAATATAAATGGTTGTACTTTTTTTCTTGAAGGAAAAACTAAACAGTCTGGAGCCTGGCCAGAAGGACACGATTTTGGGAAAAATCCTGAACAGGTCTCCAGGCATGATGTTCGACGTCTTGTCACTGATGGAGGAACCCCTGCACCCTGAACCCGACGGATCTCTCCCCCACTGGTGTACCTTTAGACACTGCAGGGAGATGGATACAGGCCTGGAGAAAGTATGCTGTCGCCAATTGCCACTAAATTGCATCAGCAACATGGCATATATGGCATTTTATGTCTTGGATGAGGGGGTGTTTTTGCTCTTGAGGACAGCCAAGAGCCAGGAGTGGAGCAGAGACAGTTTCGTCATGCTGCATACAGACAGTTTGTCCTGTGGCAGCATGGCCGCCTCGGAGTGGGCAGAAGGGTGGTCATACCCAGCTGCTGTGTCTGGAAAGTAACGGACACTTTTCCTGACTCCAGGGGCCTGTACACAGGCTTCAGAGTGAGACGAATGGATGTGTAGCTATTGTAAATATTTAAATAAAATTCTTTGTGTATAGTTTTAAAATGTTTCCCCCTTTTTTACACGACTGAAGTTTTATACACCTGAATGTTACTTTATAAAGTAAATCAATTTACATCTTGAGCCAAAAAACTAACCTCATACAATTGTCTACCACCTGGAGATTACCTTTGGATGTGCGCAACACCTTGTTTTTATCTAAATTTCTAAGAATTGAATTTGTTATATGTACATTTAGTTTGTTATATTTGTTCAATTAAAAGAGACACTTTTGTTGAGAAAAATATTTATTTTTGTTATTGACAAAAAAGGATAAGGCGTAAGTGGCGTGGCTATTGGGTGGCATCCTCTTGTGGGTTTTCTGGAATCAGGTTTCCTCGTGCTACTTGCACCCTCACAAGCTCGGATGTGGGCGGTGGCTGAACAGGGGCAAGCAGGCCGAGCCATCTTGGGTCACCAGCCCTCATTGTCACTGTTCGGGGCAGGTCAGTTCCATCCTACGGGACAGGATGGCTGTCTGTATCTCACAGATAAGGCTGTACTCTTTTTTTTTTCCTTCATTGTGCTGACTGTCCAGTTATTGGACTTCTTGTTGTACGACCGTTTGTACCTGGTGTCAAAGGATGAGATAGATTCATTATTTAGCCCAATGCTTATAAACCATAATAAAGTTCTCTTTACATTAGTTTAGTACAATTCTAACAACTTACATCTTGTGCCCTTCCCTATTGCGTGCTGCCTGACGTTGGTTGTTTTGTTGTATAGCTGCAAGAAGGGTTCGTGTCTTGTACACGAAGGGTGTGTATCCCATGCGCTTTGCTGCATACATCAGCACATGGTTCTGGAAACTCTCCAGGTCTGATGTGGTCCTATGGGGTTTGGTGGAAAATAGATAAGAATAACGCTGTTAGCAGACAAAACAGCTATGCTTTCCAATACATACACTGACAGTCACATAGTAAAGTAAAGGAAAATAGTGGGGGGCGGGGTTTGCAGTTGGCCAGGTCTGGAAATTATGTTTTATGACCAAACAGGCATCTCAGAATATGCATGTTCATTATGGAATTTCAATAGCTGGAACAACCACACTCAGTACATTCAGGTTCACACCTAATTCTCCAAGCACATGATGATGAACCTAGACCTGTCCCAGAGCCGGCGCTGGCCGTGTCGGCGCCCTAGGCGACTCGAAATGAACTTGCGCCCGGGGCGCAAGTTGACGAAAATGCTCACCTGAAGTTAAGGAACTTCTTCACCAGGTTCAAAAACCTATTTTCCAGCACGACTGCAGTCAGTGCCTTGTGAAATGCAGAACCTGTAATCACAATGCACAACACATAGTAAGTAAAATGGCTGCATCCATACAGGAGCAGAATCTGTTATCACAACGCATCACACATGGAGAATGAAATGGCTGCATCCATACAGGGGAATCAATTCTGCTCTTGTATTATTGTTCTTGTTACGTATTTTAAGCACATAAGCTGCCCCCACATAGCCATTAGGAAGCAGGATCAAACACACAAGCTGCATTACCCTCACATAGCCACTAGGAAGCAGGATCGAACACATAAGCTGCAATAACTACTCCAGCCACAGATGGCAGCACCTTTAGACAGGTGAGGGTGGCGGAGCCATTACGTCACCCCGGTCACGCCCACTTCACAGGGGCCACGCCTACTTGACGGGCAAAAGCGCATTATTCAGATGGAGAGGACAGAGATCAATAGGTACACCCGCGGAGAGACACGGTCTAAGCCCGTGGCTTGAAGCCATCACGGTATTTGCTGTGCTGCAGCTCCTGTAGTTGGAGGCAGTTTCTCAGGCTTGTTGCTCCCAGCTGCCGCCCGCTAGCTGAAGATTTGTGTCTTCCAAATCTTCAGATGGATTTCCACGGAATATGATCTTGAACAGTTCATAGCCAGCTTTGATAATGTCACTTTTCTTGGCTCTGATGTCACTGAACACATCCATGGCCCGCTCTGATTTGTCAGTCTTGCAGAGCTTGCTGAGCAAAGTTGATTTGCTAAACCCAGAAATTGCTGATACGGTATCACAGCCAGAGATGCTATATAGGAATATAAGGTATGACGGTACCTCACCGGGAGTGCCTCTCGAATCTTTCCGACATCATAAGATGTATCCTTTAGCTGTCGTGAGGAAGACCGGGTGGTTTGCCCTATGATTGACCAGCATAACCAGGACGAATGTGTCCTCAGCCCTCACCTCAACAGAGGACTCTGTTGCCTCATTTAGAGCCGCAGACACGATGGAGGCGTCAGCATCATCAGAGCATAGTTGAACACTGATCCTACCTCTTTAAAAGGTCTCAGCAAGGAGCAGAACGAGCTGGGCCTTGTTCTTTTCCCGTGGAACGATGCTTTTTAAGTCTGGACGAATCTGAATCTGAATCTGCACCTGACGATTGTCAGGTGCACGATACAACTTCCGGACTCTGTCTGGGTTATAGCCACATATATGATTTACTTTCAAGAGAGTTTCACTTTGGAAAAAAAAGAAAGACCTTTCAAATTATTCATGAGAACATAGAATACAGGTAATTTACAAGGGTATTTTTCATGCATTACAACATTGATGCCCTTATTAATTGGCGTCAGTTTGGTTTGAAATGTGGTGGGGACAGAGACGCAATCTGGAATGCATTTTCAGAAGTGCTGGGGATGCACCTTATTTTTCTTTAGCGCAGGTCATGAAAGGTTCTGAAAGACGGGATACCTTTGTAGCTTGCTAATTAATAAGATTTATACAAAAAAATGATGTCTGACACGTTTTATGAAGAAAGCGTTTTCAAAAAGCATTGGACATGATGACCCACTATGTTCTGCTCCATGATGACGTGACATGACATGAGCTATACCAAAATAAACAAAGAGGAGGTTATTACCTACGTGTTTAAGTACAGAAGGGGCAAACGTATACACACAGCACTACAAATGTCAAGATTGAAAAAGCTACAAATAATTATAGCTGAACGCTTTATATCACATCATTAGCTGGCTGTTCTCAATTCACAACACACATCCATCCAATCTAAATGGCATTCTGAACAAAACCCATGCACTCCCCCCCCCCCCCCCAACCAAAAGTCACTTTGAGTCAACAAGAGACTGACTCCACCGACTCCACTATCGTAATCTCCACTAGTCTATACCCAACACCGTAAGAACGCAAACACTGGATCATTTAAGTTAGGCTACTTAGAGGCTATGGCTAGTAGTACTATTTCAAGTTAAAACAGCTGACCACATGAGGGCAAAAAACACAAAAGGTCTCGCCAAAGTACCAGCAAATCTTAAGCAATAAATATTGCATCTAACCTTTATTAAAGGTCTCATGACATGAAAATCTCACTTTATGAACTTTTCTAACGTAAATATGAGTTCCCCTAGCCTGCCTATGGTCCTCCAGTGGCTAAAACTTGCGTTTGGTGTAAAACGAGCACTAGCTGTTCGGCTCGCCTTTGAAAAAAAGGAGGCTCAAGCGCGCTTAGTTCAACAGGTTTTCGCTCTGATACTGTCCATCCATGGTACTTGCGGTCTGGTGCTTTATACCTATGTATTCAGGCTAAAATTAATTGACTGTTATTTTATTTTCACTTCGATGACGTTTCGTTAGCAGTTTTCAGACTCCCCACTAGATGGTCGTAAATCATCCATATTATTTGTACCAAGTAACAACCATGGTACCAGGCAACCGCACACTCCAAACCAATATTTTGTCAAAAACCAATTACAATATTGATAACATATACCACAACCAACATACCGTCATAGTGGTCATATCATTACAATAAAGGTTACAAGACTTTTGTTTGCACACCACATAAATCAATTAAAATAGAGGGCATAATCAATTGAGTTAACACATTTTTATTTATTTATAAGGAACAGGAACCAAATGCATCAGAGCTTAATGAAAGGCAGGAACTGGTAGATGGCAATGAAGAGTTGAGTTGGCAGAAACAAGTTCCTAAAAGGAGAAAACACTGCATTTTAAAATAAATAAATAAGACGGAGCTAAATCAATTAAGTTATCAATCTTCTGTCTTTGTATACATTTGATCAGGGAGAGGAACTAAGTCAATCAGAACTTGGGGAATGGCAGGAAATTGTGGATGAGGACAATGGAGAGGTGAGGTCAACACGTAACTGAAGAAAAAAATTATATTTTTTGCTTGTAATAACATTTTGAGCATGTTAAGTGGCCAAGAGCATGGCTTAAAATATAGATTAGCATTGTGACTTGCCTGGATGGACTCGTCCCAAGGACATTTTCCCATTATTGGCCGCTCACAGTACACAAGTCACCCTAGAAAAACAAACCTGTGTGTTAATTGACAGATTTCCATTAGAACAAGCAACACATGAACAATAATATTTCACCCTGTGAAATTAAAGTATGGTTCAATACATTGAAACAAGTTACATTCAATTTTTACATGGTCTGTGTCAGGAACAGGACCCAGGTCCATCTGAGATAAACCAAGAAATGCAGGAACAGGCAGATGAGCATGACGAGGTGAGGCCCTCAAATGTCTTGAGAAAGACCTGATCGCATTCAAATAAACACACAGACAGGCAGCAACAATGATCTTGAAACAAGTCAACATTGAAATCTGCATTCTGTTTACCAAATATGCAGTCCTCAATCCTACTGGACTACTCCACAAAAATACAACTATTAACAACTATTTACACGCTGAACTATTTACACTTACTCACATCCAATGAACTAACTACATTTCAGGAGCAGCCAGCTACTCAA
The DNA here is from genome assembly GCF_026213295.1 of Gadus chalcogrammus. Taxonomy (NCBI): domain Eukaryota; kingdom Metazoa; phylum Chordata; class Actinopteri; order Gadiformes; family Gadidae; genus Gadus; species Gadus chalcogrammus. Next base: position 6,296,109 of record NC_079416.1, on the reverse strand, counting down.
ACTGAGGGGATTTGCCTTGAACACCCATTGGAAGGCCCGTACCCATGAAGGTATTATTGTAGCAAAAGTCTTTAGCACCTGTAACTGCAGAATTTGAATGGGTACACTAAAGTCACAGTCAATTTGAAGTCGTATATATTTATTTTCCATGTGTAGTCTAAAGTCACAAATGTGTAACAGTACATTTGTAGTCGTAAATATTTTTTTATACCATTGTAAACACAAAATAGGGTCTACGAGTACGCGAATCTGTGTTACAGGTGCACAAATCCTTTTGCTACAATTATTGCAGTGCAGTTGGTGCAAAACACATTCGCACACCCGTGTTTAATAATCTGAGAAAATGCCCAAAAGGTGTGCATTCGTAAACTCAAATTTGAATTAATGCATCAGAAGTTGCACATCTGTGAAAAATGTCCTCATAAATAAAATGATAAAGAACGCTATGTTAATTCAGCATTTTAATGAGCAAGCACAAATCCATTTTACAACTGCTCGAATCTGCTCCTGCAAGTCTCAGCTGTGGGGTTTTTTTGCAGGTAGTTTTGCAACACGTCTGGGTGGTAAATGTGTAGCAAAAGTATTCGTATCCGCAGCCATAGATGCAAGATTTCGTCTGTGGGCGGGACAAAATAGTTCCGCCCATAATTTCCTAATCTACTGAAAATCGCTGGCAGGGATGCATTTCTCAATTTACACTGGGACCCACCACGTGCCAGCCATCTTTCCGCGGGATACGTTTCTTTATGGAGAAGTGAAGAGGGCGTCCGGCTGAACAGAGAGGGGTATCCTACATTATGTTAAATGAAATGACAATTTGCTACGCGATCGCCAGATAGATAGGCTACTCATGCTTGTCCATTGAGCACTTGACATAGCCTCAGGAGGGTAGCCGCTGCCGCATAGCCTTTGGCACTTTTGAATTGTTCTGAAATAATATGCCAGTTGGCATGCAGCAATCCACCTTGACATGACCAGCGCAAGTTTATCTGAGAAGGCAACCTAATAGTCGGAAGATATGCTGATATCATTGCATGAATACATTTTATTGTTCTTTTCTCTCTTTCTTTACATAGAGAATGGATCAAGCGTCAGGAAGTTCTCGTGTAAGTTCTTATTTTGAATGCATAATATAATAAGGTTGACTTCTTGTGCAAACAACTGGACTTAATAGAAATAGCATGTGTCTCAACAGCAATATAGTGGCTACGGTCTAGTTATACACCAGTTATACCCGTGCGTATGTCCTTTACCAACCCCACTCTCACTCGTGCTATATAGCCTGTGTTTGAAATTTAAAATAATGCTATTGTCCAAAATGTACATCACTATCTAACCATATCTTTCAAAAATAGCCTGCAGAACACACTATTGAGGCAGCAGTGAGGAATCTGTTGAGCTGCATCAGGAGCGAGAGGGCCTCACAAATTTGTCTATTGAAAGGCAACAAAGAGCATGTACCCAAAGATGAAATCGTCCTCCTGCAGGCAGGTCTCGGCAGGAGGACTGTGAACATCAGTGAGAATGCCGACCATGAAGATGTAAGCTTTTAGTTACTATGAATATCATTGACCAGTCTGTCTGTCGCCAGAGTGTCGTCCTTCCGTCCGTATAGATTCCATAACTTTGTATCCTATCTTTGGTGTGATTTCAAGCACTATGAATGGAAAAAAAGGATTGTTTTAGTGTCTTTACAATGTTTACATGACAACTTTAATCTTCGACAGATCAGCAGAGCCCTTCAGGAGGAATATCCCAAAATGAGGGGACTGTGGAGGTGAGATGATAATTTCGTTATGTAATTACCTACTGCTCTTCTCCTATGCTAGCTCCTCCTCTAATACTAATATAATGCTCCATTGATGAGTGGTCATGGTCACCCCAACCAGCATTGAACCTGGGTTTCAAGTGTACCCAACATGACACTTGATCACATTGCCAGTGCGCCAGGCACAGTATGCCTGTCATGTCACAATGGCCTATGCCACGGGTGAGCCTAGTGCACAATGCTTGAATAAATGTGTCACTACTCAAATACAAACAGCGAATTGGAAATAGATGTATGCACTTTCCGACAGTATATGACTACAGAATGTGCTGATTTTGATAGAGTTATTAGCCTATGAAGCCGCAACTTACCGGAAACGGATGGACAGGCGCTCCGCCGCTGATATGGAGCGCCTGTAGTTGGTGTGCTGACGGGAGATCGTGGCACCAACCCGGGCTAGCAGGTCATCGAACTTGGTGACAGTCAAGCGCAAATACCGCTGGAACCGGCCGTCATCCAGGCGGAGTTCCTGGAGGAGGTGCTGAAACTCACCCAGCTCTGAGCGCCTACGGATGATCTCATGTACCCAAACACGACGGCGTTTGAGTTTATTTTTCTCTTCCAACTTCCACAACACATACAGCGCAGCGATGGTGGTGACCTTCATGTTTGTGGAGCTTTGGAAAGAGAAGGAGCGGGAGAAAATGGGCGGGCTCATCTAGCTGCGTTGGCGCGTTGAACCATCACACAATGATCAAGCGTCAGGTTAGGCGCGTTACTCGCGTTATCCAACACGAGTAACGCGTTTGGTGTGGCCTTACCGTAAGCCCGGGGCTCGACGTAGCTCCTCAGTATTTCTCCACACATGTGTTAGATGCAATTCCCTCCCTTTTGCTTCATAGTTACCATACCGAAATACTTTAACAAATAAAGTGAGTTAAAAGCGACCAAGGATTGAACTACTTTCTTCAAAAACGCAACAGAGCTCCACCTAACATCACAGGATCTCTCCAGCTCCAGTGTTTTTTGCCCTGGTCGCATCTGCTTTTGAATTTCCAGAAATTTGGCATGTCTGTGCGCCCCAGTCATAAAGTTATACAAGCTGTTTATAATATCAAAAAACTTTGAAATGCCAGGAGACACTTTAGCTGCTGTGCACAGGACAAGTTTAAGTCTATGTTAGTTACAATGCACATATATAGCGTGGGGAAACGTCTTCTTCAGTATCCCCTCCTCTGTTCCCCGACATGACCGCTGTCAAACCCAAATCCGACGCACAGCCCCGGGTGCAGCTGCAATGGCTCCAGCACTTCCAAAACCTTAGCCGATATTGCCTCTGTTGTCATTTTGTCCGTTTCCACAAATCCCACAGCCCGTTCTTTCAATGTGCCATTGTGCAGGTATCTGACGCATACTGCCAACAGCTCTCTTTTTGACACGTCTTTGCACTCATCTGCTAAAAATAGCATAATGTGAATCTGCCTTTTATTTTTGTGATGCTGCGATTTCCAGTATCTCATTTTGTATAGCGTGGTGCATTCTTGGGTAATTCATTCAGTCACCTTTTTATTTCTGGGTCATATTTGGAAACCAGGTCAAGTAGTTCCAAAAAGTTACCCTTGTTTAATGCATCTGGGTTTTCCCGATGCCCACGCAATGGGATTTTATTGTTTTGCACAGAACAGGACGAGATCTGTTATCATCATGATGTGCTGTCTATGTCTTTCAATGAAGGACTTGTCGCTGGCATTGTTGTTCAGCTGGTTAATAACATTTCCCCGTCCTGGCTGGTGACTTTACTTGAAACCATCCATTTTTCACAGCGCTGAAGCATGTGCCCTGCTGGCTTCATGTTTGCGGCAACCCTCAGGAAAAACCTTTCTAGTCTTTGAAGCCCGTATTAATGAATCTAGCATCATTAGCTGCTTCAGGGAAATGACGACAAGACTTACCCTGCGTTCACACCAAAAGATGCATTTGCTGCCGGAACGCGTTGTCGCCGAAGTTTTGCGGTGCAGCAAATCAAGTTTTGCGGCGCAGCAAAGGTTTTGACGCGAAGCAAAAGTTTTGCTGCGCCGCAGTTTTGCAGCGCGGGAAGTTTCGCGGCACGGCAAGTTTCGCCCGCGGTGCTTCTGAATTAATTCACAACCATGGCCGACATTACGAGCATTGCATGTCTTTACCTGTTGTGGAAGAGGGAGAGACGTCGGAATGCCCCTCGTTTATGGGTTCATGAGACCATTCGGAGCCTGGAAGGCTCGTGCTGCCTGCTACCCAACTGGGTTTTGTTTGGGGTTGTTATTCTAGCCCTTTAGCATACTCATAGTTTAGTTTAACTGTAAACACAACTACACTACAAAATGCTGATTTGTGGGTTTTTTCGAGTTACTAAATAAATCTAACGGTAGTGAACTCTTGGTCACTCCAAGGGAGTAACACTGATTGGCTGTTACGGCATGTCACTCAGTGGCAACGCCTCAGTGGCAACGCTGTTGAACGCTGATTGGCTGTCATCACGCGTTTGCTGCCGAAAAGTTGAAATATTTCAACTCGAGCAGCATTTGGCGCGCCGCAAAATACGTGAACGCGCCCGCCGCCCGTGCCCGCTGCGCTGCAAAACCAGATTTTGCCGCGCCGCAAATCAAATTTTGCTGCCGGTTTTCTCGGCAGCAAGTGCTGCGGCAGCAAAGCAGCAACGCGTCTCTACATTCACTTTGAATGGGATCGTGCTGCACGGCAACTTTTTGCATCTTTTGGTGTGAACGCAGGGTTACAAAAAACAGCATCTCTTGAGATGCTGTATTCAAGCCGCAGGAATTTTGAGTACCACCTGTCAGAAAAACTCCTGCTGGCTTGCAGACTCATCTATTGATGACAGGTCCAGTGGAGGTTGTGACAGTTCTTCTTGGGGAACAGCGTTTATAGGCTGCATAACCCTGTCTCCTCCTATAACACATAAAACGCTATCATAAGTTACCTCGCTCTGCCAACTGCACTGCCAATATTATTTTTCTCTCCCGAAAATGTGCATACAGAGAGCCAGACAGAGACTAACGTTAATGTTAGCTACTTGCCTTGCAGGTGTTAGGGGCAGGCTACGGGAGGATTGGATAGGGAGAGTGCGGCCGAGCAGGATGGTAACTCGTCACTTAAAGGCCCACTATGCAACTTCGGGAATTTCTTCGCTGTTTTCTTGGTTTTGGCACGCACATTTCTCTACACAGCGCCCCCTACAGCTTCGTAGTAGATATTTTACAACACTGTCGTAACAACTCGTTGACGACCCTTCCCCATGCACTTCTACGCAAGCCATGTGCATTTGTTTTCAAAGAAGCCGGCGAATGCGTGGGGAGCCATGTCCGAAGTAAATGTTCATAAAGTGTAGGCAAGGTTATACATTTTTAAAATGGTGTATTTGTATTGCAATAAACAAAGCCATCCTTTTTATAGTTGACGGGGAGAATTTATATCCTAGATTATAATTGTTTTATCTTAGGTTGAACAGAACAATCAGTGTGAGAGTGTTGGCCAACATAATAATCTAAATAAACAAGAACCTGGATTCGGGGATTCAGTCTGTATCTGGGGGACGAGACAGACGAACAGCAAAACACCAATGGAAACAAAGGTGTTTATATGGCTGCAACCAAGCAAGCTAGAAACATACAGGGCTCACAACAAAACGGTCGAGAACAATTTGTACAGGGCTCACAACAAAATGGTTGAGCAAACACATTTGTACAGAGACTATCAACATCAAGAATACCACGAGGACAAAGTTCACCCAAGGGTACTTTCAATTTCAAAAGCAACACGGCCAAGTGGGAGTCTGATTTGAAGTCTTCTTTTTCTTTCAGTTCACGCTATTCCTGAAAAGCTTGCCCAACGTTTACTCGTGTCTGGCCTCTCTGTCGGTCAGTCTCCCCTTTCTCTTCTTCTGTTCCTCCGACATTGGGTTTCTCTGTCTCTTTAGTCAGCTGATCTATGATGAATGTAACAATCCCTTAGTTACTTGTGTTTATATCGAGCCGGTTCCGTGTTTGGGGGTCTGTGCCGCAAAGCAATTCGTTACTTCGCGAGACCCGAGACTCCCGCGAGAGTGGGCGGCGGGTCGCCGGCAGAAACATATTCATTTTCTCCGCCAAGATGCGCAAGGGGGAGTTGAAACAACGAACAATCGAACAAAAATGTATAATGGAACCATCGCAATGACTCCTAGCCTGTTATATTAAGGTAAATCAAGCCAAATTGCCTCGCATCTGGCTGTTTATATCTAGCCGGTGCCATGTTTGGGTGTGTGTCTGTGCCGTAAAGCATTTTCGAAACTACAATCTGACTACATTTTCGAGGATACTTCCGCCGCGTCACATCCGGAAGCGCTCGGTCCGAACGCATCAAGTTGCATATGCGCTTTTTCACTGTAGAGGCCACATGGGAAAATGACACACCCTCCAATCGACCCAGAAATGGATGCAGAACCATCAGCATAACTCTCAACCTGCATACTTAATGTAATTTTGGCTAAAAAAGTTGCATAGTGGGCCTTTAAAATTGCAGTTTCCTCCTCCTCGCAGCGTTTCTTGCTGAATTTAAATGAAAACAAGCTGCTTTGCATTTCATGTGAACTAATAGCCAACTAGCAACCGTCTGCGTCCGTCTCATTGAGCTTTCTTGAAGTCACAGTGCTGAAGTAGCCAACTGGCTCAATATTCTCGGCTTTCTAACTCGCCATCTTCTCCTTTTCATGGTCAAAGCAAATGCAAAAACTGCAACCATTACACTCTCACTAACATTACTACTAGGCCTGTTTATAATTAAGTTATCCTTCTCCAGGTAGATGAGCCGATGGTAAACAAAGACAGATCAAACAGAAATTAAACTAACGGAAAATGCAATGTATCCAATTAGCGGTTAATCATAACAAACTGTAAGCTCCGACTATTTACTCCAATGCAGAAGTGGTTGAGAATGACAACACAGTAACTCTTGCCTACTCTCAAGCAAAATAAAAATAAAACCTAACTAATCGCAAACCTAAGTTAGTTAAGCTGAGACTAGTAAACGCAAGTGATGCTGATGCTGTTGCGTCTCACAGCTGTGCCATAGCGTTCACAGTTGCTAGGGAAACCACCTACCGTCGCCGCCCGTTGCAGCAGTGTGAACGGCCCAGTTTTTAGAACGTCTCTCAGCCCGTCGAGTCGCGAGTTGCAAGCAGTTGCGAGGCGAATCTTTGGTCTAAACTGGGCTTTAGTTACAAGTGTAATTGAATACATATGTTGGATGATCGCGCTGTTTTTTTACTTTGAACGTAAATTGGCATTTGTTTCAAACGCCCCACCTAGTCGGGACATCTGAAACTCTCGCGTTTTTGAAGAAAGTCCAATCCGGGTCGCTTTTAACTCACTGTATTAGTTATTAGTATTTCGGTATGGTAACTATGAAGCAAAAGGGAGGGGATTGTATCTGATACGCGTGGAGAGATATACTGAAGAGCTACTTCGAGCCCCGGGGCTTAGGCCAGAGGCTCTCTGCGGGTTCGCCTATGTCTCTGGCCTCCAATCTCACTCTGGTTGGTTAGGGTCAAGTGGGCGTGGCCTATGTGAAGTAGGCGTGGGCTGTGTGACGTATTGGCTCCGCCCTCCTCACCTGGCTAAAGGTGCTGCCATTTGTGGCTGGGGTAGTTATTGCAGCTTATGTGTTCGATCCTGCTTCCTAGTGGCTATGTGAGGGTAATGCAGCTTGTGTGTTCGATCCTGCTTCCTAGTGGCTATGTGGGGGCAGCTTATGTGCTTAAAAGCACCGTTGTTGGCCAAAAGTTGTGGCGCGACGAAACCTCGCGACAACGCGAACAGGCGACAAATGTTGCGTTTGGTGTGAACGCACAGTAATGGTTAGTTAGTTAAAGCAGTGATTTTCAACCTTTTTTGAGCCGCGGCACACTTTTTACATTTACAAAATCCTGGGGCACACCACCAACCAAAATGACACAAAATGACACTAACACAGTACATATAATACATATTGTAGTGGCGTTTTGTCCCCAATTAAACAATAATTTGAAAATTAAGAAGTCAAACAAAGCAACGTAATCAAAATAGCCACTGAGGCACCAGAGGGGACGAATCTTACGCAGTGCAGGGGAAAGAGTCAACTGTCCAGTCGTGAATTTAGATTTCTGCAGGTTTATTTTCCGATCTTCCAAGCAAACAAAACAAATGTGCAACAGTGTGAACCAGCAGCCTCACTCCTTTGTCTCTCTCGTACAGCTGGTAAAAAACCATGACCCTTCCCAGTGCCTGTCTTACCTATGCCCGCCCTCTCTAATAACTTCAAAACAAAAGCATAAACAAACTCAAATTAACTAATTTATAATACAAACGAGAAAATAAAGTCAACATTTTAATGTTTAATTACCATTACGGCTGGCCCGAATGCCATTTTTCAGGCTTCAAATACTTGTTGGTTTTTCCGAGCGAATATTCGAATACTCGTTCCAGAAAAAAACACCATAAAAAACAACATTAATAATCCCTATATACTCCCTGGAACAGATTTTGACAGTATCTGCATATTTTGTTGAATGTTTAATAGCTTTTGAACGTTAATTGGTAGGCCTAAGTAGGTTGAAGTTCTTTAGTTTTTCCCCGTGAAAGCGAACAGCTGTTGTTCCGTTCCAAATCAGCTGTCCTCTGCCATCTCAGCCCTTACGGGAGCTTTTCAATTCATCCTGGAACGTGCATCTTTTCAGGGAATTTGTGCAATAAATCCATAACAAATACCGAATATTGATTGTCTTATGTGTCCATATTATATCCATTATATTGTCCGGGTATTCCCAAGAAGCTCACGCTCTGCAGCAAGCCAGTCACAGTTGATTGGCGCAGCGCTGTACAGTGAAGGGAAAAACGGTCTGTCTAGTTACTGGACCAGATAAAATGAGACGGAGAGGTAATAAAGTCTGTCGGCACGAGGACCTTGGATTTATTAAGTAAAGTGGCAACGGTTATACAGAGTCATAAAGCGTGAGAAATCGAATATGTCTAAGTCCCTAATCAGCGCTGATGGTTTGTCCGGAGCTTCGCCTCCGTGGAAGGTCTGCTTCAGAAGAAGAGGAGGGTCATGAGTCCCTGTGTGATACAGTTTTATACTGTATCCTCCTCTTGATGAGGTGTGTGTGGTTCTGTGTTTTTGCTTGACCTTGGCTCTCAGGCCCTGGTGTATGCAAGTGTATCTTCTTGTGTTCCTACTAACGGGGAAGAGCTCCTCAGTGTCTCCTTTGTTCTCGAAGTATCTCTTGTGTGCTCGAAGTATCTCTTGTGTGATCGAAGTATCTCTTGTGTGATGAATTAATGTGGCTCTCCCGTTAGTGTCTACCATTTGCCTGCTTGGGAAATGGGGCCTTGGCTCTGGCCTTGACCTGACTATATTATCATGTTTGTGTTATGTGTTAAAAGCTGACTATATTGTAACGTGACTGCCATGTGTTGTGCTCCTCAAGCTAGGGTGGGAGTTAGCTATATTAATATGTGCTCAGCAGGTTATTTTGCCCAACATATCCCCCTCAAGTCGTCGCAAGACGACTTTTACTCATTAGGGGTACGAGGGATAGGACTTCAGCGCGGGACTACCATCATAACACTTTTTAGAAATAACAGAAAGAAGGCAAAATGATCATAAAAACAAACAACCATGAGCATGGGACTAAAACAACTCGCTGGACCGGGTGTATGGGGAACCACGTGGGAGAAACGCTACCCCTGCTTCAGACATGGGTATGCCATACACACCCCACCTAGGGGGTGGCATCCACCCCGGCCTTACATCGCGAACAGACAATACCAAGTAGAGTGGCAGCAGGTAACACACAAAAAAGAGAAAAAAAAAAAAAAAAAAAAAAAAAAATACAAGCATACAACAATACTAAAACAAATATCAAACTATACCAAAAAACAACAACCAACAACAAAGCTGGCCACACAACAAAACCAACACCAAACCATAATAATAATAACGAAATGCAACAATAAAACAAACTCCAAACAAAAACAGTATCAGCAAAAAGCAGCAATAAGACTAACAGTAAACAATAACAATATAACAAAAATGCAACAATCACACAGACACTACACAATAACAATCACAGGAAAGAAATGCAACCATGAAACGTGTCCCTAAATAATAGTAATAATAATAGAAAGATATGAGGTAGATAACGAATGGCAATCCCCCTCAACCCATCCCCAGATGACCACACACTAAGGATGTGAGGAGGAGTTAGCTGGTCGTGTAACAATAAGCAATCACACGCATGGGGTATTCGGGGTAGGCCCGGGGCACGGGAACAACTAAGAAACCACGGAATAGTCCTGAGCGTCATCACGGGCAGGTGGTCGCAAGGCGCCACCTGAGCATTAGACCCTTTTATTCAACTGCGCTCAGGACCTCATCTGATAAACGGGCAATCAAGGCCCCTGGAATCTCGCCCGTGTGTATCCCCGAGCTCCATCTAGTGGGACAGCGATATAAACAACAACATTTATGTTCCCGGCGTCGGTTGCGTAGACGCGGGCATAGATATGGGAGCGGCTAAAAACAGTGAAGCGTACAGAAGCGAATACAGCCAGGGGCGCCCTCAAGCCTTAAGGGAACGGACCGCAGCCCCTGGTACCGGAACGCAGATCTCTGGTCCGGGCGACGTGGGTGCATCAGGTGGGAAGGGGGTGGTGCCGTTGGCGGGGACGGGAATGGGGCAGCCCACCTGGAGAGGTTACTAGTACGTCACAGGCGGGGGGGGGGGGGGGGGGGGGTGTGGTGGTGGGGTTTGCTTGTAGTGGCTGGGATGGGGAAGGGAGGGGGGGGGGGGGGGGGGGGGGGGGGGGGGGGGGGGGGGGGGGTCAGGTGATCTTCATGTATTGGCGCGCTGCATTGCGTGGGGGGCTCTTGGACAGTGGGGCAGGGGTCTGTTCCATGTTCTCCAGCCGGATCAGGTCGGGCCCCTCTGGTGGTCCCTCGTCCAAACTCTCGATCCCCAGGTAAGCTTGGATGGCACCTGCTGCACCTGTAGCGCCCATCGCTCATTGGGCTCTCCATCCATCCTGTGAAGGGGTCATTAATGCCGGAATTCTCTCTGCCAAATCTAATCTGAGGGACTGTAACCCTGCCAGCACCCTGGCCACCGACCCATCCGGTGCTGTGTTATTGGGGATAAAAGTACAACATGTCGTCTTTATCATCCCCACACACCCCTCCTTGCTCTGCCAATAGCATATCTATATCTATATAGTCCCTTGACCTTATCCGTGGAAAAATTGACAAAACGTTGCTGATTATAGTATATACTATTTATCCAAACAACATTTTGTTAATAGTGGACCACCAAAACAGGACTGATTCAAACCCTGCCGAAATCTGATTGCATCATCCTTGGGTAGTTGGTCGGCTCCGGGCGTGTCTGCATCTGGCTCCTCCTCTGGCCCTGGAACTTTGTGTTCCTCTTGCTGGAATTACAAACTTATGTACAACAGTTAGATGTTCAAACATATTTTCCTTAATCCTATTTCTAATTATTCTAATGGAAGTCCCTTTTGGGACCCTTGAATGTTAAGTGAAGGCATGGGTCGACCCTTAAGCATTTCATGCGGGGTTAGATGCGTCGTTCTGTTAGTTTTCATGCGATAACTCATTAGTGTCAGTGGTAGTGCATCAATTCAATTTAGTGCCTGCACAAATGTTGTTAATTTTTGTCTTGAGCGTCCCATTCACTCTTTCCACCATACCTTGTGGTTGAGGATTGGGGCGTAATCTAGTCTTTATTTGACATGCAAATGTTGAATCACTTGTTTGAGTGTTCTCTGAATAAACGTTTTGTCTGAGCTTATTTCTGACGGAAGTCCAAACCTTGCCTTGACTTCTCCAGTCAGAAACTTGATTACTGTAGTCGCACTTTGGTCTTTTGATGGGACTGCTTCTACCCATCTGTTGAACACTGTATTTCACACTCATTTAGCTGGATGTCAATCATTGTTTGCAAGTATGGTGAAGAAAAACCTTGTTTTCTAATTATTATTATTATTATTATTTTTTTTTAAATTCTCCTCAATACCTCCCCCCTTGCGCAATGGTCAAAACCATGCGCATTAAAGGATAAGCAAATCTAAGAACGCCGTTGGTGCAACCAACGTCGAAACGTCTAACCTTAACCATCAGCAAATTAAAGCCAATCTTTTGGGAAGGGAAATCGAAACCAGTATGTCCAAAACCAAAGCCCAATATGGGTGGGTTTACCATCAGCCGCCTGAAACCACGCTGTTCCAAAGTCATGCACTAAACCGAAAAACGTACATGCGTTAGTGGGCTTCTATACCACAAAGGTAAAATAAAATAAAATAAAACGCGACATGCCCCGTTCCAAGACCACCTCTGCTGCCAGAGCTGACATATCTGACCCCTGTTCCTCCTCCACCTTACACCCCACCCGGCACTTCCTATGATTGTTGCAGCTCGTGACTTCATGATCAAGTAAGCCAGTGCCCACAGCGACTCTGCCAAGTAATCGTGACTGTGCCTGCCTTAGGTCGTCCCGGGTGTCAAGGTGGGATCTTACCCGTCGTTGGCTAACCAGCCTTCCATACTGGCTCGCTGCAGGATGCCACACCTGGGATACAATCAATCCCCACCCATATGGTGGTATAGATCGCAAAGTGGAGGGATGGAGACAGAGTCTTCAGCCTCAACTGCCCTATGCAGCCAAATGTGTGTGCGTAATGAATACTCCTCAGGGAAACTATAAAACAAAAAGTCATTTATCAGAGTTAAAATTATTAAAGTGTTGCAGCAGCAGTAGTGGCATTTGAAAGGTAAACCCACTACTTCCGAATCCAAATTGACAACATAGCATGTAGGATCCCTTCCCAGCAGATGTAGCGCTAATCCACCTGTCATCCTTGACCAAAGAGATATACCCCATATTTTAATAGGTGTTGTCCTACTTGTACAGTTTATCAATATTACGTTTTATTTTTTTTATTATTATTCTCATCTTTATCATATCCATATTTATTCAATTATTCTTTCCAGTGTGAAAATAATATTAATCACTTAGTTGATAGCAACACCTTCTTTAGTCCAATTGCATTAGATTAGCATCACTGTTGTCCTTTTAAAGTATCAACGTTATTGTCCTTCTAACCTCATGAACTTCGATGTTCATCATCATGAATGATAACTGTTGTCCTAGGAAGACAAAAAACAAAACTAAAACTAAAACAAATTAGCCATAATGTGAATATCCACTGTGTGTCTCCCTGTGACTCTCTCCCTCCTTCAGGAGAACACGCTCTCTCTCCCTCCTCAGTACGGGGTGCTGTTTGGTGCAAGACAACAGATAAGGGTGGAATGTGGCTTCTCTCTCTCTCTGGGCCTCTTACACACACACACACACACAGCCACTTCGTCACTTTCTCTCTGGGCCTCTTACACACACACACACACAGCCACTTCGTCACTCTCTCTCTGGGCCTCTTACACACACACACACACAGAAACATATCAACTCTTGCGTACACGCGCACAGAGACGCACACAGACACATATCAACAGACTTCTCATTCTGTGTCCCGCACCCACAATCATCAGATACGGCAAAATAGCGTTGAGCATAACAAAGCAAGCAAGCGTTGCACACATAGCCGGGTTATCATTAATTGATTTATTTCTATATTTAGCCGGCCCACAAATACGCTTGTTCTCTTTCTTTCTCTCTGGGCCTCTCACACACACACACACACACACACACAGTCTCTCCGTGTGTCACTCGTGCCCCAGGCATACGGTTTCCTCTGCAAAGGGACTCTTAACCTTCTTTCCACATAGAATTATTTAATACACAAACAAAGAGGGGGACTCTAACCCTCTTGATACACAGGTGGGGCCTCGAACCCTCTTGATACACAGGTGGGGCCTCGAACCCTCTTTATACACAGGTGGGGCCTCGAACCCTCTTGATACACAGGTGGGGCCTCGAACCCTCTTGATACACAGGTGGGGCCTCGAACCCTCTTGATACACAGGTGGGGCCTCGAACCCTCTTGATACACAGGTGGGGCCTCGAACCCTCTTGATACACAGGTGGGGCCTCGAACCCTCTTGATACACAGGTGGGGCCTCGAACCCTCTTGATACACAGGTGGGGCCTCGAACCCTCTTGATACACAGGTGGGGCCTCGAACCCTCTTGATACACAGGTGGGGCCTCGAACCCTCTTGATACACAGGTGGGGCCTCGAACCCTCTTGATACACAGGTGGGGCCTCGAACCCTCTTGATACACAGGTGGGGCCTCGAACCCTCTTGATACACAGGTGGGGCCTCGAACCCTCTTGATACACTGGTGGGGCCTCGAACCCTCTTGATACACAGGTGGGGCCTCGAACCCTCTTGATACACTGGTGGGGCCTCGAACCCTCTTGATACACAGGTGGGGCCTCGAACCCTCTTGATACACTGGTGGGGCCTCGAACCCTCTTGATACACTGGTGGGGCCTCGAACCCTCTTGATACACTGGTGGGGCCTCGAACCCTCTTGATACACAGGTGGGGCCTCGAACCCTCTTGATACACTGGTGGGGCCTCGAACCCTCTTGATACACTGGTGGGGCCTCGAACCCTCTTGATACACTGGTGGGGCCTCGAACCCTCTTGATACACTGGTGGGGCCTCGAACCCTCTTGATACACAGGTGGGGCCTCGAACCCTCTTGATACACAGGTGGGGCCTCGAACCCTCTTGATACACAGGTGTATTTATTACACATCCATTACTTGGCCATCGGTAGTCTCGTATCACTATGACCGATTCTTATAGGCCCTATGGTCTCGTCGGTATTCTTTCACCATGCAACGAGCCGATATTCGATGTGTCACGCGTTCAGGGTTAATCGGGTTTATGGGGAAATGCTGGAATGCAACTCTATTCGTCCCCACGAGATATCCCGTAGCGAACCGCTCTCACAGTCTCACCTCCTAATGTGGTTCCTATATAACTATGCAGAGTTTGGATTTTATCAACAGGTTCTGCCTACCTTTTGTTGGGCGTGCACGAGGTGAGACTGCAGGAACCGGTCCGGTGCTCCGGGGTCCCGAGGTCGCGCCGCTCTCCGTCTCTCGTTTCCCAGTTGCGGTTCAATTCAGGAAAAATCACGTCGGGGTCACCAAATTGAAGGGAAAAACGGTCTGTCTAGTTACTGGACCAGATAAAATGAGACGGAGAGGTAATAAAGTCTGTCGGCACGAGGACCTTGGATTTATTAAGTAAAGTGGCAACGGTTATACAGAGTCATAAAGCGTGAGAAATCGAATATGTCTAAGTCCCTAATCAGCGCTGATGGTTTGTCCGGAGCTTCGCCTCCGTGGAAGGTCTGCTTCAGAAGAAGAGGAGGGTCATGAGTCCCTGTGTGATACAGTTTTATACTGTATCCTCCTCTTGATGAGGTGTGTGTGGTTCTGTGTGTTTTTGCTTGACCTTGGCTCTCAGGCCCTGGTGTATGCAAGTGTATCTTCTTGTGTTCCTACTAACGGGGAAGAGCTCCTCAGTGTCTCCTTTGTTCTCGAAGTATCTCTTGTGTGCTCGAAGTATCTCTTGTGTGATCGAAGTATCTCTTGTGTGATGAATTAATGTGGCTCTCCCGTTAGTGTCTACCATTTGCCTGCTTGGGAAATGGGGCCTTGGCTCTGGCCTTGACCTGACTATATTATCATGTTTGTGTTATGTGTTAAAAGCTGACTATATTGTAACGTGACTGCCATGTGTTGTGCTCCTCAAGCTAGGGTGGGAGTTAGCTATATTAATATGTGCTCAGCAGGTTATTTTGCCCAACAACAGTGAACGTAAACAAACGATTAATTCGCATTTCGTCAAGTATTACTTTTCCTCCCGAGATCCCGTTAATGTTGTGTTATAAAGTAAAGGGAAACAAGATATCTGTTCTTCCTCCACCTCTCTCGCTTCTCTGCTTGGTGTCGCTGACGCTTATAGTTTGCCTCCCTCGCTCTTGTAACGTCACGTACGTGGAAAAAAAACAACGAAGCTCCGAATACTGATTTAAGCTTCGAATGCTAATTTTCTGAGTAGCCGTTAAATGTAAAAATCCATAGATTAGCCGCACCGTTATATAACTAAGCCGCAGAATCGAAAAATGGGGAAAAAAGGCGCGGCTTATAGTCCGAAAATTACGGTACATTATCTGCGACACTTTATTACAGCACAGACACCCGACAATGGTTTATTAGGTGATATTAGAAAATTTCCCACGGCACACCTGACGATCTCTCGGCATTTTGATTTTGGCCATTTTTGCAAAATTACTTAATCCTTACCATAACCCACTTACAGCCACTGAGTTAGAAATACTGACATGAAAATTAAACAAGTCAATCATCTGTGGAACGGGCAGGGCTCGAAAAACTCCAGCCAATGATTTCTAGATCACAGAGTGGCATTGGACAGTAAGTTTGTCAATCAAACGGTCGTACTGCACTCCCCCCCCGCGCGTGACCCCTTCGTGCACGTACTCAAAGCTCGTGTCCCAGAGAGCAAGCTTCTGTTTGTTGTTATCCTGCAGTAGCTACTGGAGCTAGCTAACCAGCTAATGTGTTCGCGCTCGTGCATGATTGCGCGTCCATGTACTTGGAATGGGTGGAGTCAGAGTCAGCGTTGAAGGAGAGGGGGTAGGACCATTTGAGTTGTGTCTTTTCAAAATCTGCTGGCGTTTTGCAATTCCCATACCCAACCTTTAAAGGGAAACTTCACCCATTTCCATTAAGCTTTGTATAGTTAGAATCCCACTCATATTTTTTAATGGTCGTGCATCATTACCTTATTTTCTGGAGAGACCGGAGAGATCCGTATCGATCTCCAACACCTCCTGTTTAAGATGACGATTTTTGCGTAGAAGTAAATAGGAAGTGTAAGCGGGGAGGATTCTCGTAAGAATACAAGCACTAGTCCCAACCCCTGGGTGGGACGGTACACTGACGCTACAGACCTATTAGAGCAGTGCCAGTGGGTGGGACTTCACCAGCAGAAACTAACATCCACAGCGTCTGAAGCTAAGCTAACAGAGGCTGTTGATAAAACTGAAGTACAATGGCGGAAGGTAGGGGAGAGCCGGGTCGATTAAAACACGGGACGATTGAAACACAGCGATTTCCTCGAAAACCACGCAAGGCTTTCATGTCAAATTGCGTCACTACGTTCAACACGCAAGACTGACCAACCCCACGAAATTTCTTGTAATGACGTCCCACCGTTCCAATGTTAACCCCCAAACCTGTTTTCGAGAGCGCCAACTAAAATAAGTGTCAAGGTACGGCCACACCAAACGCGTTACCCGCGTACCACGCGTATAAAATCGGCAATTTTTCTATAGGGAAGCATTGGTTTACGCGCGTATGAGGCGCGTACATGCGTTACATGCGTGTAAGCAACATTTTACTCGCGTTAGGGGCGTATGAGGCGCGTATATATACGCGCGTACATATAAGCTCAAAAAAATTGAACTTTTTACGCTCATACGCGCCGCAATAGCCAATCAGCGTTGAGCTTGACCCGACGTCACTGGCAGAGAGACGGAGAGGACAGAACCGCAATGGAGGACCAAAACCTCATCATCCCAGTGTGCAGCCGTCCTGTCCTGTACAACACCAGGATGGTGTCGTACCGGGACAGGAACAAGAAAGAGAGGGCGTGGGTCGACGTGGCCGAGGATACTGGCTGTCCTGGTAAGATCAGTGAATAATGTGTGTGTGTATTTTGCTTGGCTTCAGCTATCGGTTGTGTTCTACTATGAAAAAAGTTAGCGCCGGTTAGCGGTAGCAACAGTTAGCAGTAATATTAAGTGATACTACTACAACAGACTGTCCCGCTTGTCAGGTTACACAACTTAATATGTATATATGTTCTTGTCAGTGGACGAATGTCGCAGGAGGTGGAAGTCACTCAGGGACAGGTACATGAGACACAAAAAGAGTGAAAAGGCGGGGAAAAAGAGCGGGTCAGCGGCAGGGACAGCGACGAAATGGAAATTCGCTGGGGTCCTGTCCTTCCTCGACCCCTTTGTCACCCCGAGGGAGACCAGCAGCAATTTACTTCAGGGGGCAGAGGAGGTAGAGGAGGACGGGGCTCCAGATACTTCACTGTCAGGGGCAGGAGAAGATGAGGAGCTTGAGGAGGCAGCAGCAGGGCCATCCCACATAGCAGGTTTGTTGACAAGTGAAGACACGTACAGCTTCTGTATTATGGCCACAGGAACGGTTTACAGTGCGGCACGATTCTGTCTATCTTTAATGTGCTGTAATATAGATCATGCATGTATCATCCAAGCAAAAAAAGTATTCTTTCTCAATAACATAGACCAGCCCAGCAGTGAGTCTGACTCGGAGGATGCTGCTCCTGCTCCTGCCCCTGTCCCTGCCGCTGGCCCTTCCCGTGTACCTGTCCCTGAGGCTGGCCCAAGACCACAGAGCGGTATGTACAGGACAAAGATGTATAGCATTAATTTCGGGGGTTCAACTATGTTTATGGCTAACCGTTTAAGCCAGGGGTGTCAAACTCATTTTCGCTCAGGGGCCACATGGAGGATAATCTATTCCCAAGTGGGCCGGACCGGTAAAAATATGGCATAATTAAAAATAACGACAATTTCAGATTGTTTTCTTTGTTTTAATTTCGTACAAAATAGTAGCACATTCAGAAAATGTATACATAACAAATAATCCCATTGCAAAAACACTTCAAATAAGTTGAAAATGGTGCAAAGTGTGCAATTTCAAGAACAATACCTCAGCGATTGGAACTTGTAGCCTACTTCGTCTCAGTGTATCTACAAAGGCACACAACTTTGAGTCTCAGCCTATCTGAGATTGAACAAAAAACAAAAATCTCTTCTAGGTATCAAATTAATTTAGTCATTTCCACATATTAATCCTGGGCTAACCAAACCATACAAACGGAGGTAGAAACTATTCAATAAGGTTGATTTACTCCTTGCCTTGTAGGCTACACTTTATTGATAGAAAAATAAAAGCTGTGCAATGCATGAAAAATGTCAATCAACCAAACTTATGAACTGAAGTGACTGACATTAGTATAGTAAATCCCACACGATACACTTTCATTAAATCTCCACAGAAGACATTCATGTTCACATTTATATCAGGGTGCAGTGTCTCATGCAGCAATTTTAAGTGGCGTTACCCACTGTTTATTTTACTCCTGAAACCTGGCATCTTTTAGCTTTCACAAGTGCATCAATATCAGGCGTCACATCCTGAGTGGCAGCCAATTTCAGAATTTCATTCAAGTGCTTGTGCGTGAGCTTTGAGCGCAGCTTTGTTTTATTGATGCTCATTACAGAGAACACTTGCTCACAAAGATATGTGGTTCCAAACATGCACAACACCTTTGCAGCAAGGGCTGTCAAGTTGGGGTAACCGGGCAAGAGATTCTGATAGAATGTGTCCAAGCCAGCTGCGGCAAATTTGCCTTTCAAATCTGAATCACACTGCAAGTCTATTATTTCAAGTTGAGTGTTGACGGGCAGATCTGCGGCATTCGCGGTGAATGGTGAGCAAAAAACTTTGAAGTCTTTTTCCAGTTCACCAAAATCTGAAAGCGTTGTTCAAACTCCCGCAATAGTCCTGTTATTTTGTCTTTGAACCGCTTCATGTTTGCAGCATGTTGGGTCGCGCATACATCTTTCAGACAAGGAAAATGAGAAGCGTCACCACCCGCGAGTTGTATCTCCCACAATGACAGCTTCAACTTGAACGCACATATACTGTCATAATACTGTGTGACAACTCTGTTGCGCCCTTGCATCGATTTATTCAAGTTATTTGCGTGATGTGTGATATCCACCATAAAGGCAAGGTCCTGTATCCATTCTGTGGACTGAAATTCTACCACTGGTTTTCCCTTTTTTTCCATGAACTCTTGAATTTCCCCCCGTAAATCAAAGAAACGCCTCAGCACAGCACCTCGGCTTAACCATCTTACCTCGGTGTGGTATGGCAGGCCATGGTTGTGGTCGTTCTCCCTGAGAAGGCTGTCAAACTGACGGTGATTCAGGCCTCTCGATCGGATGAAATTAACAGTTTGGACGACCACCTTCATGACGTTATCCATCTTTACTGACTTGCAACACAATGCCTCCTGATGCAAAATGCAGTGAAAAGTCCAAAAATCACGTCCTCCATTTGCAGTCTGCACTTTCTCTTTGAATTTTGTCACAACACCCGCTTTTTTCCCAATCATTGACGGAGCACCATCTGTAGCCAGGCTGACAGCACGGGACCAGTCCACTCCGACCCTGTCCAATGCTCCGATGAGGGCGGTGAAAATATCAGCCGCTGTTGTGGTATCCATCATTGGCACCAACTCCACAAACTCCTCTGTGACGGTCAAAGTGTCATCAACTCCGCGAATGAATATGGCCAGTTGCGCAACATCTGTAATGTCCGTGCTTTCATCAATTGCAACTGAAAACGCAATAAATGATTTTACTTTGTGCTTCAATTGGCTGTCCAAATCTGCCGAAAGATCAGAAATCCTGTCTGCAATTGTGTTTCTTGTCAGGCTGATATTTGCAAAATCCTGACGCTTTTCAGGGCACACGAGCTCTGCAGCCTTCAGCATGCATGTCTTCACAAATTCACCATCAGAAAAGGGTTTTGAAGTCGTTGCAATTTCATAAGCAATAAGGTAGCTGGCTTTCACTGCAGCATCATTGATTTCTCTGCTGTGACTAAACACAGACTGCTGTTTCTTCAGAGAGGCTAACAGTTCATTAACTTTATTTATTCTCTGTTGTCCTTGCAAGTGGTGGTATTTGTCAGCATGAAGGGTCTCATAGTGGCGCCGAATGTTGTATTCTTTCAGCACTGAAACATGCTGTGAGCACACCAAACACACTGGTTTCCCATTTACCTCCGTGAACAAAAAGGACGATGTCCATTTTTCTTTGAAAGCTCTGCACTCTGTGTCCACTTTTCGTCTTTTGGACAGAGACATTTTGGGGCAATGAGAGTTCCAAAGCGCGACAAGGTATCTCCGGGCTAGCTGCACTAACTGTTTACACTTGCTCCCTGCTCAGCCCAGGCATAAATAATTGCTATTGCGACATCTAGTGGACACATTAAGAACAGCAGTTTCTTTCATTGAAAAATAGCAGCTCATTTTACGTTACATTCCAAAGCGACTTCCAGTTACACACAATTGTCCAGTAGTTCAATGTACAAAAAATTAATCAGTGCCAGTCAATGCAATCCATGTAATGCTAGGAAGGATTTTTATAAAAAAAAAAATATTATAATTTTTTTTTTTTACAATACTGTACTTTACAAAATCATCTCGCGGGCCGGATTAAACCCGTTCGCGGGCCTGATCCGGCCCGCGGGCCGTACGTTTGACACAAGCTTTAACTGATAAGAAGACGGTTTATGGATTACTACTAGTGCCGTCAAGCAATTTAAAAAATTAATTACAGGCTCTGTGATTAATTCATCTAAATTAATCGCATACCAATACGACACTTTTATGCCTGTTTATAAACAGCTGTATAGCCTACCGTTTGTTTCTCTCCCTTCTCTCTCTCTCGTAACTTCTTGATCCTCCCCTGATTAATCGAAATTAACGCGTTAATTTGACAGCCCTAATTAATACTATGAGTTAAAGTTACAACACTTCAAACCAAACACACATGCATGTTCAATAGGCTTTTCACTAACTTACAAATTATGGTGTTTTACATTCCATACAGGGACGAAGAGGAAGAGAGCCAGGGTACCGGAGGGGGACCCCAATATAAAAACAGCCATCCTCCAGGCCCTGGGGCCTCATGTACTAAGACTTGCGTGGATTTCATACTGAAACTAGGCGTACGCCAAAACCCAGAAACTGTCTTACGCACAAATAAATTCAGATGTATCAAAGTGCGAACGCATGGATCCAAGCACGTTTCTTTTGTACATCTCAATCAACGTGGAATTGAGCGCATATGCCGAGGTGCCAAACTCCTCCCTGTCCACGCCCTCATTTAAATAGGCCTCTGGACCTGAGATTCACCTCTTAATCCGATCACCTGGCACCATGAACAGAGGCAAAAAACGAAACTTCACGGAGTCCGAGCTCGAGATTTTGCTCCACGAGGTAGAAATGCGCAAGCATATGCTATTTGGAACCCTGTCAACAGGGATAAATGCAAAACAAAAGAGAAGTGAGTGGGAGCGTGTTTGCGAGGCCGTCAATGCAGTGGGGTCTCAGCAGCGCACACACTCTGAAATTAAAAAAAAGTGGTCAGACCTCAAGGTGGAGGTGATGCGGAGGGTTTCTGCCCACCGCCGAAGCGTGACCGCAACAGGAGGGGGGACGGGAGTGGGGGAACTCTCCCCCTTCGATTTGAGAGTGGCCGCTTTGATCGGTGACACCAGTGGCGTAGCCAGAAACTAGTGGTGTTCCTGTTTTTTTTTTCAAATTTATTAACTCAAAAATAATACATTAACCATGTATTTTAACAGAGAACAAATGCAACCGCTGCAAAACATAAAGGGACGCAGTGCCCAGAGATGAAGAACACAGAACGTGTGCGCATACTCATGGAGCCATACTATTACGCATGGTTAAAAAACCCATTTAATCAGTATCTGAACAACACCGCTGCTGGGTTAAGAATGTAACGTATTTGCTGCTATATTTGCGCTGCAACTGAATTCACAGGGCAAGGCGGCGTGGCTCGGCTTTGGATGCATTAATTATCTCATATTAATGCATTAATGCATATGAGGCCGGTCTGGACTCATATTAATCTCATATGATGATTCCGTCCCACACAGCTGGCATGGCTCGGCTCAGGGTGGACTGGCACACTCCTGACTGATCGGCCAGCTCCCGCTGGAAGGCCCCTGTTGCCAGGAACCCCAGCGTGGTCAGCACCTGTGTGGGCACGGACAACCCCTGGCTCCTGGCTGTGTGGCGCTCTAGGGCCGGCCGCAGCTCTGCGCACAGCTCCAGTAATACTGGCCTGGGGAAACGAAATCGGCTCATGAGCCAATTATCAACATTTGCGAGTAAGTCCTCGCGTTCCCTAAATATACGTTCCCTTCGGATTTGACCATTTGCGATGTCCTCTAACAACGCTAACGCAGCCATTTTTAAAACAATTTTCTTCATCCATTGCGCATGCTTTTATAGCCACCCATATAATTGCAAGGTGTGTTAATCGTTCATTAGTGTGTCTCTGATGTGCAAATCACTCTGATGAGTCATGGTTTTCACCTTTTTTCCCAGTTTCCCAGCGTCACCTCTAAGTGTCGCCAAAGGAACAATAGCTGTAGAAACGTGCGTATGACAGCTCTGGAGCTGGCGTGGGGACCGCACATTTTTACGGTCATTTCACGTTTTGTACATCTGAACGTGAGCGTGGAAAAGGACGTGCGCCACGTTTTTGTGCGTACGCAACCTTAGTACATGAGGCCCCTGGAGAGGCAAAACGCTGTGCCTCCCCCTACCCCGCTCTCCGGGAATGAGCACTTTGTAATGGGCCTAGTTCCTTCCCTGGAGAGATTGCCACCTGAAGTACTGGAGTACGTCAAATTCCAAATTCGAAAGTTCATATTTGACAACTCTAATTTCACACTTAATTTGGAACCTATTTAAGCTTATTAGCTGGTGGTGGTGACAATCTCTCCAGGGAAAGAACTAGGCTGATGTCACTGTTCATTTGTTATTGTTCCGTTATGTTTAAATTATATTGTTCTTATGTTATTTGTTATTTATATAATTATTTTTTTAATAAAATAGTTCTCACAACTCTTCTCTCAAAATATGATTTTAAGATCTAGCATGCATGGACACAAATATACATTTTTTATTACACTACTTAATTGGACAATTTTAATAACAATTTAATAATAATGAAGGAATTGTTGTATTCCATCACGCACCAGGGTGAGTTATAACGACGACAAACGCTGGTTCACAGCCAAACTCAGGAACCTACGGCTGCAGAAGGAGGAGGCGTTTAGGAGTGGGGACAGAGAAAGGTTTATAGAGTTAAAGTATGCGTTTAGCAAGGCGTTGCGTGAAGCTAAACGTCAGTACTCTGAGAAGCTCCAACATCAGTTCTCAGCCAAAGACTCTAGATCTGTTTGGAAGGGGCTCAAGCAGATCACCAACTACAAACCAACCCCCCCTCGCTACATCAACAACCTGCGCCTTGCAAATGAGCTAAATGTGTTCTACTGTCGCTTTGATAAGCAAAGGAACAGGCCTGACACCATCCCCCACGACACCTTCTCCCAGCCTCATCCCACTGACTCCCCCACCACCAGCTCTACAGTACCTCCACACCTTCAATCCTCTGTGTCCCCCACCTCCCCCACCACAGTGACGTCTCTCTGCCTGCAGGAGTGGGACGTCCATAGGCTCTTTAAGAGTCAGAACCCCCGCAAAGCAGCCGGCCCAGACTCTGTCTCTCCATCCACCCTGAAGCACTGCGCCGACCAGCTGTCTCCAGTGTTCACGGACATCTTCAACTCCTCGCTGGAGACCTGTCACGTGCCAGCCTGCTTCAAAGCCTCCACCATCATCCCCGTCCCCAAAAAACCAAGGACCACAGGACTCAATGACTACAGACCCGTCGCCCTGACCTCTGTGGTCATGAAGTCATTTGAGCGCCTTGTGCTGCCCCACCTGAAAGCCATAACCGTCCCACTCCTGGACCCCCTGCAGTTGGCCTACAGAGCCAACAGGTCTGTAGACGATGCAGTAAACATGGCTCTGCACTACACCCTCCAGCATCTGGACTCCCCAGGAACATATGCCAGAATCCTGTTTGTGGACTTCAGCTCTGCCTTTAATACGATCCTCCCAGCTCTGCTTCAGGCCAGGCTCTCCCAGCTCCACGTGCCCGATTCCACCTGCAGGTGGATCACAGACTTCCTGTCTGACAGGAAGCAGCGTGTGAAGCTGGGGAAACATTTATCGGAATCCCAGACCATCAGCACCGGATCCCCCCAAGGCTGTGTTCTTTCCCCTCTGCTCTTCTCCCTGTACACAAACAGCTGCACCTCCAGTCACCAGTCTGTCAAGCTCCTGAAGTTCGCGGACGACACCACGCTCATTGGGCTCATCTCTGGCGGGGATGAGTCCGCCTACAGGTGGGAGATTGACCATCTGGTGACCTGGTGCATCCGGAACAACCTGGAGCTTAACCCTTTAAAAACAGTGGAGATTATTGTGGATTACAGGAAGAACCCAGCCCCATCCACCCTCATCATCCTGTGTTGCTCCCCAGTCGACTCTGTGGAGTCCTGCCGCTTCCTGGGCACCATCATCACCCAGGACCTAAAATGGGAGCTCAACATCAGGTCCCTCACCAAAAAAGGCCAACAGAGGATGTTCTTCCTGCGCCAGCTGAAGAAATTCAACCTGCCAAAGACTATGATGGTGCACTTCTACACTGCAATCATTGAGTCCATCCTCACCTCATCCATCACTGTCTGGTACACTGCTGCTACGGCTAAGGACAAGAGCAGACTGCAGCGTATCATACGCTCTGCGGAGAAGGTGATTGGCTGCAACCTTCCATCCCTCCAGGACCTGCACAGCTCCAGGGCTCTGAGGCGGGCACGCAAGATTATGGCCGACCCCTCCCATCCTGGTCACAGTTTATTTGGAACTCTCCCCTCTGGCAGGAGGCTGCGGTCCATCAGGACCAAAACCTCCCGCCACTTGAACAGTTTCTTCCCCTCTTCAGTTGGGTTCCTTAACAAGTCCCACCCCCACTGACTGACACTGACTCTGGCACTCATACCCATCACCAATATGTAAATTCTTATATTATTGTATCTTAAATTCTTGTATCTTTACTTTAGTTTTTAATTTATTTATTCTATTTGATCCTTTTTTAATTGATTGCTTATGTTCCTGCTTGTTTATATGGTGTTATATATATATATATATATCTCTTCTTCATTGTTCATTGTTATTGTCTTAATGTATGCACCTTGATCACCAAGCCAAATTCCTGGTTGGTGTAAAACCCTTCTTGGCAATTAAATCCTTTCTGATTCTGATTCTGATTCTGAATCCCTTTGGTTTTGTGTGGGTGGCTCTTAAAAGAGCCGTTTTGGGGTTGTTGTGCACTGCACTATACGATGGTGTCATGCCACGAGAGGGTCCCTTCTGCAGAGAAGTAGGAGGTGAAGGTCTCGCGGATCCGGATGGCCTCTCTCCCAGCGTTGTTGGCAGCCACTCTCCCCAGCCCTGGCAGAGGCAACACCACACCAACAGGGAGGCAATCTCTCACTGCTGCTGTTGGTGCTGTTCTGCGGAGGAGGTTGTGGAGCACACAGGTGGCCTTGACGCATCTCTCCGCCAGCTCAGGACGGACCTCGATGACCCTCCGGTAGATCCGCCACTGGGAGGAGAGGATGCCGAAGGCGTTCTCAACCACCAACCGAGCCCGGGACAGTCGGTAGTTGAACACGCGCCGCTCTCGGAGGAGGATGCGTCCGGGGAATGGCCTCATGAGGTCGGTCCGTAGCGGAAAGGCCTCGTCCGCTACAAACACATGAGGCAGGGGTCCTCTCTGCGCAGCCGCTGACAGTACTCTGTCAGCAGGGAGCTTGAGATCGCCAGCTCGGAGGGCCTGACCAAACACCGAGTTGGCCAGAATTCCTCCATCACTGGTTCTCCCATAGCCCCCCACATCGATGATGCGGAAGCACTTGTCTGCGTCGACAACTGCCAAGAGAACAATGGAAAATGTTCCCTTGTAGTTGAAGAACTGCGAACCGGAGTTCGCAGGGGCCTTCAGAACAACATGCTTCCCATCGATGGCACCGCAACAGAGAGGGAAGTTCCACTGCTCCTCGAACTGCTGCGCAATCAGCCTCCAGTCCTCGGGAGTGGGCACAGCCATGAACTCCTCCACCAGGCAGTCCCATATAGCCGTCACCCCATCGGACACGATGGAAGCCACGGTGGAGGCCCCGACCCGGAAGCTGGTGGCTATCGTCTGGAACGAATCGCCAGTAGCCAGGAATCTGCAACACATGAATAATTTATTGTAGCCTTATTGAGAATTTTAGTTGTATACCAAATATGTAGGCCAATTATCTTGCTGATATCACTGCACAGGTATATGTCTTGACTAGCGATTTGCATCAGCTTATTTTATTTTCAAAAGCATGACAAGGAGGTCAAGAATGAATATGTTGGAGCCATGATGCATTTATTTATTTTGTTTATATAAAACTCAGGTGACATGCATGTATATGAAGATTTGCGTTTAGGTTGAAACCATAGATAATATATAAAAACACTGTTGAAACACTGGGTGGAGCATTGACAGCATTGGAAATAGATGTATGCACTATCAGAACACGCGCCCGAACAATTTCTCCCCGTTGTGTATATAGTTTTTGACTATAGAATGTGCTGATTGTTATAGAGTAATTAGGCTATGAAACCGCAACTTACCGGAGACAGATAGACAGGCGCTCCGCAGCTGATATGGAGCGCCTGTAGTTGGTGTCCTGACGGGAGATCCTGGCACCAACCCGGGCTAGCAGGTCATCGAACTGGGCCCGACTCAGTCGAAAGTACCGCTGAAACCGGCCGTCATCCAGGCGGAGTTCTTGGAGCAAGTGGTGAAACTCACCCAGCTGTGGCCGTCTCCGGAGGATGTTGTGCACCCAAAGACGACGGCGCAGCGATGTTGGCGATGCCAGCCATGTTTCAGCAAAAGAAAAATGGCGGGGGGGGGAAGTTTTGGGCGGTCTGTTACGTGTCAAAAGTGGCAGCAAAGGCAGACAGAGAGTCATAGATGAGTTACCAATATTTATCTTCAACTGAATTATTTAGACATGTTATTATTCACAAAGTTACACCAAAAGTTACACGGTTCCCTAAACACAATGTCCATCGCGACCACGGAGCGTCGGAGAGCGTCCAAACGATAGGGCATCACGAGGGAGGAAGTGAAGAGTGTCCAAACGATACAAAAAACCAAGGCGTCCACGAGAGCGGAGGGAGTGAAGAGACGTCCGCGTCACGAGGGAGGAGGTGAAGAATGTTGGCGATCCAAAAACACGACGTCCACGAAAGCTCAGGGATAGATGTGGCGTCCAAACGAAAGCGCATCCACGGGCACGGATCGGCGCGGATAGAGTCAAGCCCCCTCTGTCCGTAATTCTCTGCGCTATATACTGCGTGTAATCAGGAATGGGCCAATCACCTATCAACATCGCTAACCACGCATGCTGGTCTGATTGACAAAAACAAATTAGATTTCCTTGACCACAAATAAAATACAGAATCAGGTCAAAACAAAACAATTCAGAAACAAAGTATCAATGTAGGTTCATAACAGGTCTCATCTACGCGCGTATGCGTACGCTCGTATCTGACCATTTTTGACACAAAATGGTCAAGCAACATTTTAGCTGCGTTACGCGCGTACATGGTACGCGAGGTACGCGCTTGGTGTGTTCGCAACATCAGTAGTCGCTGTCGGGACGATTGAAACACTTGTTTCAAACGCAACAGGAGTCATGTTATCCGGTTGACGTGGTAGTTTTTGTTTAAAATAAATCAAAGGATGTTCAACTGTGTATCCCTAAACATGACAGGACAGGGAAATAAGTAAATTTAATGCAAATTTAGTCGTCCAAAAGAAGAAAGGTGAGTTTTAATCGAAATGTGCATCTTGACAATTACGCACGGGCCAAAAATATATTTTAACCTATTTATATTATGCAGAATTATGTGAAATTTTAGCAATGACGAGTACACTACTATGTTGTCCGGTATATTGCACAAAAACAAGAGTAAGTTCAATAGTTTATTTTTCAAATATGCTGTTTCATTCGTCCTGCATGTGTGTTTCAAACGTCCCGACTAGGCGGGGCGTTTGAAACAGATGTCAACTTACTTTCAAAGTTAAAAAACAGCTTGATCATCCAACATATGTATCAAATTACACTTGTAACTAAGATAACACACGTGAGATGTTGATCAATGATGCTAATTAGGCTATACGTACATTTGCATATATTTTGAAGCAAAGAATCTGACCAATGGAAAATCCAGGCTCAAAATTATTTTTTATTTCGTTATTATATTAAATAAAAACATATGTACAGAGGGGATTATGGATGTCTCCTTTCGTTATACAGTAAATCAGAAAATACTGCCAATGGCCTTAAAATTATATTTCCGCCATATTTTAATGCATAAAATTAAAATGTAATGTAAATCAGGCCAAGAATGATATATCAACAAAAAAAAGATTTCTCGCTCGGTGTGTGAGAAAAAACTCATTTTGAGTTTAAAAGATATTGATGGCAAAATTAAAGACGATTAGGCTACATCACAAAACTCAAACATTGCACAACATATGCCGCTTTTCCACTGCATGGTACCAGCTCGACACGACTCGACTCGACTCGACTCAGCTCGCCTTTTTTGCGTTTCCACCGCGATCTAGTACCTCAAGTGGCTGCTTTTTCTAGTACCGCCTCGCTCTAGGTTCCAAGCGGCTGAGCCGATGCTAAAAGGTGACGTCGGCAGACGGCCGGCCACTGATTGGCCAGAGAGTGTGACGAAGTCACGAGAGCGACATGGCAACCATGCTGGTAACGATAGAACAGCCATAGTAGCGCCGCAGCCAACATATTCCACTTCTTCAACATGCCAGCTAATAATACGAACACGAATACCATCGCATCGATGTTCTCCATTGTTGTTATGTGGGTTCTGTCCATGTGTGGGTTACGTAGGTGTTGTTTGCGTCGCGTACAAAAATACGTCACGGCCCTTTCGCGTGCGAACCCGCCCACGTCCCGGAGGTACTATTTGCGGTGGAAAAGCACCCGCGCTGCTACCGTGTCGAGTCGTGTCGTGTCGAGTCGTGTCGTGTCGTGTCGAGCTACATGTGCGGTGGAAAAGCGGCAATAGTTCCCCCAATTTAATGTGCAGTCTACATCTCCATGCAGCACCATCTAGGGCCCTGTCCTGTATAGCAGGGCCCAGTTATTTGGCCTCTGCATGGTGAACTCTTCCTGTCACAATGTCTTTGAGATAAGGATAGACAAAGAAGGAAACAAAACCACAATGAAAAACAGAAATGGAATGGAAAAATGTTCTGTTTTAGTAGTAAGCCCTCTCACCGACGTCAAGGTACAGACATTTAGAGAGGTTTTTTTATTATTATTATTATTTATTTATTAAGGCTGACTCCAGGCCTGATAGAGTTCAGGCGTGGTGCTGTCACACCAAAATTGTACCGGGGGCGAAAATTGTACCGCCTACGTAATCCACGTTCGAAAATTCCAAACCTGCCCGGCAACTGATGATCGCGTTGAACGTTGCCTGGCAACGGACGATCGCGTTGAACGATGACGTCTCTTATCTAAATTAAATTACACAATCTAGCTCGACTAAGATACACTTTAAACACTCAGTTTACTTGCTAAATTCGATTAAACAATTAAATACAATACAAATATAAACTACGATACACTTTAAAGACTCAGTTAACTAGCTAAATTTGATTAAACAATTAAATACAATACAAATCTAAACTACGATACACTTTAAACACTCAGTTTACTAGCTAAATTCAATACAATACTAATATAAAGTAAAAACAAGTGTTATCTTTATTATTTTTTTTCGTCTTGATGAGCGCGAATGTTTTTTGAAACCTGCCTGGCAACGGACAATCGCGTCGATCGATGACGTAATGTTTCGAATATGTGAAGTTATTATTTTAAGAGTGTGATGACAATGTACGAATACTTACTGTTCTGACTGCAAGATACAAACGAAACATCCTGATCTTGTTTTTCATCAGCATTCTCATTGTTTTCCTGTTAAGTGGATCATGTTAACATTATCCATGACATCACTATAGTAGTAGCATTTGCTGTTTTGATATCTATTCGTTGAAAATGAAAATGATTTCAAGAACTACGTGTCATGTTAAGAAAAACTTACTTCTTCAGTTGTAGACTTGCTACAAGAGTCTACATGCACAGCCAGAACTTATAATGGTGACATTTCTCCACAGGTTTTGCATTACGATTTTGGCATTTTGCTGAACTCAGGGACATCAGGAGAAAGTGGCGTAGTGTCTATTTCATCTTGAAGTGGAACGATGAAAATCATGTTTCCTCCATTATCGGACACGTTCTTAAGCAGTTTTGCGGTGTAGCCTTCAGACTCAGGCGGGATCAACGCACGTTATCTCTGGCCACTTCCTCCTTCATTATTTTGGACAGTGGGAAAGTGATCAAATTAAGAGGGGTTAAAGTAAGAAAAGGTTTGTGAGCCTGAAAAGTTGTCCAGGAGGGAAGGAGTACAATATATTGAATTAAGTATCATATATATAACCCCATGCCTGAAATCATGCATGGCGTATCAGAACTTTAAACTTTAAGTTAACTTTATACAGCAATTTCCATTTTCCTTAAGGAATGAAGATGGCAGGGCTGAAAATTCACGTTTTGGCTCACCAGCCAAGGGGACCGGTAGATGAAAAAATTCACTGGCAAAGCAAATTTTTTGCCAGCCAAAATAATGAAATCATGCTGTATCTGCTTACCTTATAAAACAGCCATCCACCAGACAAATTCTCCAGTTTAGGGAATTCAAGCAGCAGCATTGCTGAAATCTTATTCTGACAATATAAAACAAACTAAAAGCATTTTCAGCAAAATAAATATCATCTACTAAGTGACAATTTAAAATCCAAAGGAAACACACATTTCATGTGCACAGTATGTACAGATTTTATCTGTTCACACTAACTTGGATATAATTAATAACCAAAAACCTAGCTGATTGGGTGAACAAATTATGTTGGAATTACATCTGAAAATGTGCTATATAAATAAAGTGGATTGGATTGGATCTGAAGTTATCAGCAAATTGTGGCTCTTAAACAG
Source organism: Gadus chalcogrammus (assembly GCF_026213295.1). NCBI lineage: Eukaryota > Metazoa > Chordata > Actinopteri > Gadiformes > Gadidae > Gadus > Gadus chalcogrammus. The sequence goes on along the minus strand of NC_079416.1, from coordinate 6,264,337 downwards.
TTCTCTGCAAATTGATCAAATCACTGTGACTTGATGTTAACAATAGTCAGTTATTGTAAATAAAATTTTTGGTTCAGACAATAGGGTTTAGGATTAATTGGGATGGGGAGGTATTCTCTGGCAGGCTCTGACAATCTACAGCATACTGAGGCAAACCTGAAAGCTAGAATGTCCTAGGTAGACTGGGATGTCTGGTCACCTAATTCTACCAGCGCATACACTGCAAGAAATACCTCAGTTTGCCGTTAGTACCAGTAACCAGTGTTGGGAAACTGTAGTTAATCAAACAACTAGCTACTTCACAATGGAAAGTACTTGAACTACATATTTACTACTCCAAAAAAAAAAGGCTAATTTATCAAACTAAACCTACAAAAAAGTAGTTAATCTGCATCCAAACTACATTACAAGAAATTATCCCAATCTGTGTTTGAATTTCATCTCCTTACATGGAGGTGCAACTGAACTGACACTGAGTTAAGCGTAGGTGTGTTTTCTGTTGTAAAGAGTGGATTGGGAGCAGTTGTTAACGTGGAATTAAATTCTAAATTTCTAGAGAAATTCTTAATATTCTGCCATATACATCTTAAACTCAAACCACATGAAATGATAAATAACAGGTGATTGTCATTAAATGACAACTGTGGCATTGGCCAATGAGCCGTGAAATTGTGCCATACTTTACGACCAAAAATGGTATTCGAATACTATGAATTTGCAGTTTGCAATTAACTAGCTAATCTACATGACCCAAAGTAGTTAACTACTGAAAAAGCTACAGAGATTTGAAAAACACTCCAGTTTAACTACCACCAAATACTGCAAACTGTAGGTAAAGTGGTAATTGAACTATATGCATCATAAACAATTTAAACGGCCAGACATTTTTTACCAGTCCAAAGTAATAAATAGCTTTTTCGATTATCATCATCTCATAACTTCGCCACTTCACATCAACTTGTTAAGGTAATAGAAAAACATAAACTTAACTAGTCTTTCTTCAAATTATGCACAATAAAATCCCCCCATTATTCTTGATGTTAATGTTTTTTCACCACACAGCACGGCATGTAAAAGCATTGATATACCATAGTTCACCTGTTGCAGGTTAGGTGCTCAAAGCCGGTTTGTTTGCAGCATACAACACCCCACTGTGGCTTTTTCTACTTACACTTTAACCTCCTGTAGTATTTATAACTGAATACTACATTTTGGCAAAAAAATTGTGCATAGTGGGCCTTTAACACGACTCCTCAGATGGTGCTCAAACATGTGTTTGGCCTGAGGTCGTCTTCAAAATGAATTTAATCCCCCAAACTAGCGTTTCTCTTCTCTTTCCGAGCAGGTCAAAGGGGCGACAAGTCGAATCCACACACGGTAGCACCTGTTGGCGGGCATTAAATAAAAATTTGGGGGGGAACAAAAATATCGTCCTGGCGGCCTCAAACTGTCTCAACAGCGCCACCTGCTGTTGTGGAGAGCGAATTACAGGATATTTCCAAGAAAGTTGTGAGTTGATCTGAAGGCATTTGTGTGTGGATCAGCAAGGTGGAAAATTAGTGCCAACAGTCACGTGACAGTTTTAGTTTGTACTTGAAAGATTTTAGTTTGTATTTGGAGGATATTTTTTTGTAATTGAAGAAATATGTTTCTTTGTATGTGTAAAACATACTGTCTTTGTTTCTCAAGCATGATGCATTTGTTTGATAGGTACATTTCTTATTTGCAAAACAAAATGCATTGGTTTGTGATTGATGTTTTGTATTTGCAAACATCACTGAGTGTGTGTGTGTGAATCATTGTGCACGAGTAAAACACATTTTGTGTGTGTGTGAATCGTTGTGCGTGAGCAAAACACATTTTGTGTGTGTGTGAATCGTTGTGCGTGAGTAAAACACGTTTTGAAAAAAAATGTTTTAGCCTAGCCAAATACATTCCTAAAGCTCCCATAATTGTTTAACAATGGCAAGTATCAGGGTATTTTTCTGGCCCATAACAAGCAACCCTGTTCCCGGTTTCCAGTTCTGTCAATTTCCCAGTGTCTAGAAAGGAAACAGATTGCGGTTCTTATAGGCACAATAACAATGCAATATGTAAAACAGATAATTGTAATAAGTGGAGGGATTAATCTAGCAATAGTTGACTACAAGACTAATTATCACATGACCTCTCACCTGTAGCCCTCCTTGCACTCGTCGCCGTTTTCTGTCCTGCAATCGGTCTTCTTCAGACCTTAGTGATTTAATGACAACATCCATTCACTATGAAAACATTCATGTTGGTTTGTTGACAGTGAGTAAAACTGTTTTTTTGTGATTTGATTCAAAAGTGTGATATTCAGGGCACTTACGGCTAAGGGAAGTTCTGCAGGAGAGAGAGACACCACCATCTCCTAATTTGCAGCATGATGTAGGAAATGCAGGAAGATGTTAATATGTTGTAAAAAAAATAACACCTTGTACACTAAGCGCTATATCAATTTTATTTATTATTATTATTATTGATGTGTCACGTTTTGACCGTGACACCAATGATTGGATGTGGTGGCAATCGAAAGGCAACATCCCGCTCCTTTGAGCAAAGTCAGCGTTCAAACGACACTGGTCGACCTCACAGATGATCTTCTGTGCTGGCCCCCACATATTCTTGATTACATGTATGGGTGTTGCAGGACCACAAAAAGATTTTTCAACTGCAAACACACCATGTGTACCATCGATACACTGACAGGCCAAAAATCTGTTCTTTGTTATCGTCTCAAGGAGGTTTGTTTGTTTTCTCCTGCAGTGTGTTTTGAAGTTTCTTTTGTTTAACATCAACTTGCAATGAGGACAACAGAATTTATTTTGCTCACTTGATGCTTTAGTGGCCGTGGAACATTCTGCAGGAGCCAATGGGAGCTGAGTGGGGGCCACAGGGAGCTGAGTGGGGGCCACAGGGAGCTGAGTGGGGGCCAGAGGGAGCTGAGTGGGGGCCACAGGGAGCTGAGCGGGGGCCACAAAGTGCTATGCAGGGGCTGCAGCTTGCACCTCCTCCTGGTGTATTTGTAGGTGCCTTACCAATTTGAATCGATTTCTAAGTGTTGCTGCACAATAGCAACAATGTAAATGTGTTGCCGTCCGACAACTTAATCCACACTTGATTATTGTGAACTCTGTAAGAGAGGAATAAAGGAAGTAAGATTCATACTTGTGAAAAAATACAAATTAATTCATTTGTGTAATATTTTAGATAAGCACCTTTGTGTTTCACTGACAAATGTCCTTTTACATGGTTGTCAACCTTATATTTTGCACCCACGTATTTACAGAAGGGACAGTGAAACAGTTCACTGTTGGTGATTATTAATGTTTGGTGTATCACCATCCAAAAGTATACTAATGTGTCTATATATCAGAGGGGAAAAGAATAAACATTAAAAGGCACAGCATCACTTCAACCCCTGCTAAAACATAACTTTTACCATCTGAAATTGACACTGGCATTTTGATATTTTTTGACACATTGACGTCATCAGGGATGGCCTCAGGAAGAGGAAGTAAATCAGCCTGAGCTTGACCATGGAGAGCATGAGAGGCCTCCAGCCCAGGATGTGGGGCTCCATATAACTGGGGGTACCGCAGTGGGACACCTGTCACACACACACACACACACACACACATACACACACACACACACACGCATATGTACGAAGGCAACACAAGGTCAATCAAAGTAGCTGTGGGTAACAAACGGACACAAATAATGAATAAATGAATGTATTTCATTACATTCATTTTGATCATTGTCAACGCAGAATTCCAATATCAAAATGTAATGCACTATGCAAAGAGTAAGACCATGCATTAAATGTTGATATTCAAATCCTGTTATTATGCCTTATCATACTCTAATTCAAGTGAATGATTCATTGATTACCTTCTTTATTTCTCTCAGACATACTCTAGGGTAGAAACACACACAAATATAGCACATTAGTTACTGTACAGACAGACAGAGGAGTTCTTAAAATAACTGTTGGTTTTGTAATGTGTGTGTTATGTGGTGCAATGTCGTGGTGCAGTGTGCTTGCTGTGATAGGATGTAGATAAAATATACAGGCAAATCTGGAGGGGAAAAGCAACATTTAAATCAGAAACATCACAAAACATATTTTACCAATGTGGTTTAGAAAATATTACCATGATAAGCCCAAAATATTGGAGCTTGCACGAAAGGGTTAAAAAAAGATGGAAAAACACTGCCTAAATGCTATTATTCAAACGACCTCATGACATAAACATGAGGCCTATGCATGTTACTTGCATGAATATTTTAATGATCAACTTGTTGGTCTATCCATACATTAGTTTATAATGTACACGAACAGAGAGCGGCAACTTGCCTCTAGGCAGCAAAGCGCACAGTATTATGGACTCAGACGGAAATACGTTCTCCCGCTTTCTGCTTAAACGTTTAAGCCAGCCCACATTTAGGGAAAGTTTAAGCCCCTCCTCGATCTGCGAGCTGCAGTCAGGGGTTACTCGTATTCACACCCATTGCAAATTACCCAAGCCGGGACAAAAACTTCAGTAAAAAGGGGGAGGGTTGGGTTGTTTTGTCCTGGCCCTACCTCAAAATTGGCTTTCAGAATAGTACCAGACAGGATGTAGTAGCACTGCAACATCTGATGTCTGAAGGCCATCTTTTTGCAGATGTTCCTGAAGTTGCATGTTACATGACTTGAACTTTTAAAAAAGCTATGTTTAGCTTCGAACCGCAATGCCCAGTACTACTACCAAAGGGCCCAGTTTTTGTATGGCAGTTGTGTAATGTAACATAAAGTGGTGCTTTGGTCGCAGGCTGATGCTGGGGAACAGTTCTAGAAGCATGGTGTGATGCTCCTCAATGATCTTACCCACATATGTTGTTGCTGGTGTTAGCGAGGGGGAAAATATGAGTTCCATACAGGAGCAGGAGCTGCCACTCCTCACAATCATCAGGGACCCAGTCACCGACCATGAGGGGCAACAACCTCAGTAAGCACCATGTCTGGGCAGCAGACTGACGCATAGCCCAATCAATGCAGCGCATGTCATTTTTACTGATTACAGATGGCTTGTTACGCCGATCTGCAAACCCATAGTCAAAACTTGTGATTCTGTAGTTTATTTGGTCTAATGTCACATGCTTCTTTTCAATAATTGAGTTCAAAACCCACTTCACTTCATATGGCCCTATGCCCTCCAAGATGTTGTGCATTATGTCTGGAGCTACATTGTCAGTCACATGGTAGAAAGACAGCTGATTTAAATAGCTGTCCCTTTTTAGACCAATGAGTGAAGGGTTCAGTAATTCCAGATCTTTTTTGTGGCTGGCTTTGTTGCGCATCAGTACAAGATCTCCTGATGTCTGTGTTTTTAAGACACTCTTTTCTATTTAGCACCAGTGGCAATAATGGTGGCCAGAGAAGCTCTCGATGTAGCTAAGAATGGCATTTAGGCCCAAATTATCCCCTACAACCTGTCCAATCGTGAATTTAACAATACCCTGAAAATCAGGACAATTAATCACGATTCCGTGGTTCTCCAAAGTCTTTAGTTCAACAATTGGCTTGAGGATGGCATCAAGACCATATGTTTTGCCATCATCTGACTAGTACACTGCCAGAAGGAACTGTGATTTCAGGCTAGATAGCAACTGTGGTGGCAAAGCAGAGTGTTCCTGGTAAATCTCAGGTTTTGTGGTAGAGCTATCTTTAAACAATCTAGTCATATTAGTTGTGGATGTCACATGGGATTATTTATGTATCAATGAAGATTGTTTCAGATAAATATGTTCCATCATAAAGCCTTTCTATGAACATGGTATGCATGCAACCATGTATGAATAATAAATATAACTAAGCTGTCATGACTCATGCCCTGTATATTTTAAAGTATAATTGAAGTATATTGTTTAATGCTTTCTTTGTATCTTGCCACTGGCGTATCTTGCCACTGGCGATTCCTTTCACACGATTGGCTTCAGCTATCGTGTGGGCACTTCGTCAGTGTGTAGGATAGTGCGGGAGGTAGCCAGTGCCATCTGGACTGCTTTGGTGGAGGAGGAGATGTCTGTTCCCACGAGTGACAGCGGCTCCCTCCGTAACTCCGCGTTTGGGGAAGCTCTTCGTGATGGCACTCTTGACCACCCTCCCGACTGTGTCATTGTCGGAGATTAACCGAGATATAAAACACTTAGACTAATTCAAGAGAGAGAGTAAAATGAAAACAAGGGGTCCGGAGCAAGAATTGACAAAAGACTTTATCGTGCAGAAAAACAACAACGACAACAGCCTGAGTGGGTTTGCAAAGTCACTGGCCCCACATTGGGCTGCAGCCTCACTTATACACGTATAGGAATTTCTTTGTTTACAATGGAGTCACAACGGGGTTTCCGCCCGTCAATCTTCGTCACAGCATGTTATCAACTGCCCAGTTCAGTGGTCTGCATGGATCAACCTCATTAGCCAAGATGACCCAAGGCTGAAAAGGCTGAGGTCAACTTTAGCTTGACCCAAGGCTGAAAAGGCTTAGACCAACTTAGCTTCCCCCCAGTTCCCTTCCTGTGCACCATCTGTTCTGAATCCAGATTCTGCAAAAACAATGCTTTCCACTATTTAAAATATAAAACCTATTAATAATCATGGTTTACCATAGAATATACTCACTAATTTCTACCACATCATCTCCGGCGCGGAGCAGCGGGGGCCACTTCCTCACGTGTTTGTGGGGGATGAGGCGTTCCCCCTCATGACCCACCTGCTGCGGCCATTCCCTGGACAACATCGCACTCTGGAGAAGCGTATGTTTAACTACCGCCTCAGCCAGGCTTGTCTGGTAGTGGAATGTGCCTTCGGGATCTTGACATCTAGGTGGCGCATGTACCGGCGCGTGATTGGCACCAGTCCTGAGGTAGCTGAGGTGTGTGTGAGGGCCACCTGTGTGCTGCACAACTTTCTTGAGAGGAAGAAGCTGCAGGGGAGAAGATGCGGGGTGGAACCGAACATCGAGCCATCGACTGATCCTGAAGCCCTGCGTGATGCACCCAGGATGGGCTCCAACAACGCCACCAGACTGACCATCCAGATGCGGGAGGCCTACTGTGCGTTCTTCAACGAGGAGGGTGCAGTGCCATGGCAGCCAAGAGCCTAGCAACACAAAGGCTCTTCCACCAAACAGCTCTTTTAAGAGCTACCCATATCTTAAGAAAAGAAGCATATTCCAACTACACCTGCACCTTCCTATACCTGCGTGTACATTGTACATTTGCTCAAGGTTAAGTTTTAAAAGTAAATGTAATAATGATTGATAATGATTTAGTTTTGTTTTTTCACAGATGACCCGTGCCAGCTTTCAAGAATCCCTATTGTCTTTCTGCAAGTGTACTGAATAATTATTAATATGCTAATATTAATATAACATAATTCCAGTTCCAAATTATAATGTATTATAAAAGGAACGCATCACAATCAAAGTAATTTTTTTAATTAAGAACACACAGAACAACAATAAAAACAAAACGACAGAAACACCATAACTTAACACCATAACAAATATAACCTCACGCAGTCAGTCACTCACTCACTCACTCACTGTCATTCTCCCGAACCTCCCTAACCTGTAGCGCCGCCATATCCGCCCTGGAAACAATTTGGTACACCTCGTACCGCACCATGGCTCTACTGGGACTGGAGAGCCTTCTCATAGCGGGGAGGAGTGACCTAAAAAAAATCTCGTCCTCAGAGGGGGGCTGTGGCTGTGGCTGTGAGGCAAGTGTAGCCAGTGGCTTCATTAACGCAAGCATGCCCTGCTCAAAAGAGGAAATCTCAGGCCTACGTCGCTTCCTACCCCTGCCCTCTTCTGGGGGCTGCACACGCCACTGGCTCCTACCCACAGGTCCACTGTCCGCTGCTGGGGCCGTGGCTGGGGCTCTGGCTGCCTCATCTGCCATTGCTGCTGCTAGTGCTGGGGGTGACAGCGCACCTGCCTCTTCATGTGAACCACGTCCATGCTCCTCTGTCACCGCCACCACCGACACCGGGGATGGGTTCCGATGCTGGAGGTTGGAGGTGGTCCCTCTATCTTGGAGGAATGGCGCTAGGAAGCCCATCACCCCCATGTACCTCCATACAGGCTGCTTCTCACTGGCCCCTGCCCCACTCCTATGGGCTACCTTCTCCTTCATCCTCTCCCTCCGATATCTGTCCCTGAGGGATCTCCACCTCTTCACACATTCAGGCACTGTAAATAAATATATATATGAAATAAAATTATTGATCACATTACAATCTACTTCATTCTTTTCATTATTATTTTCTGTAAAGACTTGAACATTTATGTCTATGTACTCTTTATAATCTATGTAGCAGTAGCTATGCTGTAGCTGCTATGTTATGTTTTTGGATTCTGCATGCACGGTCCAAATCCAAAACGCATATGTATGCAGAAAGTGCATGTTTAAACATGTGTCAGCAATTGCAACTATACATTCTAGGTAGCAGTTAATTAGATATTTTGGACGATGCTAATGCTGGACCATGCATGCTGTATTGCTGGCAGTCATTCAACACTGATTCCTTTGAAAAGTAGTACATACATCGAAAATAATCATAAAAGAAATACATATTACCTGTTTCCCCCACCTCCAATGAAACATCTTGCCATGCCCTATCTTTGAGTGTGGTTTCCCTGTAGGTGTACATGGACTGGTCGTATAAAATGGGGCGAGAACCAACGGCGATTATGAGTTTGTCCTCCATTTTTTAATTAACTTCCCCGCCGCTTTCCAGTATCGTCAGAGCCCGAGTCGCGTCACAGTGCTTAAATTTGCATATGTGATCTGATTGGATGACTGATCCGTCGCTGCCAAAAAAGTTGAACATTTTTCAACTTTTTGACGGAGCCGAAGGCTCCAACGGAACGGACGGATCCACAATGCATTGCGCGTCCGTCCCCATTCAGAGTCAATGGGGATCAGTCAACGGACGGAGGTAGTGGGCACGAATGGGGACGGACGCCCAATGCATTGTGGATCCGTCCGCAGAAGGCTCTGTCACGCCTCGTGCACACTGCACCGTCAGTCAACGGACGTGGGAAGGCGTGGCTGACGGATGGGGGAGTAGTCTTTGCAGAGGCATCCGTCAGCCAATCAAATCGCTTCGCCGGGTTCTTCCCGCTTCTTCCTGCTTGTTGCGATGCAAGATGACCCGCTTTCCCGCTTTCCAGTATCGTCAGAGCCCGAGTCGCGTCACAGTGCTTAAATTTGCATACGCAATCTGATTGGATGACGGATCCGTCGCTGCCGAAAAAGTTGAACATTTTTCAACTTTTTGACAGCGCCGAAGGCACCAACGGAACGGACGGATCCACAATGCATTGCGCGTCCGTCCCCATTCAAAGTCAATGGGGATCAGTCAACGGACGGAGGTAGTGGGCACGAGGCGTCACGTTAAAATTGTACCGGGGGAGAAAATTTTACCGGCCTACGTCATCAGTTGTCCGTTGCCAGGCAGGTTTCAATCGCGCTCATGTTGCCGAAGACGAAATAATATATTACAGATAACGGATCGCTAGATAACACTTGTTTTTAATTTATATTTGTATTGCATTTAATTGTTTAATCGAATTTAGCTAGTAAACTGAGTGTTTAATGTGTATCATGGTCTAGCTAGCTTGTGTTAATTTAATTTCCTTAATTACATTTAGAAAATAGATTATAGGTTATAGATAGATAGGTAGATAATAGATGGGTAGATAGGTGAGCAGGCATTTACTTACTGGTAAATGTTTATTATTATTATTATTCACGTTATCCCCATAACATTTAGCTATTACTGTGTAGGGAAATATATAAATACAATACAAATATAAAGTTAGGAACCCTAATAAATGTAATTTGTAAAATAAGTGTTATCTGTCTTGTCGCGCTCAATGAACGAGTTCGCGAATGTTCAAGAACCTTCCACGTCGATCGACGCGATCGTCTGTTGCCAGGCAGGTTTGGAATGGATTACTATGGATGACGTAGGCCGGTACAATTTTCACCCCCGGTACAATTTTAGCGTGACAGCCCCGTCAAAAGTTGAAAAACGTTCAACTTTTTCGGCAGCGACGGATCCGTCATCCAATCAGATCACGTATGCAAATTTAAGCACTGTGACACTACTCGGGCTCTGACGACCCTGGAAACAACCCCTATCCGTCAGACACGCCTTCCCAGTCCTTTGGGAAGTGCAGTGTGCAGGCGTAGGGGTTGTCCGTTGCCAGGCAGGTTTCAAAAAACATTCCCCCTCATTTTGCCAAAGACGAAATAACAAATACAGATAACGGATTGCTAGATAATCCGTGTATGGTTCGTTCTTTGAATATTCCGATTTAAAACAAATTCCGAAAAAACAAATAACAGTCGTTTTTTGGTTTTTCTGATTTGGTTTTGAAACGGAAAAAGGGCAAAAGGAATAAACAAATAAACGTAATTTTTCTGTTTTTTTAATCAAAACGGGAATACTGAACAATCCAGTTGCTTGTTTTGTTTGTGTGATATTTAGATAAAACCACAATGAATGCCGGGAAAAGGGCACGTGGTTTTAAAAAAATACATATAAAGACGTTTCAAACTTTCCATTGAGTCTCGCATTCTACAATGGCCAGCTTTATTGTTTTCCGTGGGAGCCGGCGACTCAGTCTGCGAGTGGACGATATGACCGTGGAGAAGATCGCCATGATATTCCAGGTGGCTGTTTACTAAGAAACCTAGCTGGTCATAAAACATTAAAAAAATACATCTAAATGACAAGAAGCCTACATATTGTACAATAGGCTACATAGAAGAAGAAAGAAACTAGATTTCTTCTTCGAAGGTTGTGCTCCACACAGAACCTCCTCACCGTCATAACGGAGCACTTCGGTGCACCAGATTGCTTTAGAGCGGTACTGCCCACATGAAAAAAATCTATAGTTTACTAAAGTAAATAAACTATAGTATACCCTATATATACTATAGTAAATATTGTACTGTTTTTTAACCTTACTATAGTAGTTTTACTACAGTAAACTATAGTATACTACAGAAAATTCTATAGTTTACTATAGTAAATAAACTATAGTATACCCTATATATATACTATAGTAAATATTGTAGTGTTTTTAAACCTTACTATAGTAGTTTTACTACAGTAAACTATAGTATACTACAGAAAATTCTATAGTAAATAAACTATAGTATACCCTATATATACTATAGTAAATATTGTAGTGTTTTTGAACCTTACTATAGTAGTTTTACTACAGTAAACTAGTATACTACAGAAAATTCTATAGTTTACTATAGTAAATAAACTACAGTACACCCTATATATACTATATACTACATATTCATTTTAGGACAAATTACAGAATAATGAAAATATATATTAAAAAAAGTATATTATAGTTAACTATAGTAATCTATACTGTACTACACTGTGTAGTAACTTACTATAGTATTTACCATATAACACTACAATGTCTGGAAAATTACTATAGTAAATCCCACACTATATTGTAGTATATTATAGTAATATATAGTATACTGTAGTAAATGCTGTAGTAAACTAGTATTTTTTCCCCTGGGTGATCTCGTCGTGTGTCTTTCCATTGTCAAATAGTTCACGAATAAAATCCCCATATGGTTCAAGTGCTGCCATAGCTAAGGCTAAATATAATTGGACAGTCTATTGCTGGTTTAGGTGGTAGGCTATTTTTTCTTCGCTCGCTGCGTTCTGCCTTCTGGTGTAGCCTACAAATCCGTGCATGGTTCGTTCTTTGAATATTCTGATTTAAAACAAAATCAGAAAAACCAAATAACAGCAGTTTTTTGTTTTTTCTGATTTGGTTTTGAATCGGAAAAAGGGCGAAAGGAATAAACAAGTAAACGGCATTGTGTTTGTGTGTTTTGGGTGTTGGTTTTTTAAACCCGAAACAGAAAAACAAAAATAGATAGGCCTACATTTAAAGTTATAGGCTACACCAGAAGGCAGAACGCAGCGAAGAAAAAAGAGCCAACCACCTAAACCAGCAATAGATTGTCTAATTATATTTAGCCTTAGTTATGGCCGCACTTGAACCATATGAGGATTATATTCGTGAACTATTTCACAATGGAAAGACACACGACGAGATCAGTACCGCTCTAAGGCAATCTGGTGCACCGAAGTGCTCAGTTATGACGGTGAGGAGGTTATATGTGGAGCACAACCTGCGAAGAAGAAATCTAGTTTCCGACACGGATTTGGAAATGGCAGTGGTTACTTCCTCAACAAGGTAGGCCTATGTGTGTATTTAATCTTTAAGTATTTAAACTTTTAAGTAGGCCTATAGATATACATAATCGATGTGTTTTAACAGACGGGACCGACCTATGGTCGAAAACTTATGACGGGATACCTATCATCGATCGGTGTGCATGCTGGGGAAAGCAGAGTTGGGAGAGTCTTACGAGACGAGACGTTCATCAGCCAGACCACGATTTACGAAGACATGTAAGTAATTTAGAGTAAGTAAACAGTGAAAAGTAAATATTCATGAAACACTGGAGCAAAAATAATTTTAATTATACTTCTCTTCCTTTCAAAGGGTGCTCGTAATCTGAACCCCATTCCCTACCATGCAGAATATATGGGCCATAAACTCCATATGGATCAAAATGAGAAGCTCGGCATGTTCGGTGTCACACATGTGGTGGCAGTTGACGGCAACAGCAGCAAAATTGTTGCAAATGCCACCATGCCTGTGAAAAACAATCTGATTATTTATGAGCAGGTATACAGGTGCGTCCTACACTACTTGCAAAGTAAACTTGTCATTATGTTTTGTATGGCTCCTCATATCAAACTGAAAGTATGATTCCAAGTTTATTTCAGTGTAATGCATTTGACTCACTGTACTTTATGTATGCGTCTAATTTCTACCAGGTGTGCAGTGGTTGCCAATGGGATGTGGGACCAAGTCAGAGTTGACCATGGGAAGGAGTTCTATCTGTGCCTGTACATCCAGGAAATCCTTTCCAGGCACAGGTATAACCTCAGCAGGCAACCATACTTGCAGACTACATCTTCAAGGGTACGTCTTTGTATTACTACTAAAAAGGGAGACGAAAGGTGAAATCTGATTATATGGCCACAGCTTCGAACAAAATATTTAGCAGTTACTATTAGTAGCAGTTACTATTCATTTTAAGCAGATTATCGCCCTCACTTATTTTTCAAACATACTGAATTTTGTGTTCACAACAGAATCTTAGGGTGGAGCGGATTTGGCCTGAAGTCAATAACTGGGTAAACTACCCACTGAAGCAGGCCCTGGTGCACCTGACTGACCAAGAGGCCATAGACATGCAGGACAACACAGTGAAGTTCTGTGTGTCTAACCTGACGTGCCAACTCAGCCAGATTGGGCTAGACAGGGTTGTGCAGTCATGGAATGCACATAGGATTCCAGGTATGCTAAAAAATAAATTGTGAATGAATCATGTCAGCCCAAAATAAACGTACTACTAATATTAATAAAATCCTATTTTTATTTGCTATTCTCTTAACCATTATTATATTTTATTTTCAAATGTCTTGAAATGTGAAATGTGCTGTAATTTTTTTTTACTTTGGCTTAAAATGTTTCCTTTACAAGGTAGAGGAATACCTAATGAACTAGCTGCAGCAGGATGCCCAGCACAGATATCGGAGGACCTGCTACCCAGTGCTTTTGTTGCTGCTGACAGATATGAGCAGGAGTTTGGAAGCTCTCTCAGCAGGGAGGCAGCCTTTGGTGTGGACCCCTTTCACACTGAGGAAGACAGGAGCCGGGCAGAAAGGGACTTTGCGGTGGCCTACCCTGATCCCTCTGTCATTTTTGACAATGTGGTCAACAATGACCATAGTGCATTTCATGAAGCCCTTTTCTGCCTGCTGAATGCCACGGAGAGGAATGTGTGAAATGTTTTGATGGATGTGTGACTGCCTGTGTATACTGTTAAGTGTTAAGTGTGATTAACTGTAAATGTTCTTAATGATGCTGTTAATAATGTATGTGTTTATCTGCCGTTTTCACAGTGGAGTTTGAAGAAAAGACTTCAATAAAACCTGTTGCAAGAAAACCACTTGTGTCTGCAAATGCTTGAGAGGGATTTATAGAACTGTCATAACCGGACAGCTGCTAAATATTTTACATTTGTCCATCTACACGTGAATCACTATTCTATAACCAAACAAAATAGTATGTAAAATTAATGACAATAGAACGATTTTCAGAAAGAACTACAATTTAATGGGCAAATAACAATTTAACATAACATTTTAACACATAATAATAGTAATAACTAATTTAAAATAGAATAAAACATAAAAATGAAAGGTATATTGATAACTAACAAAACATGAACATTTGGTGAACAAAAACAATAACTTAAGAAATTATATTATGCAGTACAGCCAGTGCCTCGTCCAGCCCCACCACTGGCTGCGTGTTGCCTCCGTAAAAGTCCACACCTCTGCATTTAGGGCAGTAGGTGTGGCTAACCTGCCATTGCTCCACACAGCTGCTGCAGCCCAGGATGGTTCTGCAGCAGCTGGCAAATATGGGCTCCTCAATAGGATCTGCAGTTTAAATAGAGAATTTTTAGATTAGTGACTTTAAGGAGGCTCGTAGACTTTTTTGAAGAATACTTTTTAAAAACTTTCATGGTAAATAATAATAACATATTACAAACCTCCACATATGATACAGGCAAATGCTGCCTTCACAGCTGCCGCCTGGCTGTTACTCAGGCTTATTGATGTCCTTCGGTTTGCCTGTGCAAAATTTGCAAGGTCTTGGAGCGTCTTGGATACATCTTTTAGACCCTGAGAAGTGAGGATGACCTCCTCTATTTGGTCAACGACCAAGGGAAGGTCTGTGTCCTCATGTTGACTGAAAAATATACAGAACATATTGTTAAGCGTGTATTAACGTGTCTATTGACAACACAGAGCAATTGTGGTAAAAACAACAACACTTGAAAGGACCCAATTTGAAAAGACAGTAGCCGGACAGACACTCTGTAGTATGGACACTTCTGAACCAATTCGATTTCTAATCAGAATAGATCTATTCCTATCATGCGAAAAGTGTGATGTATCTATTTTTGTTTTTCTGTTTCGGGTTTAAAAAACCAACAAACAAAACACAAACACAAATGAAATGCCGTTTAATTGTTTATTCCTTTTGCCCTTTTCCGTTTCAAAACCAAATCAGAAAAACCAAAGAATGACTGTTATTTTGTTTTAAATCTGAATATTCAAAGAACGAACCATACACGGATTCTAGATAACACTTGTTTTTACTTTATATTTGTATTGTACGTAATTGTTTAATCGAATTTAGCTAGTAAAATGAGTGTTTCATAGTCTAGCTAGCTTGTGGTAATTGAATTGCCTTAATTTAATTTCGATAATAGATAGATTATAGGTAATAGATAGATAGATAGGTGAGCAGGCATTTACTAACTGGTAAAGGTTTTTTATTATTATTCACGTTACCCCCATAACATTAAGCTATTACTGTTTAAGGTAATAGATAAATACATTGATAATATGAATAAATAAATTCATAATATATGTATAGAAAAGTAGATAACTTAAAATAATATCCTTGATATAGTGTTTTTTTGGACTAAACCTTAAGGTAAAATTGAAAATGAAAACAAAACAAGCACAGTATGGGGAAATATATTTATTTAACAAATTGGCAGATATTTTGTGATCTAAGAATAGGATTAATGAGGCTAGTTGTTATCTCATCTCAGGAGGAGTTAAATCAATCAGAACGCTAGGGCATAAATCATTTTCTGAACCTGTCGGTCTTCTCAATGTAGAATATATTAACACTGTTTGCACTATTGTCCACTGCGCTAACACAACATAGTGACACTACCTTACACATAGCATCACTTAACCCATTCAATCTCAGTCTCATTTCAATTAATCTAACACCAGGCCACATATGAATAACGTTTAATTATTTGCCTCAGATATACAACTAACATTGACAACAATCTTATATGTAATGATCATGCTTCAATATAAAATGAAAAAGGTGATAATGCAGTTTCTTGATGCATGTCATTTATAAGCGCTGAGTCGTGACAGGTCTAGCTTGTTCCAGGTTCAGGTTAATGCACCACACTTCCAGAAGATGCTGATTCTTGATGTCCCTGGTGTTCTTTGGCCTCTGCATAAAACTCTTCCTGTCTTTGAGATAAGGATAGACAAAGAATGAAACAAATCCACAATGAAAAACAGAAATGGAATGGAAAAATGGTCTGTTTTAGTAGTAAGCCCACTCATCGACGTCAAAGGTACAGACCTATAGAGAGAGTTGTTTTTTTTTTAAGGCTGAAGCAACTCAACTCAAATGTATTTATAGAACACATTTAAAAACAACAACGGTTGACCAAAGTGCTGTACAATCAAAAATAGCAAAGCGTTAACCATATATTATTTATTCCAGAAATTAATCATTTATCAGGCTATATTATACTTTTTAGAAGATGCATTAAATATATACAATATCCATAACATACGAACAGCAATATTGACAGTAGAACTATTAAGGAAAATCTGAATATTAACATGAATCAAATAAGTCTCCAGCAAAGGGACTCATACCTACCAGTCCTACAAAGGAAGAAGACTGTGCAGAATAGTTAGAATAAGATTTGACAATTTAGACAAATGTATTCATAAATATTCTGTACATGGGAAAGACAGGACAGGTGAAAGGGCCTACTACACCTCCTGCATGGGACCAGAGGTGCTTTTCCTTGCCCGATGGTCCGTCTGCAGAGGCAGTGCACATCCACATTAATGGTGAATGGCTCGGCAGTGGGGGACCTCATGGCTCTAGGGAAGAGTTGCACTTCTCCAGCCTGAAAAAAGGAAAAGAGGTGACTGCGCATTTGTCCTTGATGGTATTGGACTGTGGTGGGACCCTCACCGCTGCAGAGAGCAAACTGTTGGCAATAGCAAACAGTCCACAATCTGATCCACCTGCCTGCTGCTGTATGTTAGACCAATGCAGTCGGACACTCTTCCCTGGAAAAGCAAGCAGACCTGTGACCTGTTCAATGAAGACCTCTGTCCTGGTGTGTCCTAGGAAGTCAAATGTTTACTGAACCTCCCTGGCAACCAATGTCACTTACCATAACCCAGTGATTTGCAGAAATATTGAGTATCTGTACAAACCCTTGTGCTGGCTCAGTCAAAGTGGACAGCAAGGCTAGGGATCTGGTGGCGTAGAGCCCGTTGACGTTGGGGTACTTAGCCTTAAGCAGGGCCTGAGCATGGTCCATAGCATGGTCATCCAACCGAGTACTTGGGTTGCTGAGCATGGCCCTGAATTCCTCCACCCTTTTTGCTCAGTGAAGCTGGATAAGCCTGGCCTGGCTGGACACTAGTGATGACAACATCACAGTCTTGAAACCAAAAAAACAAGCATCTCACTCATTTAGCAACAATGTGAGCATGTAATAGAGCAACCAAAGTATTTATTCAGTGAAATAAGACTGAAATATTCACCTCTAGTGGGTCCTCCTCCAAATCTGAATCTGCTGGCTCAGATAGATTGGACACAATCTCCTTGGTCGGCCAGGCAGCCTTGGATCCTAAAGGGGAAAGAAGCACCTTATCAAAAAGCTTCATAATCAATTCTCAGTATAGCCTATTAGTATAGTCTATAGTCTGGATTTTAATCATTAAATTAACATACTTCTCCGCACAGGCTTCGCTGAAGCATAGGGTGTCCTGGTCTTCAATGGTTTTCCATCCAAGGTTATTGTCAGTAACCTTATTGTCAGTAACCTCAGTAACCCTGAAAATATCAAACATCAATGTGAGAGCTAGATCAGTTTTATATATATATATATATATATATATATATATATATATATATATATAAAATATATATATATATATATAATTAAAGAAAGGATATGTGTTGGAAAATTTGACATTAAGTCAAACCATTCATTTAATTTATTTATTGGCAGGATAAGCCCCTTGAGATGAAATATTGTTTTCGAGGGGGTCCTCGAAACTTGATGTCTTAACCATTTTTGGGTATCTTAACCATTTACCTGTACACAGTTGGCCAATCTGGGTCCATGGTTTGACCATGCCTTCCACGCTTCCTCTCATTCTTCTTCAGGACCTCCATGCCTGGTGTGATCCTGAAGTGCTTGGTCCCCCTCTTGGTCCTCCTCTTGTATGTCTCTTCTGGGCCTTCTGTATGTTGGCAGTCACCTGACGCAGGATAGTTAATCGATATATGAATATTCTGCCCTCACAATTGCCTTTCTGTGCACATAAATACATAATGATAATAATATAAATAATGATTTGCTTCCCATTTATAAAACACTTGCCTTGTCAATGACCTTTCCATCGCTCTCAGCCCTTGCCTGGATGAACTTCTCAATATCCTTCTTATCTGGAGAAGGAATGTCCACATCATCTGGAAGATCTCCAGTGGTCTTAAGTAACAGGAAAAAGAAAGGCAAAGGACAAGCAATAAAGGTATGCTCCAATCAGCCTCATAGAAATTATTATTTTGACACATACTTTTCATGTTGATTCCCCACTTTTAAGTTGTCTCCTCATACCATACAAAGTGTAACTTCCTCCCTGAAGAGTAAAAATGTTGATTTAGAAATTGTTAACACGGTAATATGAAAAAGTCAACCACTACACACCTCTGAAAACAGACGTGGCTCCCGTCCATACATCAGACGAAAGGGCGAATACCTGGAAGGGGCTTGGACACAACAGTTATTTGAAAAAACTATTTATTTTAATGTCTTCCCACCTCTCCTGTTGTCCATCAAGGGTCTTACCAATGGACCTCTTCAGTGTCTGATTGGTCCTCTCGTCCAGTCCGTTGGTCTGTAAAAACAACAAAGTACAAGCAAGGGGAATAGAGAAATGAAAGAGTGTCACAAACATGTATAAGTTAATAGTAAGACTATTTAGAAGCTTATCGATCTTTCTTTTATGTCAGTTATATTTCTTTATTACACAGCTTTGTTGAATACTCGATTCTGATTGGTCAATTAGGGCATTCTACGGACTGTTATTTCTGCATAACAGACTTTTGCTATGGACGCCATTCTGATCATATTCGCGTCGGGGTCCTGCATCACCCTGTTGGGGTTTATTTCTCAATAATGACCGTCTCACTAGATTATCCCAGGTATAATATACACTATATCTGAGGATGGTATGCTGATGTGATTTGGTGCTTGACACCAAACTCCTCTAAAAGGGACTTGTTTACCTGAATTAAGGAATTCAACATTTATTAGATTTCTTGTTTGCCAGTGTTAATCAATCACTGTTAAAAGACACATCTATATGTGTAAATACTTCACCTTGTTCCAGAATTCCCGACCCTAGTCTGTCAAGATGACCATGGGTGTAGAAAATGTCCATCATAGCCTGTGGAACATCAAAAGAAGCTGTAATCATTCTCCACCCCACCCCCCCAAAAAAAATGAACCAAACTTTTCTGTCGGTTGTAACAACATTCTGCATTCACAATATGTGGCTACGCTGCAAATGTTGCTATGATTTACACACCTGTGATGTGGCAGTTGCAGTCTTGTCCTTGATGGGCCTGGCCTCCACCAACTTGGTGAAGAAGTCAGTTGCTGTCAGACAGAAGCGGTTCCCATTCTTTGATGCTTTGAATGGTCCAATTAGGTCAACACCTAGGGTAGGGACAGACATAAACACATGCCCCCAGGCCATGACGTTAGAGAGATAGAAAAGGCAATACAGTACATTAAGAAAATAATACAAATTAAACTATGACTTTGAGAGGTCGTAGCCATTTCACAGAACCCAAAAGCAAGATATCTCACCAATCATATGCCATGGTGACTTTGATTTGATGGGCTTCAACTCTGTTTTCACTCGCTCAGACCTCTGGCATAACATACAGGTTTTCACCTTTACAACACAAGCAAATTAAACACAACAGATTTAATAATATGCTCTAGAGTAGAGGCGATTGTCTTTTCGTGTCACAGTGGTTTGAAAGAACAATTACTTATATAAGGCAATCACTCTAAATTATTCTTTAAATCTCATGTGCCTCAGCGTATCACAGGAAGTATTAGAGCTCATCTGGATCAAACACAACTTCAACAAATTGGTCACTTGCCCATTCATGAACATCTTTCGTAATTGCCTTCCAGTAGAAGCGTTGGTTGATCTTGTCCAGCATCCTCTTGATTCCAAAGTGGCCAGCATGGACGTCTGCACCTCAACCTTCTCTTTCTCAGTGAGGATCACCCTCCTCATTGAATCGCCATTCTCCCCAAGGTAGTACATACAATTCCCTAAAGAGGGAGAGAACATATATCAGCACTGCATCAGCTGTAGATTGCTTATAACTCAATTCAGTTTCCTTTGCCGCGCCTACTAATTTGTTAAAATGGAAGATGAATTAAGATGGACTTCATAAAATGTGTTTTTTTAATTACAGAATACCTTTAAGAGTTATTTTTTTTTCATCCCTCCGGATCAGCCGTTTCTCCGTGAGAGAGCAACCTGCTTCATACATCTGAGACGACAGATACAACAAAATAGAATTAAATGACACCGTTTTCAATCATCAACAAAAACCTATGCACCTTAAATCCATCCATCCATCCATCCATCCATCCATCCATCCATCCATCCATCCATCCATCCATCCATCCATCCATCCATCCATCCATCCATCCAAATTAAAGACAAGCTAGCTAGCTAGACTATGAGAACATTAAACACTCGGTTTACTTCACGCTACACACTCAGGTTACTAGCTAAATGCGATTAAACAATTAAATACAATACAAATATAAAGTTAGGAACGCTAATAAATGTAATTTGTAAAATAAGTGTTATCTGTCTTGTCGCGCTCAATGAACGAGTTCGTGAATGTTCTTGAACCTTCCTACGTCATTCGACGCGATCGTCTGCGATCGTCTGTTGCCAGGCAGGTTTGGAATGGATTATGTATGGTTTACGTACCCGGTACAAATTTGGCACCCGGTACAAATTTGGTGTGTCACCTCCACTGTGAGGTCGCTTCCGGTGCAGGCCCCACTGTCAGTACCATAGATATAGAATAGAATGGAATAGAAAGCTTTATTGTCATTGTACAAGTACAACAAAATGCAATGAGCAGCTCCATACATGCACACATGTAATCGAATATAAATATATAATAATTTACCAAGGCAATATATAATATTAATAAATAACAACTTAAAATACACAGTAAAACTTAAATACACAGTAAAGACTACCAACAGACAACAAGCATCAGTGCAGATCTGAGTTCAGTATGGTGACAGCCTTGGGAAAGAAGCTGTTCCTGAGTCTATTTGTTCTTGCCTATATGGACCTGAAGCGCCTGGTTGAAGAGATGGTAGCCGGGCTGGGTGGTGTCCTTCAGGATGCCTCTGGCCCTGCTGAGACAGCGGGAGCCGTATATGGTGCTTAAGGAAGGCAGAGGGCAGCCAATGAGTTTTTGCGCGACGTTTGCCACCCTCTGCAGTCTCTTCCTGTCGGCCTCCGTGCAGCTGGAGTGCCACACTGACACAGCGTAGGTCAGCAGGCTCTCGATGGTGGAACGGTAGAAGGTCACCAGCAGCTGTGTGTTTAGATGCTCCCTTTTGAGCACCCTCAGAAAGTGTAGCCGCTGCTAGGCCTTCTTGACCAGCGCTGAGGTGTTGACCGACCAGGAGAGATCAGCAGAGATGTGGACGAGAAATTTGAATGACTGCACTCGCTCCACACCTTCACCGTTGATGTGCAGGCGGGCAGGGGGAGCTCTGTTCCATCTGAAGTCCAGGATGAGTTCCTTGGTCTTGTTGATGTTCAGTGCCAGGTTGTTAGAAATACATCACTCACCAAGTTTCAGGACCTCATCTCTGTAGGCCGCCTCGTTTCCCCCTGTTATAAGCACCACCGTTGTGTCATCAGCGAATTTGACAAAGATGTTCTCTGGGTGGGTGGGACTGCAGTCGGATGTGTAGAGGGAGTAGAGTAGTGGGCTCAGCACACAGCCCTGGGGAGAGCCAGTGCTGAGAGTGCGGGAGGAGGAGAGGTGAGGACCCAGTTTCACCTGCTGGGGTCGGTTGACCAGAAAGTCTATAATCCAGGAACAGGTGGGTGGTGGGAGCCCCAGGTTGATTAACTTGGGGATCAGAATGTCTGGTATTATGGTGTTAAAAGCTGAGCTGAAGTCAATGAAGAGCATCCTGACGTAGCTTCCATCTTTCTCCAGGTGACTCAGCACTGAGTGGAGAGCGAAGGCTATTGCGTCGTCGGTGGATCTGAATAAGGTTACAGATAACACCTGTCTTTGCCAAAATGCAGGAAAATTAGCACTGTTTATTCCTTTTTTTTTAAGATCAAATCAATATTGATGTAACCAGAAGGGTAGTTAGGATAAACCCCCACAAACAGTCATATACTTAGCAAAACATCACAAACAGCCATATGCACAAAATTTGGCAAGATGAATAATTTACTTGTGTGTGTGAGTGAGGTTGCAATTTGCATTGCACTTGAGATTGACATTTCAATCATTCTGCAAACAAACCCATGTACAAGATACAGGATATTGTAAGTGAATTGACATTACAGTTGAGGTTGAACATTTCAAACATTCTACAAACAAACCTATGTATGAGAGAGCGAGAGAGAGAGAGAGAGAGAGAGAGAGAGAGAGAATTGAAAATATAGATTGTTCTCCATATCACACGCTTCTGACATGGAGTCCTACTCATTGACTTCTTCTCACAGGTCTTCAGCTAGCTGCTGCTGCTGTAGCGGCATGTTCAATGCTTTGGACATTGTTGTTCCTGTCTGTAACAGGGTGGTTGGGGGTGTGTGTGTGTGTGTGCGTGTGCGTGTGCGTGTGTGTGTGTGTGTGTGTGTGTGTGTGTGTGTGTGTGTGTGTGTGCGCTGCAGGCTGCTTGGATACATGCGCAGTTGCGCACTGACCAATTTGAGTAACTGGTGCGACAGGACTGCTATTATAGTAGTAAGATGTATGCATGTAAACAAGTGAAATAAAACCTGTTTATCAAACATATTCCCCAAAGGAATGGACAAGGGAGGGAACGGGGGATTAATTGTTAGTGCGGATTGAAAACCTTACTGAAGCCAATCTCGTTAAATCAATGACCATGTCAATCATCAACTCAAGAACTATCACAATGCTTTCAGGGGTGAAGAATATGGCATCCGCCTGTCTAACCTGAAAACAAATACAAAAAGAGCATTTTTTAACATTAAAAAAAATAAGTATAAATTATAAGCTTTGTGTTATGTGTGTGGCAGTTAGCCGAGTTCACCAGAAGTGTTTTGATATAAGTAGTTCAAAAGGTCAAGCCGCATAATAGATTTATAGCCTTTTTTAACGTTTAAAAAATTATAGTATAAAATCAAAGGGTGGGTTTTTTGCGAAAATAAGCTTTGTGTTATGTGTTGGGCAGTTAGCTGAGTTCACCAGATGTGTTTTGATATGGGTAGATGAAAGGTCGAGCCACATAATATAGCCTTAGTACAGATAAGCTAAAAAGTTACTTAAGTACAGTAACAAATGACTTTTACTTCGTTACTGTCCACCACTGCCCTCCCTTGACCCATTTGAACTCTCGCAGCTGGTCCAATCGGCTGCAGAGGACATTTGTGATTATTCAAAGCAGATAGTGTGTGTGCTTCTACCTGCCACGCCCTGTGTTTGTGTGTGCAGTCTTTCTTAGTTGTCATAGCAACCCTTCCCATTGGCCATTTTATAGAGACGCTGTTTTATAGTGCTTTGTCAACAAGACTACAGGAGGGGGTGGGCTGTACGCTGCCCAACCAATCAGAAGTCAGAAACTGCGCTGTTTTTTTTTGCTCTGCTGCCCTGCGAACTGCACCTGTACCGGTCGCTGTTCTGACATCAAACACACCCCTGTGATGACAGCCTTCACTGCCTTCTTCACAGCCTTTGGCTTCAATCCAGATTTTAGAAAAGCATTAAAACTAGAGCCAATCAGAATGCAGGACATACTCTCAATATTTTGGTGGCGGGACAAGGGTAGGAAAAGCTGTGCAGCCCCCTAAGGAGCAGGACACCTGACACCGATACAGTAATGTCATTGAACAGCAGCCAATAGGAGGCTAGTCTGAGAGGAGTGTCAACTGGGAGGGGAACTGCGCAAACTGGTTGGTACACAACATCATTTCCTTGTTACCGAGTTGGACGGTTTGGTTTGGCTCACTTCATTATAGCAGGGAGAAGACTAAGGTACGGTACTCCACTCTGATCCGTGATTCATCATAAATATGTAAAACTTATTTATCATATTAATAGGTTGATGGATAGTTTTCTGGAAAAAACACATGGTTCAAAACTATAGTTAATATATGCAGGGTTTGGAGGAAAATTTGTTGGTTATGGTGGTGGTGTGCAAGGGGGGAGGGGGCGTCGCCCTCTGATCAGGGGGAGGGGACGTTGCCGCCGTCTGATGGGGGGGTGGGGAATAGACTACAGACTCTGTACTACATTGAACAATTATTTATTAAACATTAAATATTAAATATAGTTTAGATTAGTTATACCTTTTGTATAATATTTACAATTTTCATAGAATCTAAGCTTAATGGCCGGTTCAGACTACACGATTCTCAGACATTCCTCCACGATTTACCATGTCACACTATAAGATCACAGAGTCAGGAAATCGGGCCTTGTCTCGTCGTAAGACTGGCCACACTACAAGATTCTCAGACATTCCTCCACGATTTAACATGTCACACATCATGTTACTACTCCATCACCACTCCCCCTCCCGATTCCTCAGGTCCAATTCTGCCAACCTGCTACAAGTTCCACGGACTGAGCGACGGACTTGGGGTGATCGGGCCTTCTCAGTTGCTGCCCCCACCCTTTGGAATTCACTCCCCTCCCACATCAAAGTCTCTCCAACCCTCTCTTCTTTCAAATCTGCCCTCAAAACATACCTTTTCACACTAGCCCTTCCCACCTAACTCCCACCTTATTCTTCATGTTTAACCTCTGTTTTTCTTTTATTCCTAGTCTGTCTTACATAGTTTTGATAGGGCAATATATAAAGCGTCTTAGAGTACCATATTAAGCGCTATATAAATTTCATTTATTATTATTATTATTATTATTATTACTATACGATCTCAGAGCCAGGAAATCGGGCCTTGTCTCGTCATAAGACTGGCCACACTACAAGATTTGAGGGTGCGATGCTCTCTACTTTGTATCATTCACGTTTGCAAGATATTTTGAAAATCTAGTATTTAGAACTAACATAAATGCTTTTTACATTTTTGTCATAAAGGTTCCAGTAATTTTTATATCTGCTCAATGCGGCACTTCCTCACAGTAGTTGCGTTGCGCATGACATGAACTATACAAAGTAGAGGCAGCAACAACGTAGCCTAGCAACAAAGCGTCAACAACGGATCCCGAGTACCTAGCACTAGGCAATATGCTGGCGGTCCTTTGCAAAGAGACGGTTTATGATAGGTTATGATAGCTATTAGCACGTCAACAGCTGATGGCTCCAAACTTACCGGGTAGGTCAAGGGTGTCGGCTATTTCTCGCCAGGCTGTTTCCCTTTTCACCCTATCGTGAAAGTCCTTCGAGGACACGTCGAAAATGCAGGGACGTTGCTGCCACATTTCTACCAAAGTTGTCTCCATTATATTGCTCCATTTTCTATAGTTTTCTTTATTAGCATTCTTCTTGTTATTGATCGCATTCATTTTTGCAGTAGTTACTCCTACTCAGCGTAGTGCAGTGAAGTCAGTTGCGTGAGTTCCAGCTGTTCGGGGGCTTCCCTCACGCAACTGGGGGCGTGGTTCCCTCACGTCAACAATGTATGCGTCATGCGATTCCCCAAAAAAATTCTGACATGCCAAACTTTTCGTCGTGGGGTTTTCGAACGTCGCAGACGAAAACATTGCAGATCGCAAGCATGTCACATTACAAGACCTCCTCTCGTCGCCGACCTGTCAAATTCGTGAACGATTCGCAAATTTGTCTGCGACGAAAGAATAGGGGCAAAATCGGGCTGAAATCGTGTAGTCTGAACGGGCCATTAGAGATGATAATGGACTTAACCTATTCATCGCAGAGAAATCCCTCTCACAATTCACACTTGAGACCGGTATTGTGAGGGCGATTGCTGATAGGAGGGACAGGTTTGGGTAGAGCAGATGTAGCTCATCATACCCAGATGCCATAGCACTCATCATATCGAGCTGGGACTTGTCCCGAAGGATGAGAACATTGGTCAATGACA
Source organism: Gadus chalcogrammus (assembly GCF_026213295.1). Taxonomy (NCBI): domain Eukaryota; kingdom Metazoa; phylum Chordata; class Actinopteri; order Gadiformes; family Gadidae; genus Gadus; species Gadus chalcogrammus. The sequence continues at coordinate 6,237,924 of NC_079416.1, read as the reverse complement.
GATATGCGTGACAGTAGTAGTGCGGTTTGCACTATTCCTGAAATAAAGGGGCAGGTCTTGAAGGTGCTTTCTGAAGATTTTCATGAATGGCACCCCCTCTGCTGCATCTTTACATGCCAGGGCCAGGCAATGAGCAGCACAGTGCCACCAATCCAGACACTAATCCTGGCCAGGAGTCAGTCAACAATTTTGCTGTGCCATTCTGTTTTCCTAAAATAAAAGTAAAAAAAAAAAAGGTTTTAGATTAAGGCAACCTATTTGTTTCGACATTAACTTAACTGGAATTTTCCTTCATTCATTTATTCACTTTACCGGTCATCACTGCTGCTCCATCTGTGCCAAGGCCAAAAACGCCCACGTATTCTTTATTTTGCTGACCACTTGTTTTTTATCCAGACAAAAGCCTCGTAAGGACAGTTCCCCTGCGTCTCTCTCATAAATCGCACCATCTTTCAACGTCTTTGTTTAATACGACTGCATCACCTTCTCTAACATGATAAGCAGCTCGCGGATTTCACTTTCTCTCCAGTTATTATTAGACCTGCTCATGATATCGCTTTATTTACAACAGAATGAAACCAAATAAACCGCCAATGTGTGCAGGGTCCGGGAGGATAAATTGGTGGGCTGGGGTGATAGAGTATGTAGATCTAGACCTAGACAGTGATAGTGTTCATGAGATCTAGACATTGATAGTGATAGTGTGTATGAGGTCTAGACATAGATAGTGATAAAGTGTTGAGATCTAGACATAGATAGTGCTAGAGAGAGTGTGGGTGTGTGTGTGTCAGAGAGGAAAAGGATATACAGTCTTCTCTACACTAATTTCCTGTCCGCTAATCAAATACAATCCACAGAAACTATATGTAGTTGTGTTTGTGTCCAGGTCTCCAGTCTGCTATGAATGAGGAGAGAGAGGAGGGGGGTCCTACCTCTAAAACCACTCTGTCTGGGGAACATGGCCGCCAGAGAAAAGCTAAGAGGTACAAAGAGGATCTCTCAGTGACTGTTGTCCATCTCAGAGCTCAGCAGTGATATGCTGTGTGTGTGTGTTGTGTTGAAGCCCAGAGCAGCAGGAGAGAGCAGACTCCCCTGGACCCAGCTGTGTCTCCATGAAGAGTGACTGGTCTATGGGTCATCCTCCTGACATTAAGGATGGACGCCCCTCCAGAAAGAAGAGGTAGGAGATTCAATCATACAATGAAAACAGAACAGTTGATTGTTATTAGGAAAGTAAAAAAAAAATTAAATAGATCTAAAGTATGTTTTTGTGTATGTGTGTGTGTTGTGTTTTTGTATGCGCGTGTGTATGTTCTCTCCGCAGACAACCCCATGAGAGATCAAAGGTTACCAGTGCTCAGTCTGTACAGCAGCATCAAACAGAGCTGATCAAGGTGTGTAATGTCCACCAAGACATTTGACTTGAGCTCTAAATGAACAGTAAAAAGCATCTCTTGTGGTGCTAATGGTCTCCAGGCTTGCCTCTTTAGAACAGTGGGACGTGAGTCCAGGACAGATACTTCTGATGTCCTCAGTTAGTTCAGAGTAAAGTTCTCCTTGATTTTTGTTCTGTTCCAGAGGGCTGAGAAGAACGCACACGCTTTTCTAGACAAGGAGCTGAAGAAGCTCTGGAGGATTATTTTCCTAGATTACCCACAATTCTCAGAGAGTCAGAAGGCGGAGGAGGAGGAGAAGGTTGATAGTAAGAACGAGGAGCAGAGGAGGCGTGCCACAGAGGGAGTGGTAGACATCACATTGCTCTGCCTGATGGAGATGAACCAGGAGGAACTGGCAGATAAACTGTGGCGCGGTAAGAGACAATAAAATTATTAATAAGGGCAGTAGAGACTATTATCTTGAAAACAGAGAAGAAATGCTTAGTTTGAAGGGCAGTATGAGACACTTATTTGTTCTGTTTAGACTAAATTACATAATTTGAGAATTTAATTTTCAATATGAATAAAATAACAACTATACGCTAGTCCAGCAATGCACTGGCAAACAGCACGGAGAGAGTTACAGTTAGCACCAAAACAACAGCTATCTCAAACCTCCTATTTTGTTAGGGGTCAATTTGACCCGATTCAATGCTAACTTTTTTTTTGTGTTGGATGATGCTGAGGGCACCTACAGATCAATTTCCACGCTTCCAAGTTGAATAGTAAACCACACAACACAGAGAGCAGTTCAAAGTCAGTTATTTAACGGGTATTTACAACCAGGGTGGGATAAGAGTAATCCACCTCCGTTAGGGTACAATCCGTAATCAGTCGGTTTGGCCCGTGTCCAGGGGTCGTCGCCAGAAGAGGTGCTCAAACAAAGCGGTCGGTACGCAGTGGGTTTAATCAGGCGGTGGCGGAACAGTACTTCCAGAAGATCACACAGATGCTGTCTGTAGATTGCTAGCCCCCCCGTGTGGTGGCCTGCTCTCCCCTTTAACCCCAAGCACCCCAGCTTAATGATCCTCAGGCTTGCATCGCTTAAGGGAGGAAGTCCATGGAAGGCTTGGGGGTGGAGCCAGCAGGCTGCCAGAAATCTCCCTTCCTTCACTCCTCCCTGCCGTGTGCCACAATATAAATACGTGTATATATATATTGTGGTATCCGGCTTGGAGATTGTGCCGGGGTTCAGAGATACTACACAAGGCAGCGGTTAGTTTAAGCCGTTTCCGGCGTTTATTTCAATGATCCGATAACACAAGGGTGTGCTTGGGTCTCCGTGAGCCTCAAGCCTCTGCAGTCCATGCGTGTGTCTTCCCTCTGTGCGGTCCGGGTCCGTCGCCTCTTATGCTGGCTTCCGCCTATCCTCCTGCCAGCCGCCAGGTGTCCCCCATCCCGCTGATTGGGGGGACGGTCCCGGTGCTCTCCGTCGCCGGCTGGTGGGTGGCGGCGGTATACCCCGGCCGTCACGGCCCCTCGGGCCCGTGGCGGCCGAGGCTTCAGGGGCGGGATGCCACACTCCCCCCTCGTTTGCTTAAGCCCCTGGTCTCTGGGGAACCCTCCCAGGCAGGCATCCCGACGTGACAGGGCGTCGGCGTTGGCATGCTCACGGCCCGGTCGGTGGTCCACCCGGAACCGGAAATCCTGGAGAGCCAGTAACCACCGTGTCACCCGGGCGTTTGTATTCTTGGCCCCCGCCATCCACTTCAGGGGGGCGTGGTCGGTGACCAAAGTGAACTCCCTCCCCAGGAGGTAGTAGCGCAACTTCTCCAGGCCCCATTTGATGGCCAGGGCCTCCTTCTCCACTGTGGAGTAGTTGCACTCATTGGGGAGGAGCTTCCGGCTGATGTAAGTTATGGGGTGCTCCTCTCCGGCCCGGACCTGGGACAAGACCCCCCCGAGTCCCACCTCCGAGGCGTCTGTGTGCACAATCACAGGGAGATTAAAATCAGGAGTAATTAGCACCGGTTCAGAGCACAGGGCCTCCCGGAGCGTCTTGAATGCCTGGTCCGCCGCCGCCGACCAAGTGACCCGGTCTGGCAAGGCCTTACGGGTCAGGTCGTTCATGGGGCTGGCCAGCGTGGCGTACCCGGGAATGAAGCGCTGATAGTAGTCCACCAGCCCCAAGAACGCCTTTACCTGTTTCTTGGTGCTGGGGTGTGGCCAGGCCCGTAGGGCGGCTACCTTGCCTTCCTGCGGCCTCACTGTCCCCCTCCCGACCCAGTACCCCAGGTACGTCGTCTCCTCTCTCCCGAGGCGACATTTGGCCGGGTTAGCCGTGAGGCCCGCCCTCCGAAGCTCTCCCAGCACGGCCCTTAGCTGGCGGACGTGGATATCCCAGCTGGGGCTGTAAATTATGATGTCATCAATATACGCCGCCACATAGTCCTGGTGGGGCCTCAGGAGCTGGTCCATCATCCGCTGGAAGGTGGCTGGGGCGCCGTGTACCCCGAAAGGGAGGACGGTGTACTGGTAAAGACCGCCCAGGGTGGAGAACGCCGTCTTTTCCCGGGCCGCCCGGGTCAACGGCACCTGCCAGTACCCCTTGGTCAGGTCCAGGGTCGACAGGTACCGCGCCGGGCCCAGGCGCTCGATCAGTTCGTCGACCCGGGGCATGGGGTAGGCGTCGAACTCCGACGCCTCGTTCAGCCGCCTGAAGTCGTTGCAGAACCTAAAGGTACCATCTGGCTTGGGCACCAGGACCACCGGGCTGCACCAGGCGCTGCGGGACTCCTCTATCACCCCGAGCTGCAGCATTCGGCGCACCTCGGTCCGTATGGCCTCCCTCCGGGCCTCTGGGATCCTGTAGGGCGGAACCCTTACCCTTATGCCTGGCGCCGTCCGGATGTCGTGGTGGGTGACAGCAGTCCTCCCCGGCAGGTCGGAGAACACGTCCCGATGCTGTAGGACGATCTCGTCCAGGTCGTGTCTCTGGGCCGGGCTGAGGTCCTCCCCCACCGGGACCTCCGGGATCTCCTGCCGGGCCGCCAGGGCCAAGGGAGCGGGGTCGGCGGGTGTCTGCTCCCCCCCCCCTCCACTGCTTCAGGATGTTGATGTGGTACAGCTGTGTCGGCTTCCGCCTCCCTGGCTGGCAGACCCGGTAGTTTACCTCGCCCACGCGTTCCACCACCTCGTAGGGTCCCTGCCACTTGGCCAGGAACCGGCACTCCGCCGTGGGGACCAGAACCAGGACCAGGTCCCCGGGCTGAAAGGTCCTCAGCTGGGCTTCTCGGTTATAGACCCTCGCCTGGGCCTGCTGCGCTTGCTGGAGGTGCCTCCGGACGATGGGCCACACCCGGGCCATGCGGTCACGTACCTGCTCCATGTGATCCACGGTGGTGCGGTGGGGGGACGGCTGGCTCTCCCAGGCCTCCTTTGCGATGTCCAGGATCCCGCGGGGTCTCCGCCCATACAACAGCTCGAAGGGGGAGAACCCGGTGGACGCCTGGGGGACCACCCGTACCGCGAACAGTACGTGGGGTAGTAGTTGGTCCCAGTTCTTCCCGTCGGCTTGCATGGCCTTCTTGAGCATCTGCTTTAGGGTTTTGTTGAAGCGCTCGACCAGGCCGTCTGTCTGGGGGTGGTAAACCGAGGTCCGGAGCTGCTTCACCTGCAGGAGCCTGAGGACCTCCTTCATCACCCGTGACATGAAGCACGACCCCTGATCGGTGAGCACCTCCTTCGCTATTCCCACCCGGCTAAAAAGGAGCATTAGTTCACGGGCGACTGCCTTGGCGGTGGCGGCGCGCAGGGGGAGGGCCTCGGGGTAACGGGTGGCATAGTCAACTAGCACCAGGATATAGCGGTGGCCCCGGCTGGTTTTGGGAAGGGGCCCCACGATGTCTAATGCTAAGCGGTCAATGGGGGTCTCAATGATGGGCATGGGAATGAGGGGGTGTCTAGTGATGGACCGGGGGGCTACCCGCTGGCACTCGGGGCACCCCTGGCAGTGGCGCTCCACATCCCGCTTAACCCCCGGCCAATAGAACCTGGCTAGGACCCGCTCCCGGGTCTTGTCCATGCCTAGGTGGGCCCCCAGGAGGTGAGTGTGGGCCATAAAAAGCACCTTACTAACATAGGGGCGAGGCACCACTAGCTGTTCCCTCACTCCCCCCTCCCCGGAGGCTACTCCAGTGTTTCCCCTAGAATTTTTTTTAGGCCCGGTGGTAAGAGCTGATAGTGTGATTTGTTATACATTTTTCACGGGATGCTAGAGTATTTGTTGGTATTTGTTGGACGGGGGGGGGGGGGGGGAGAGGTATGGAGCGATTGTTGACCGGGGGGGGGGGGGGGGGGGGGAAGAGCGATTGTTGACGGGGAGGGGGGGCGGGGGGGAGAGACCGATTGTTGACGGGGGGGGGGGGTTTGTATGTCTTCAAACTTCGTCTGGGCAATAAGGGAAAAAGCAATGATAAAAAAAAAAAAAATTCAACAAAGTTGATTTAATGTAAACTAATTTCATGTACAGGAGCATAAAGCACCAATACATATTGAGATAGCTGGTGGTGAGCTTGGATGGTTATGATATTATGGCTAATAATAATAATAAAAAAAAAAAAATTTTTTTTTTTTTTTTTTTTCTCTTTTTCATTTTTTTGGCCGGTTGTTGGCCTGGCGGGGGCGCTCGTTGGCCTGGCGGGCCGCCAGGCCTGAACAATGGTAGGGGAAACACTGTACTCTATACAACAGACCCCCCCTGGTGCTGAAGTGCGGGTGTGGTGTGTGACTCACCGAGTCCCGGGCCTGCCCGTCGTGAACCAGGACGTGGCTCCAGGCGTGCTTGAGGGCCTCATTCTGGAGCTGAGCGGTGGCGAACTGGCCGGGTCGGGTCGAGCCTTCCCCCCCCCCGGGTAAGAAGTCCGAGAACTCAGTGAGGGGGGAGCTCTCCGGGTCTTCCGGTGGGTCTGGCTGCTCGGAGGCTGTGAGGCTGCGCGGGTAGGTTCCGGTGTCTCGCTCCGGACGGGACCTCTCGCTGTGTGCCCCGGGGTCCCCGGTGGGGAAGGTCCGTTCCCCTCAGATTCCTCGTCCTCCGCCGTCAGCTCTCCCGGGGGTTAATGGACGCCGGGTGGCCCCGTAGGCCTGCAGAACCCCCCGCGCCCCTCTGCGGGGAGGGCCTCTCCAGCTCCGTAGCTCCCGCGTCGGGTCCCACAGCCGGTGGAAGATCGGGCAGTCCCTCCCGATCAACACGGGGACCGGTAGGTGGGGGACAATCCCCGCCCTGATTGTGAACACCCCGTGTGGGGTGCGGACAACCACGTGGCACGTGGGGTAGGTCCGGGTGTCCCCGTGAACGCAGGCCACCTCCATAGGTTCCCCTGCCTTCCCCCCCGCCAGGTCGGGGCGAAGGAGGGTAACCGCACTGCCAGTGTCCAAGAGGGCCTGCGTGTCCCGGTTCATGACCCGCGCCGGGATCGTCGGACTACCCGAGGTTCCCTGCGACCAGCAGGTCGCCAACATGCACGTGTGATCCACCCCCGGATCCGCGTATGCTGACGGCATCGATACATCCCGTCCCCTCGGGCAATAGCGAGCGATGTGGCCGGGCCAGCCGCACCCAAAGCAGCGCCGCACCTCCTGGTTCACCGGTACTCCGCTCGGTGGGGTGAAGCCGGGAGCCGGGGTCCTGACAGGGGGTCCCCTTGGGTCTTGGCGGGGCTCGGCGCGCCGTGGGGCTGGGGCGGGTCTAACGTTCAGGAGCTGGGCCACCTGCCAGTTCTCCAGCTGTAGGACCAGGTCGTCCACGGTGGCAGGATGATGGTGGGCCAGCACGCGGCGGGCGTCCGGCGGGAGTCGCCGCAGGGTGTGGTCGATAATCACCTGGTCGATCGGGTTGGGACCCTCTCCCGTTGTCAGCCACCGCTTCACCAGCCGGCTGTGCTGCGCGATCTGTGTGCGCACAGCTCCCTGCGCATCAAACCGCCAATCCTGCGCGCGCTGTGCGCGCGCCGCGAGGTTGTGCCCGTAATAGGCCAGTATGGCCTGTTTGAGCGCCGGGTACTGGCGGGCGACGTCCACCGGCAGGTCCTGGCTCTCCTGCTGGGCGGGTCCGGTGAGGAACTGCGCTATTATGTGCGCCCACTGCTCCTCTGGCCAGGCTTCCCTCTGTGCGGTCCGCTCGAATACCTCGAGGTAAGCCTCCACATCGTCCTCCGGTCCCAGCTTAGTGAGGCGGCTGGTCGGGGCGGCGGTCGGCGCAGCGCGGACGGCGTGCTGAGTCAGCCGCAGCACAGCCTCGCGGAGCAGGGCGAGGCTCTCGGTGGTCTCCCGCTGGTGTTGCTGGGCAGCCAACGCCGCGGCTCCGTCCGGGTTCTGCATGGTGTGGTAGTGGTAGTGGGAGCGCGCAGATTGCCTGCATTCTCCACCATATGTGGTATCCGGCCCTGGAGATTGTGCCGGGGTTCAGAGATACTACACAAGGCAGCGGTTAGTTTAAGCCGTTTCCGGCGTTTATTTCAATGATCCGATAAGACAAGGGTGCGCTTGGGTCTCCGTGAGCCTCAAGCCTCTGCAGTCCATGCGTGTGTCTTCCCTCTGTGCGGTCCGGGTCCGTCGCCTCTTATGCTGGCTTCCGCCCTTCCTCCTGCCAGCCGCCAGGTGTCCCCCATCCCGCTGATTGGGGGGACGGTCCCGGTGCTCTCCGTCGCCGGCTGGTGGGTGGCGGCGGTATACCCCGGCCGTCACGTTCCCTCGGGCCCGTGACGGCCGAGGCTTCAGGGGCGGGATGCCACAATATATATATATATAGAAAGCGGCCGGCTGTGGAGAATGATTGACAGCAGACAAATCAAAGAAGAACAATAAAGCTTTTGCTCCTTCATCATCCACCAGTTGAAATGCCGGGCTGCACCTGTTGCGGCAACAAGCAGCAGTAGTTTTGTTTGCCGTTTTGTCTTTTAACGTGGATTTTTTAACCAGTCTGTCGTGTTTTAACCTGTCCGTCATGTGAATGGTGTTCTAACAGTCTTTTAACTACACGGAGTCATCATGGATGTAATGAGTGCTTTGTTTATGAACATGGTTGCTCTTGGGACTGTTACGAACTTCCAACAAAGCAACCAGCCTCACAGACTCCAAGACAGTCGGGACTTTCGCATCTGATGAGGCAATTTAATTGCTGGGACCTCATCCGACACCATTCCGACAGAGATTTGTAAACACGGAGGTGTTCATTAGATACGGCAGACAGCGGTTTGAGTGAGAAAGCGTGGCCGGGAAGGAATGCGACAGAGGAAAATATGAAGGGTTATTGTTCGTCTATCAGTATAGTGGTCACTTTTCCACTGATACACAAGAATGATTGCATTACTTAGTAGGTTATAAAACACATCTAAAGTACAATATTTTATACTACTGTCATTACACCAATCATATAACTGTGGAAATATCAGCACAATATTTTCTTCCGTTTTTTTCTATTTTAGGTACTGTTGCCGTCGTGTGCAAAGGTAAAATCAAGTCCCGTCTGAAGGAGAAGTTCAGGTTTGTGTTTGAGGGAATCGCTAAAGCAGGACAGCCAACAGGTCTGAATGACTTCTACATAGAGCTCTTCATCACAGATAGAGGCAATGAAGAGGCAAACAAGGAACATGAGGTCAGACTGATTGAAACAACTTCCAGGAAATCAGCAAACCAGGAAACACCGATCAAATGTGAAGACATTTTTAAACCCTTACCTACTAGGCAAGGTCAGCCAATCAGAACAATAATGACAACTGGAGTGGCTGGCATTGGTAAAACTGTCTTAACAAACAAGTTCACTCTGGATTGGGCTGAAGGCAAAGCCAACCAGGACATAGACTTCACATTTGCCTTCACTTTCAGAGCGCTGAATTTACTGATTGGGAAAGAATTTAGCTTGGTCGAACTCCTTCATCACTTCTTTATTGAAACCAAAGAAGCAGAAATCTGCAGATACGACCGGTTCAAAGTTGTCTTCATCTTGGATGGTCTGGATGAGTGCCGACTTCCTCTGGACTTCCAGAACAACCAGACCTGGACTGATGTCACAAAGCCGACCTCAGTGGACGTGCTGCTTACAAACCTCATCATGGGCGACCTGCTACCATCTGCTCGCATCTGGATAACCACACGCCCTGCGGCAGCAAATCAGATCCCTGCAGAGTGTGTTGACATGGTGACAGAGGTGAGAGGGTTCACCAACCCAAAGAAAGAGGAGTACTTTAGGAAGAGATTCAGAGAGGAGACCTTGGCCAGCACAATCATCTCCCACATCAAGAAATCACGAAGCCTCTACATCATGTGTCACATCCCAGTCTTCTGTTGGATCAGTGCTACAGTTCTGGAGGACATCTTCAAAACATCCCAGAGAGGAAAAGAGATGCCGAAGACTGTGACTCAGATGTACATCCACTTTCTTAGGGTTCAGTCCATACAGAAGGATAGGAAGTACCATGGGAGAGCTGAAACAGATCAACACTGGAGTTCAGAGAGCAGGGAGATAATTTTTTCTCTGGGAAAACTGGCTTTTAACCAGCTGGAGAAAGGCAACCTGATCTTCTATGATGCAGACCTGGCAGAGTGTGGCATTGATATCAGGGCAGCCTCAGTGTACTCAGGAGTGTTCACCCAGATCTTTAAACAGGAGTGTGGGCTGTACCAGGACAGGGTGTTCTGCTTTGTCCATCTGAGCATCCAGGAGTTCCTGGCTGCCCTTCATGTATTTTTGTACTTGATCGACACTGGTGTCAATCTGCTCTCAAATGAACAACCTATCTCCTGGGAAGATAAACTCATCTTCCTCTACCAAAGTGCTGTAGACAAGGCCTTGCAGAGTGAGAATGGACACCTGGACTTATTCCTCCGCTTCCTCCTGGGCCTCTCTCTGGAGAACAATCAGATTATCTTACGAGGTCTGCTCAGAGAGACAGTCAGTAGCCAATGGACGAATGAGGAAACGGTGTCTTACATCAAGGAGAAGATAGGTAGAGATCTATCTCCGGAGCGAAGCATTAATTTGTTCCACTGTCTGAATGAGCTGAATGACCGTTCATTAGTGGAGGAGATCCAGTACCTGACATCAGGAAGTCTCTCCAGAGAATCACTCTCCCCTTCTCAGTGGTCAGCTCTGGTCTTCATCTTACTGTCATCAGAAGAGGAGCTGGACGTTTTTGACCTGAAGAAATACTCTGCTTCAGAGGAGAGCCTTCTGAGGCTGCTGCCAGTGGTCAAAGCCTCCAAAATATCTAGGTAGGTGTACCAATAACAAGTATTACAATATTAATAACATAATAAACATAATATGACTATATAAAAGTAATAAGAAAAAACATTGAGAGTTTTAACAAAAAACAACAACTATTTGTTTATTTTACATTCAATAGTTACTTACATGTTCCTGTTTATTTTGTTATAAGACTGAATGGCTGTAAGCTGTCAGAGAGATGCTGTGAAACTCTCGCATCAGTTCTCAGCTCCAATTCCTCTAGTCTGAGAGAGCTGGACCTGAGCAACAATGATCTGCAGGATTCAGGAGTGAAGCTGCTCTCTTCTGGACTGGGGAGTCCACATTGTACACTGGAAACTCTCTGGTCAGTTATACTCAATGTGAAAACAGTTACACCACAAGGTTCCAAATCTGAAGAAATTTAACATATTTACACCCTGAAAGGTTAAGATGCAGAAAAATACTATTTTCATAGGAATAACTCAACGTATTTATAGTTTTGTTGCTTGACAGTATAAGGGGCACGTTATTTAGGGATAATGTACAGATAGCCCATCATCATAACAATATAACAACTCCAAAAGGATTTTATTGATTTAAAAAATGTAATTGTTTCCGCTTTAAAAAATAATAATCAAGATTCTACATTGGGAATATCCACCCCATCAACGGTGTTTTATTCATAGTAACAATAAGTTATACAGAAACAACAGACCGTAGAATGCTGTGAAATACCTATCAAAATCTATCTACTATTCAACATAGCCGTGTAATGCATTTTTAAAGTTGGCATGCTACTTTTTGGATGCTTTAATATAAATATTAGTGGGCCCCTAACACATTATTTGAAGACGTTCCTGAAATTCAGCCGTGGTGCAGAATTACAGACACTACGAGCCAGTCGCACATTGAGCTTTCCCCAAACGCGCCGTTTCGGTGTCTGTAGCTTTAATGCAAATGAGGAGGAGAGAGGCGGGTCAAGGAGGAGGGTGGGGGTGTGGCCCTGAGCAGCTTGCGGCCACGGTACAATGCGCTCTGTTTACAGTGAATGTATCGCAATGGCGAGGCACACACAACCTTTGGCCGTGTTTTGTAAATATTTAATTAAAAAGACTCCGGTTGCTCTGGCGGGAGTCCTGGAGCTCTATATCTAAATAATATCATATTATACATAGATATCTATATCATATAATACATATTATCACTGCCAAAAGCTGTGTGCGCCTCCAGATGATATTATGATCACAAACGACTGCGTTGGGTTCACCGATGTCTCTGGTTCTTCCACTTCCACATCAATCTGAAGTAGACTGAACCGTGCGCTGCCGGGTGCCCGCTGCCAGCTGCCTGCTGCCGGGTGGGGATGCTTTGAGCTAGTGGTGCCTCGCGGCAGCGGGCGGCGGGCAGCGGGACTCCGGCGGGAGACAATCGCGGGCAACAATCCCTTTCTCCTCCATGTCGCAGTTCATGTACTTCAGGGAGTCAAAGCCAAATTCCTTTCCCCCAATTCCTTCTCAACCATGGCTGAGATAACCCCAACTACAATCTCATGGTGGAAATACCATGAGACTGATGCCCCATAACACCACAGCAGAACCGTTTCCAAAAAACAAAGAGGTGTACAACAATTGCGTTACAGTGTGTGTAATCACACACACACATGTGGCGCTCGAACGGTCGTAGCTCATTGTCTCATTGGCGGGCCAAATTCTCTGGGCTGGCAAGGCAGAGAAAGGGGAGGTGTCATCTCCCCTTATGATGACATACGGAGGAAGTTCCAAAACGGCGCGTCTGAGCTTTGTTTTTTCAAAGGCGGAGCAGAATGCCTGGTGCTCGTTTTACACCCAAAGAAATTTCTAGCTAGTAGGGGAACTCATTAATGTTAGAAAACCTCAGAAAGTGAATTTTTCATGCCATGGGATCTTTAATAAAGGTATAGGGTGTATGCTGTATGACATTCTTATTCTACCAATTGCCATGTAGTCAGACAGTAAGGTGGAGTTTATAATTAAGGTTTAATTACAGCGTCTTTATCTGTCCTTTTTAGGGAAGAATGATTCATTTTGTTTAATAATTTAACAGCTATGTAACATCTACAATTAATATTTAAAGATCCAGTTTATTAACATTAATTATATTTTTTCATGTATGTAAAAACAGTTTGTTTACAATCCTCATAAACATTTAGTCACAGTTCCTAACATTTTCCTGTTTATTGTTTGTTAAGGTTGAATGGATGTCATCTGTCAGAAAGATGCTGTGAAGCTCTGGCCTCAGTTCTCAGCTCCAACCCCTCTAGTCTGAGAGAGCTGTACCTGAGTAACAATGACCTGCAGGATTCAGGAGTGAAGCTGCTCTCTGCTGGACTGGGGAGTCCACACTGTAAAATGGAAACTCTCAGGTCAGTTTTACTCAACGTGCAAACAATAAGACAGACAAAAAAAGTTTAACATCCATAAATGTTAATAGATGTATAAATATATTATTTTCATTTGAATGACTCAACATATTGTTGCCATGACATAAGGTATCAATTATATTCCGTTTTCTAATGATGCTATATGGTTTATGTTGTGTAACTTTCTAAATGTACTCAATCGTATGTAGTCTGACAGTAAAGTAGACTTTAGAGTTGTTAAGTAGTTTAAAAACATCCTCTTCTTAAAAGTACCTTTTTAAGACAATGTTTTGGAGTTTTTTTAATCTTTAGTTAGCCATCTGACCCCTCTGTAATAAACTTTTGTTTGTAGCTCAGTAGTTAAACTTATGAAACGTGCCTAATAATTACATTTCCTGTACAACTTTAATTACAGTTCCTTACATGTTGTGTTTTTATGTGTAAAGGCTGAATGGCTGTCATCTGTCAGAAAGATGTTGTGAAGCTCTGGCCTCAGTTCTCAGCTCCAACTCCTCTAGTCTGAGAGAGCTGGACCTGAGTACCAATGATCTGCAGGATTCAGGAGTGAAGCTGCTCTCTGCTGGACTGGGGAGTCCACACTGTACAGTGGAAACTCTCAGGTCAGTTTTACTCAAAATGCACCACAAGGTTCAATATCAGAAGACATTTAACAGATATTCATAAAGAATAGTTACAATTCACCCTTCTAAATATAGAATATTCCAAAGAATAACTCATCCAGATAGTGGCTTGTGTGAGTGTGTGTGTGTGTGTGTGTGTGTGTGTGTGTGTGTGTGTGTGTGTGTGTGTGTGTGTGTGTGTGTGTGTGTGTGTGTGTGTCTCGGTGTCGGTGTGTGTGTGCAGGCTGTCTGGCTGCCTGATCACACAGGAAGGCTGTGCTTCTCTGGCCTCAGCTCTGAGCTCCAACCCCTCCCATCTGAGAGTGCTGGACCTGAGCTACAATCACCCAGGAGACTCAGGAGTAAAGCTGCTCTCTGCTGGACTGGAGGATCCACGCTGGAGACTGGACACTCTCAGGTATCGAGAGGACAGCTCACAACACAGGGACAATGTCTCCTACAAGGGTTCAAGCAGTGGTGTAGTCTATTTTATTTTATTGGGTATACTGTGATGATTCCCTCCCAGCCTCGTACAAACCTGTCCCACCGGTACGTGTACGTGTGTGGTGCTTATGGGGTGTCGCACCACACTCACCAATGCAGGGGACTACAACCTGCTGATTTAAGAGAATAACGATTATCAACAATCATGGAAAGCTCAATAGGTTTATCAGTTTTAATAACAGTATGAACAAAAAGAACACAAAAATTACAAGTTGTCCTTTGTATATCTATAGCAGCAATAGCACATACTAAACAAGGACAAAATCTACTCAAAATAATTGAATGAACTGTTTACAACCATGGCTAACCAGTGCATGAGAAGGAGATGACAGGAGACTAATGTTTCACGCTTACAATTGCTCTAATTTTAGCTCTTACTGTTGTTATCTAACATACCATACAGTAATTGAATTGTGTAAAAGTGTGAAATTACTGCACCTTAAAAATTACCATGAATTAGCTATACTCTCATTTGCATAGTGATTAACATTATGAACTTCAATTGTGTATACCTGCATGTTGGCTGACATTTACCTAAATTATTTTCCTTCCACTCTAACCAAGGATGCCTGTTTTTAAATTCCCTAGCCCTACACCCAGTCTGAAAGGCTGGCCAGGGGTTCTCATCTAAAAGTAACAAGGAGATATACAGTGGGATTAAAACATTGTCTTCTGTTGACTACTTGTTATGTGGTTTGGACATTAATATGCGGGGACTGGACACACACACACACACACACACACACACACACACACACACACACACACACACACACACACACACACACACACACACACTTTTCTGTTGTGTCTTTGCTAGTCTCCGTAGCTCTGGTAGTGGCATCTGCTGTTGTGTGTAGTTTGCTTTTCATATTGTAATGTTGAATGTTATTGTAGCATGTAGCCTGGGACTCTTTAAGTGTTTGTGTTGTGTTTTTTATCGTTTTATCCAGTTGTTTTAACTGTTATGCCAATTGTTCCCGCGTTTAACTTTCAATCTGTGTAGGTTGCTAATCACAGCGCGAGAAGGAGGGGCTCGGCCCGCAAACTAACATGCAGAGATGCAGGGGCAGCTTCGCGCTTCGTAACAGAGACAGGGCAGAGTGCGAGCAAGCAGGGGGAATTTTATGAATGATGAATGTAGGAGATAACTTCCCCATGCTAAAAGTATTTTATTGCAGTTATACCCAACCGGTATTTGCGAAAAATAAACACGGAAATGAAAGATCAGTCACAAGACGATTGATACGTATCCGTGCACATTTTTATGGGGGTACACGCAAATCCTGGTGCGTTCCTAGTGAGTATACGGCGTTTACCTGCGTATTACGTAGACTACACCACTGGGTTCAAGCCGCTGCTAGATGAAGGGGTTTGAAAAGGCAGCTGTTACTCATGTTGTGTAGAAAATGATGAGACAGCAGATGATGAAGATGAATGTTTCACCATGTTGCTCTCACTTTGTTTCCTCCCCAGTGTGGAGCACGGTGGAGTGTGGAGGCTGAAACCAGCTCTAAAGAAGTGTAAGTGTCTGTTTATTTCGATTTATTACAACGCCAACTATTAACATGCAAAGTCCATCCACACAGCTGGAGGTGATGTCCGTTCATTCAGATCCTACTGGGAATGAAGATTATGGCTGACATCATTTATCTAACATTAATATTGTCCACAGTCACAATTAATCCTACTTGTGTGAAGTAGGAATTATTATTGTTAATTATTGAGTTATTATGATTAATAGTAGTATTGTGTAGGAATGTATACACCTGTGCGTATTTTTATGTACTTGTATATGTATGTATACGTTCTCTGTGTTTATCTATTTCCAGAATGTTTATGGAGGTTTGGAGGTGTGCGTATGTGTACATGTCTTTGTATACAGTATATAGTATGTATGTGTACTTATGTATACGTGTGTACAGTGTTGGGGAAGTTACTTTAAAAAATAAATTAGTTATAGTTACTAGTTACTTCTCCCAAAAAGTAAAGTAAATTAGTAACTGAGTAACTAAATTAGTTACTGTTACAAATTATATAAGTAACTAGTTACTGTGGAAAGTAATTATTCTGTTACTTTCAAGTACATTTGTTAATGCTCAAATGTGTCAAATTTGACACATTTGACACAAGTTCCTTGTGTCAAACTTAAAATACACGTGCATGTTCAATTATTTATGATAAATCTGAATATGGACACTTAAGACAATACATTATTAACAGAAACAATGAACCCAAATCTATACTATTTTAGTTAGTTGCTTAGGTTTTGTGGCACAGTCTCCTTCTCCTTTGGTGGTCTTGGCCACTCATTTCATGGTAGAGTGCAACGTTGAAAGATGTTTGAATAGCTTGACGCCGATGTGGAGAGGCACTTTGTCCAGGGCATAATGTGCATTTCACGATTACACTTGCTCCTTTAATTATTTGGATAGAAAATTAATGGCTATAGAGAAAGGAAAGGATAAGAAAAATAAGACGTAAGCAACTGCCAACTAGTACTGTAAGAGAATAGTACTTGTTATGATGATGATAATGATGATGATAAATTCTACAGCCTGATCATGTATTGTTCTCCCGTCAGACGCCTCTGAACTCAAACTGGATCCAAACACAGCCCACCGACGACTCTCTCTGTCTATGGACGACAGAAAGGTGACGTGGATTGGAGAGGACCAGTCATATCCTGATCACTCAGAGAGATTTGACTCACATCACCATCTCTTGTGCAGAGAGGTTCTGACTGGCCGCTGTTACTGGGAGGTAAAGAGGGAAGGAGAAGTTTATATAGGAGTGACATACAGAGGAATCACAAGGAAAGGATTGGGTGATGACAGTTGGCTTGGATGGAACAACAACTCCTGGAGTCTTTCTTGTTATGATGATCATTACACTGCCTTGTACAACAGTAGTGAAACAGCCATACGTCTCGCCCCTGCTGGCTCCAACAGAGTAGGAGTGTATCTGGACCGGCCTGCTGGCACTCTGTCCTTCTACAGAGTGTCCCCAGATGTAGGAGGGTCCTCAGACACACTGACACACATCCACACCTTCCAGTCCACATTCACCCAGGAGGACCTTCTCCCTGGGTTTTACTTATGGGATGGTGCATCAGTTTCTCTGTCTCAGTTTGATCTCGCTCCGAGAGACCGCGCATCTAGGCGCACCTCTCGTATGCACAGAGAGAGCGCGAGAGAGAGAGAGGGAGGGGGAGACAGAGAGAGAGTGACAGAGAGAGAGAGAGCTAACCCTACCTAAGAAAGGATGAAAGCCGAAAGTTACTGTAGTTTTTTCAACCTTTATTTGCACTTGAAAAAGATTTTTAACAAAGCAGTTATGCATGTAAAAAAAAAACAGGTAGACCACATTGCTTAAATCACTGGGATATGTTAAACCATCTTAACAACAATGAATTTTTAATGCCTTACGTACCGCATTTGCATTGCTTAACAAACTGTTTCCCTTATACGATTACAAATAAGAACTCAACACAAAAGCATTGTAAGCTAGGCAGATACTGTAATATGGTAATACTGTAGGCCAAAGGCTGAACAATAATACCGGTAGCCAAATCCTGGCTAAACGGTAGTCTAGAACTAGTTGGCTGAAACACATGAAAATAAAACCAAAAAACATGAATGAAGGCTACCAGTAAAACAACTGGGCAAGCATGTGGCACACCGGTATACTGTAAAATAAATGACCATGTCCAAAAGTCCTCCTCTTACTTCTCATCACCATCTTCCTCCTCATCACAATCGTCCTCAAATACCAGTTTGTTGTTGAACTCTTCCTCCTCATCGTTCTTCTCATCCTCTCCCTCTCCAACTTCAGCCAATTCTCCCTGTCTTGCCTGAACCAACGGCTCTCGCCCTGATGCGCATGGCTCTCTGATGCGTGGCCTGACAGCTGCCACTGTCAGGCCACACACCTGGAAGGAATCTACGGTATTCCGGTACTTACGCTACAGTCGGAATTCAATTACGAATGCAGGCACGCACACACACACACACCTACCTTGAGGGAGTTTTTCACCCGCTCTGTATCCAGCTTGTTCCACGCTTAACGCACCTAGGACTAGGCTACTAATATGCGGCGAGCTGGGGCTCTTATGTTCCTTCCTGCGGTGTATTCCTTGTCCAAATCCCCTGCCATCCATTTATCATAGGATTCATGCAGACTGCCTTTGAACGGCTGATTCCAAACAACGTCAGGGGCCTGGATGTATCTTGTACAACCTTCCGGTATGACAGCCATGGTTGTGTTGTAGCCGCGCTTGAGTTCCGCTTTGGTGGCAGGGCTGATTTGATACGAATCCCAGGGTAGGGGTTGAGGACAGAAGTTGAGTTTTCCCGCCACTTTTTGCAGCCAGTCTGCAGTCAGATCCTCGTTCATCCAGCCGTTCTTGGAGGACACTACCATCGCTCCACTGATGTTTTGCATTGCCTTGACTTCCCTGATACCCCCTTTGTACACAACATAAGGCTTCAGTTTTGTCCAATCCGCTTTCGCAGCCAACACCACTTGTTAAGTCACTCTTCTCATGGCCTGTAGTTTTCAGAGGAACACTGCGCGCACCTCTCGTATCCATTGTATTTTAGCCGACCACCGCTGTT
Source organism: Gadus chalcogrammus (assembly GCF_026213295.1). Taxonomy (NCBI): domain Eukaryota; kingdom Metazoa; phylum Chordata; class Actinopteri; order Gadiformes; family Gadidae; genus Gadus; species Gadus chalcogrammus. Next base: position 6,219,163 of record NC_079416.1, on the reverse strand, counting down.
TCTTCCATAGCTATGATGTTCTTCTCCTCTGCCTTATTTTTCTCGATCATCCGCGTCACAAATGGGACAAAATTCACCAGCTTCTCGGTGAAGTGCCTTGCGTCTTTCTGAGCAACCGTTGTATGTCTTCTGACAGGAAAGTTATTGCAGTGGGAGATTCTGTCAAGCCAGCCAGCACTAGCAGAAAATTCCTCATCTCTACTGTCAGTCACGGGGGCATAGATTTCGTTAGCCTTAATCCTGCGGCTTCTCCTGAGTTTTTTGTTGACCCCAAATTTGACCGCTGACAGCTTCAATTTCAGGTCGTACTTCTTTCTCAGTGGCGGCATGGCATTTAAACGTTCACTCAAGCTACAATCTCAGGCTTCTTCTTCTTGTTATTGTTTTACGGCGGTTGCATTGGTTGCCTGGTTTACTCAACCGTCAGTGTGTAAATGTGTGAATGAATTGTTGCAAATCGCTTTGGATAAAAGCGGCAGCAAAATCCCATGAATGCAAATGTAATGCCACCCATCTTATTGGTGCGTTATCGCCAAATTCTAGAAAAAACAGACCCGGCGTCTAATTGACACCGGTGTTCATTTGTCTAAACTGGCCGCACCCGGCCAGTAAAAGGAACTCAGCGTTTAGTTGGGATTCTTCTTTTAATTGTCTTACGGTAAATACACATAATTACTCACACACACAAACATGTTTGAATACAAATACCGTTTGTATGTGTATTGTGTGGATGTATTATATACTTATACTTAAAGAGTTTTTAGATCTTCCGTAAGGTTTACTTAGCAAGTTTTACAAAGATTTAATTTCTAATGTAAAATCCATCTTCAATCTGGATTTATAGTACATGTAATTTGTATAAATATTTTGTTGAACAGTTTAATAAAGGGCAGTTTATATTTTGATAGGACTAAGATCGAACCTGATTTAAAACAGATGTATATTCAAAATGCAAATGGTCTTTGGGTAAAGCTAATGATGTTCATGTTTTGAATTACCTTAAACACAATATTGATACCTTGTGTTCTGTTGGGAACAACAGGGAACAACAGGGCAGCAGAACATGATTAGTTATTAAAGATATGGGTTTGTGATTTGTAATTTCTGATACTTCTATTATTTAAGTCCCTCTGTTTATTGTGTACATGTAAGGGACTACTTTTTTGTTTTATTTGTTATTAAAGCATCATGATAATAAAAAACTCAGTGGATCCAACTGAAAGTTATCGTGTGTTCAGCATAGGATCAGTTTAATCTTTAAGGTTGGGGGTTCACTAAATATTACCTGGGTTAGCGCACGAGAGGGTCCATGCCAGCCACCGTACCACAGAATTAGACCAAAACATATTTTATGAAGATAATCACGTCACACGATGAGTTTACACTTTGTGTTTGATTAGTTATTGCAAGGCATGACAATAAAGAATGATTATATTATCAGGATATTTACATCCCTGCCTGCATCTTCGGCTGCGGCCACCAGAGGGTGCAGTGAGAACCCTGAGCCAAGGCAAGCTGAGCCTCTGGTGTTCTTCAGAGGATTCTAATTCCTGTTTCTTCAGTTGAAATCATCAGCAGATGTTTCTCCAGAGCTCAATACATGCACCTTCTTATATATAGTAAGTAGAAACAACACAATAGACAGTAGCCTACTCATCTAGATGAAGTCTCTTACGCACAGGCTCCATATGAACTATAGATGCGATAGGAGCCATAAATACACTTTATTACTTCCTGGTTTCAGAGGATCTCCTGATAAGAAGCCATAAATAAAAAGTTGATGATTCGTTATATCCTCGCTGCCTCCACAAACTATTGCTGCTGTGCTGAAGGGAACCTGAAGATGTCTCTCACCGGCGTGGGTCCCAGTAAACATATGCGAGAACTTTAGTTCCTAGTTCCTACTACACATTTAGTTCCTTCATCATGATGCGTGAGATTTTGAGTTGCGTGTCCCGAGCTCAAATGTCCCGTTTTCCACCAACCACTATCCCCTTTTGTCCACGATTGCATAGCTAACGTGGTCTTATTATAGCCCGATCATTCACTAAAAATGACATAGAAAGAATAAAGCATCCAGCATATGATTTCAACAATGTATGAGGGCATACGCAATCCGCATTATGCAACAGGGATGGTCGCACAGAGGAATGCTGATGGAAACCAGCGGACGAGTGGTGGGTTGAGATGTGCGCCAGTTTCAGAAGCAGGGAGATACCACACAAAAATCTATTTCTAAGTTGTCCGTTTGCTGTGTGTCTGCCTGGCACAAATGCTCCCCTTGAGCGGATCTTTTCCATAATACACAATATTAAACACACAAACACACACACACACATGATAGCGATCAACTAAGCTATAATCTAGCATGTAAGCAATCGCTCCATTAATTAGTTATTCAGCGTTTCATGTATTTATGACTATTACTCTTTTTCTATTGACCAAACTGTGGCTCGGCATCAGCAGAAGCACTTGCCTCAGCTACGAGCGTGTAGTAGGCAAAAAGCGCGGCTCCTTTAAATAGAAAAGCAAAATCGCAAGAGCGGTATGAGCTGCAAATATTTTGGACAGTGTTGCGTTTTGAGCTATTCGGCGATTTTGCATCTTTTACAGCTTTTGGTGTGTGAACGTACAGTTAGTAGGCCCCTGGTCTCCCATGTAAGGGAAGGTGTAAAGGCCCTTAGTAGGCCTATGCGCTGGAACATACAAAGACTTTCCAGGTAACGTGGAAACATCCACAATTATTTTCTCTGCTTTATTTATTTGCTTCCATCACAACACTGCTATTTTTTTTGCTAAATTGCAACACTAAATAATGCTAACACAAGCACATGTATTTCATTTAAAAACAACAATATAATATACAATATTATTTCCCTCTCAGCAAACGGGGTGCTGAGGCACCCTCAGCACCTTAATTCGGTCCCTGCGCGTCTGATAAAATGACTAAATATTAAGATATGAGGAGTACTAAAGCCATGTTTTAGTACTCCGTCATTACATGTGGAGCCACTAGGGGTGAATCCACCTCGGTGCAGTTCACCTTCTGGCCAACAGGATAACGGTGAAAAAGACACAAGTGTGTGTGTGTGGTGAAGGTGTTTGGAATGGTTGAAGAGCCTTTGGTGCTCAACACTCACCACAACAAGCGAACAGAAGATAGAGACCCTACACGAACCCAACCCCACTAAATGAGCACAAGACATAATGATAGGTTCATTCAAGGTAGGTTTGTAAAACCGTATTCATCCTCTCACCAGAGTGACTGAATTAGAGACACCCTTTTTGTCACTGCACTGCATCCTGCATTTCAGCACCATTATGTTGCAGTTGAGCTTTGGCTGGAGGTGTTGTTTAAGTTGTTAAATAAGTAGGCTAACTTTTCTTTCAAGGTGCGGTCATCAACCAGGAGAAACAGAGTGAAACATTTGAGCCACTGCAGCAGTCAGAGTGGACATGTTGAGCCAAAAAGCACAACACACATTATTTCCTTCTTTGCTTTGTGGCGTTTTAGACTCAACTAAAACCAAAACTTCAGAGCATTGTCTAGGGTCCTCAGGATGTTTCTGCAACATGCATAATGAGTGTGCAGTGCTTCTATCAGTCTTACTGCACAGCGCCACACCATCCTTCTGGTTCTGACCTCCAGAACACGGCTTAGGCCTTTTACACATGCACTGTGTGCTCAGTCCATGATTCTTCCCCTTTCTTCAGTTTAACTCTTTCAAGCTTAGCAGATGTTTCTCCAGAGCTTTCTCTTGGTTATCCTTGCAGCACACCTGGAATGTCCCTCCAGCCCCTTGGGTCCCAGCAGGTCTCTAAGGGGTACTGCCCCCTGACGTGGACCCAGTCTTCATTCCCAGGTCTCTAAGGGGTCCTGCCCCCTGACGTGTACCCAGTCTTCAGTCCCAGCCAGTGCCGGCCCTGAGCAATTTGGTGCCCTAGGCAAGATTTTAAAATATCACACCAAATAAAAACTAAAGAAAGAAACAAGTGATAAAATTAAAAATACAAAATAAATAAGGCAAACATATTAAGCTGAACACTGCACACGAAAACAAGTGACATAAAATGAATTAAAAATACAAAATAAATAAGGCAAACATATTAAGCCGAACACTGCACACGAAAACAAGTGACATAAAATGAATAAAAAATACAAAATAAATAAGGCAAACATATTAAGCCGAACACTGCACATGAAAACAAGTGACATAAAATGAATTAAACATACAATACAAATATGGTATTGCACAAAATAATAAATAATGAAACCAGTGCAGACATAACAACACGCACTATTGCACACAGTAAAACAAAGAAAAATTAGAGACCTCTTGATTCACCGCTATTTACATGATTCCAACAGAGGGGGCTATCTGCATGTTGATTGTATTAAAGGTCTCAACAACACCTCAAGAAACTCACTTTACAGCCTTACTCTTCTTGACTTTCTTGATGCAAAGTCATCTATAATGTCATCATATGACAGCTGTTTTCCAACAATATGGTTGTTGCTTATAATGGAAAGCCCACTGAGACGTTCTTGTGCCATCGTTGATCTCAGGTAGGTTTTAATAAGCTTGAGCTTAGAGAAGCTTCTTTCCGCAGAAGCCACTGTAACAGGAAGAGTGGCGGAGATCCTCAGAGCAACCCACATTTTGGGATACATCTCTGTTAGCTTTTTCTTGTGCAGGAAAGTCAGGAGTTCCATGGCTGTCATGTTCTTTGCTGGCAAAGGTGGAAAGTTTTGCATTTCCACACAAAGTTCCCTGTCATTAATGTCTTGCTGCCCATCATGGGTCAGAGCAGTGCTCAGGGTCTGACATTGTTGTAGCAGCTCTTCTTTTGCTGAGTTGGGGAAGTTGAGGAGCACTCCAAACTTGTCCTTTACCTCTCTAAGGTTCTGAAATCTCTCATCGAGTGAAGAGACAACTGTATCCACGACCACATTAAAAAATGTGGTTTCCATTTTTGTTAAGTGCGTCATTGATCGGCTCATCTGGAGACTCATATGCAAAGTGCTTTTTTGTGGTTCTTAACCGCTGTTGTTTCAGTACAGTCTCCACGTTCATCTCTTCACACATCTCCTTTGCAGTTGTCTGTGCATCAGAAAACCCAGTGGTTCTGTAGCAGGCCATGGAATCTCTGGTTTCTTCATCTAGTCTACAGCCACATCTAGCTGCATGGAGGGTGACTGCAACAGTTTACTCACATGCTGGATTTGGTTGAGGATGTCATACCATATGGCTGTACAAATGGAAAATCTGTAAGATCCAGTGACGTGCGGTGAAGTCAGTAAGTGGGTAGGCACTGAGATTTTTGTGTCCCACTCCGCCCATGCATAAATAAATAAAAATCAAATCAGGATGACATATCGTCTATTACTCTCACTCTCCCACACGCACGCACACACACATCATCAGAATACAACCACTGTATCCTTAATTATTGCACAGCGGCCAATTATGTTTGTCAGTCAGCAACAATGAGAACATGAAGGCAAATGGCTTGCAGTCGACATTAATTCAACCACACTTATCAATTCAAAATTAAGCCCAAAATAGTTTCTGACTCACCTATCGGTAAATAAAATCCATCCGCCGCTCTTTCCTCGTGAAGGCGTCGATCACAGCGTTGTAAAAGACCTCTTTACGGGCCTTCAGTTGGCACAGTCTCTGGCTCTCGATGGACAGAATGGCCAGGGCTGAAAGACGTGCTTGTCCGGTCCGGTTCCGACTGTACGTCTTGATGCGTTTCAGTGTGGAAAATGTGCGCTCCACCGAAGCTGTAGTGGCTGGTATTGTCAACACCAGTTGCAGCAACTTTGTTGCTTCAGGAACTGTTGCTTCCAGGTCGTAATTTTTTAAAAAGTCAAGAAGCTGTGTTGGTGATTTGCCCCTTAGTTCTTGTGAGCCATACAACCCCACAAGATCACTTTTCAGCCTGACGAAGTCAAAGTACCTGGCATACTTTGACAGCTTCTCCAGTTTGCTCTCATCAAACTGGCGCAACATCTCCTCAAACCTGTTGCAATCTACCAGTCCAATGAAATCCAGATCAGAAAAGTGATCGACGAACCTGGTCTTCATCTGAACATTGACGTTGTCCAGAATGCAGTAGTAGATGCGAGCTCGTTCTGTTTTGTTTGACAGCCCATCTCGTGTCTCGCGGTGAACGAGTTGCATCTCATCACATCTTTCCTCAAAGTGTGCATGAAAACGGTCAAAATCCTGTCGCTTGCTGTCCAAAACTTTCATTGTGTCTCTGATGCGATTACAGCAGAAACCGATATCCATGGTTTTGGACTGAAGGATGCTAAAGAGGGCATCGGTGTCATTGAAGATCCCTTCAAAAGCCATCAGTAGGAAACAGGTTGACCGTTTTCCTAGCCACAACTCAAACCCAGCAGCCATTGCCAATGTTTCTCCGTCCCAGTTGTCGGGATTGTCGCCGATTCCTTTAAACATGGCACGTAGATCTGGAAGGTGAAATAAAATCCTTTGGACCAGCCTTGAATTTGAACTCCACCTGGTTGCTGCTGCTCTCGGGATGCGGCGTTTGACAGTCTCATCCAAGTGATGGGTGCGTTTGGATGATTTGCCAAAAAAGGCAGAAAGTCCCTCAGCTGTCTTGAAAAAGGTTCTGCACTTGGGGATGCATTTTGCGGATTGGGCTAGAACCAAATTTAACTTGTGCGCATAGCAATGCGTGAATATAGCTTCGGGCACCTTCTCTTTAATTTTTGCCTGCACCCCATTTAGCTCTGAGGCCATGACAGAGGCTCCATCATACGTCTGTGCAACCAGTTTATCGCAGCAGTTGTATTTCTCTAACGAGCCCAATACATACTGCGAAATGGCTGCTGCTCTCCGGTCGTTGCACACATCATCAAAACCAAGAAAGGCTTCCTTTACTTTGCCTTCACATACATAACGTACAACAACAGATATTTGGGCTTTATTTGTCACATCAGTGGACTCATCCACCTCCACAGCAACAAAGGGGGCCGCATCGATGTCACTCCTAATGTCAGCGAGGAGCACGTCTGCCACTGAGTGGATCAGATCATTCTGTATTCTGTTAGATGTTCCAGAAAACACAGTAGATGTACGTAGATGTCTAGCCAACCTCTCGTCTTTCTCAGATATGACATCGAGCAACTCAATGTAATTGCCCCTATTGCAAGAGCTAGTGCTCTCATCATTGCCACGAAAAGAAAGCTCTTGCTTTGCAAGGAAGCAGGTCGCATTTATCAGATCCTTCAACACCTCCCGGTTTTCCCTCACCTTTTCATTGTGGCAGGTTATATTCAGCCTCCTCTGCTCGTCAAGTGCAAGGTCGATCCGTGAATTGCCGAAGGTTTTCAGCATAATCTGACACTGAATGTGAGCTGATGACTTTTCATGCTTAGTTAAAGCTGCGGGCAGGTTGTTTAAATCGCAGTATCCCGTTGCAGTCCAAACAGTCTGACTTGATGAGAAAAGCAGGCAGGGATGGCAGAACAGCCGCTGACTGGTGGCACAGCCACAAAGCCAATCCTTTTTTTCGTACCAATCAGTTTGAAACGAGCAAACAATTTTCGGTCCCTTTTTCTGAGAGAGTGCAGAAAGTGTTGGCATAGCTAGCAAGCTAACACTCTGCTCCAACAACGGTAACTACGATGCATTCAACTATTAATTTCATGCACGTCTTCACATTGACATTACTGTACCTCTATCTTTTTCACGTTTTTCCTCCTCTTCTTTCCTTCTTTTCCTTCCTTGGGCACCGGATGGCTTCAGTCTTTTTGACATAATTCCGATATAGTGTCATTAATCATTTTCTTCGTCTCGGGGTCACGGTCGGGGGCAACGAGCCAGGCAGGCACCCAGAAAAAAGGCTTCTCCATAATTTAATAGTCTTTGCTATGACTTTATGTTGTTGTGGGCTTATATAATATTTCGAAATAATAGTAGTAATGGCACTGGTAAAAAAAAAAGTAGTATTTATATACATATATATATTTATTTTTTTCGCCGCCCCCCGCGGATGACGGCGCCCCTAGCATTTGCCTATACTCCCTATGCCCAGGGCCGGCTCTGGTCCCAGCAGGTCTCTAAGGGGTCCTGCGCCCTTAAGTGGACCCAGTATTCAGTCCAAGGTCTCTAAGGGGTCCTGCCCCCTGATGTGGACCCAGTCTTCAGTTCAGTCCCTCCCGCTGGCTCTTCATCAACACACTGGTGGCTTGAGATACAATAAGCAGCGACCTCTGGAGAAATTACCTCCAACACGTCAAAACAAACAACAGTGGAGTCTTCATTTACCTCTTCATCAGTGTGTGGAGGGAGGATATCCCTACACAAACAAAACAGTGGAGTCTCATCAGTGTGTACAGGGCCGTCGATAAGGGGTGAAAGGTGATGACGATTCTAGGGGCCCACAGCCCAGGGGGGGCCCACAATTTTTATTTTTTTAAATTTTTTTATTTTACTACCAGCCCATAGTCCTACCATAGCGCCCCCCCCCCCCCCCCCCCCGTCAACAATTCAGCGCAGGGGGGCCCATCAGTAAATCTTGTCTAGGGGCCCAGGAATCGTAGCAACGGCCCTGAGTGTGTATAGAAGTTTGTTTTGTTTCAGTGCCCCTATCATTGCTAGTCCCATCTTTGTCCACTGGGTGGCGCTTTAGAGACTGATTCAACTTGTGAGCAGCTGCTCTGTGTGGATAAGCTTTAAGGTTAACTTTAACACTAACTTTCCCTCTTTGTTATTCACATTATGTCTCCTCTTTGTGGTTCAAGTCTTTACTAAATGCCTTAGCTGTTCAACGACCCCATAACAGCAAGTTAATGAATAACTAATATCTCTAACCATTCAACCCAGTAACTTGAACTGAGTTCAGCGTGATATTTTGTCGGGTGGGGGGGGTATATTAACATGTGACTGCATACAAATGTATCCAGAGACATGGTGACAAATGTATGATAGTAAGCATTATTGTCCCTTAACACTTATATTCAGAAACAACATTGCCTCAAAAGGCTATTGGCCTAAGCAACACCAGTAGAGGCATATACTTTTCCCTGAAATTGTAAACGTTGCAAACTTGCAAAAATATATATTTATGTGGCATTCAGTCAAATGTTTAAAATATATCTGTCGCATTCAATAGGCCAATGCTGTGGTAAAGTGTGTAAAGTATCACCAAGTGATTCTTTCTGTTCAATAGATAGAACTTCATCATTCCCCTGTAGGAGAAATGTGTTAATGTTTGTCCCTATAAAACAATAACCTAACTAGTTTGTGAACGATTCAGAGAAACGCAACGCAAATTCAATGTGAACATGTATGAGGCTTTGTAATAAAATCCAGGATGATTTTGAAATTCCGCCCGGACACATTTTTTTAAAAGTGTCTCAAAAAGAGGGCATGTCCGGGCAAAGGATGACGTCTGGTTACCCTACGTACGGGGAACCCATTTTAATCCTACCTGTTCCACTGTTAAATAGTGGCGCAAATTGGGGGGTGCTATACTGGTAATTTCTCTGCGTGAGAAATACGAAGTGTGGCGTGTGAGCGTGTGCATGGGTCAAATTGTGTGTGTCTCACGCCGAATGCATGAAACTTGAGAGCCCTGCAGTTATAAGATAAGCTAAGCTAATGAATAACTAATATCTCTGACTGTAGGAGCATTGGTGTGTGTCCGTGTGTGTGTTCACTTTACTCACCTATTTAAATGGCGAATGGCCTTTTGTTGTGCAATTTCCTCGACCATGCCCTTAAGCCATAGCGATTTCTCCTTTGAACTGCGTATTTCCATGTTGATGTTTTTTTGTTTTAACCTCTCCTTGAGAGAGTGTTTGTATCTGTGTGTTTGTGTTTGTATTGTATTGTACTGCTTAAATTGCCTGCAATGTTTAATATGGGCAGTGAAGTAAAAAAAATAAAGAACAGCATATTTCTGATGTGGTGATCTGAATCTCACAAATGGGCCCATTCTCCGTCCAACACATTGTTATCAGGCCCCTCGACGGAACCCCCACCCCATGGGCCCTAGTGCAACCCCACTGCCTGCACTGTCTGTGTTAAGCCGTGTCGGGCATCAAGTGCAGGAGGGGCATAAAAACAGCCTCATGATAATCGTTATATGAATTCATTACATTTAACATCAAGCAAAACTCCAAAAGATACATTAACACTTATGGGTCATACAAAATACACATATATGAGGGCCCCCCAGTAATGTTAGGCTTTTTAATGGCATATTAATGGACACTGGAGGTTACTTGCTGCCATTCCTGTCCGACATGCCACCATTCCGACATGCCCCCATTCCGACACCTTTTAGTACCGCCATTCCGACAGTCTACCAACTTCAGGGTTACATTGGGGGATCATGAATATTTCGTTCAAATGTGTTCATCCAAAATGTAGCCATTTCAGTATTATTTATTTGTAATTTATTTAATTAATTGCAAATGTTGGTACATTTTTAACCAACATAGCAACCATGAAAGTCAAGTGACGTGGACGCAGCCCTATTGAAAAGAATAAGGCATGTCATGATTAGAGCCGTTATTGTAATGCATTTTCCACGGTGGACCAATGTAGTTATACTACATTCTGGTGTGAGACTGGGTTTAAGGGACGTGGTTAGTTTCAGTTTTTGAGGGGGTCTGCTGCAAAAATCGTTTGTTGTTTTGAGCAATCTATAACTATCCATAAAAATCTATCCAATCCATTAAAATTCATTGGTTTAATATTGATTGATGATTAATTACATATTAAAATATGTTATATTTAAATATGAATGTTAAATTATTTACTTATAATATAAGTAGACCATCTTTTATTCAATTATCGTTATAACAAGATCTGTATCATGACCAATGAACAGCCTGGATGAAATTCATATTGACGGTCTGGCACTATATCTTTATTCTCGCACACCCATCTTGAATTTAATAAAACATTCTCGTTGCTTCGAGAGTCTGTTGGTCTCCGTAGCCTATATAATAAATAAATAAATATCCTAAAAACGATCCAATAGGTAAGATGCTCACAGCGTCTTAGAGCCGTAGTCGGGTTACAGTTTTTTTCAATTGCTTGAACACTGTGATGACGCGGATTTATCTGACGTGCAAGATTAACCCGTAATCAAGTTTCTGCATAGTGTCTGCATATTGTTTGGGGTTTGGTGTATGATGCGATCGTGGGGCGGGTTTGTTTATGGAGTGGTAAAAAGTAGAACTGCTCACCGCCGTGGTCAGCTGTGCGATCCCTGCGGCTTCGAGGAAGCGCGTGCCCGACTGGGGACAGCTATATGGTGCGGGGCGTGTGCGAGTGACGCCGTTGCGTCTCCGCCAAATCAATTATCTTTGTTGGAATATATAATTTGTAAGTAGTGGCGGGTATAGACGCACGAATATTAACTAAGGTGTTGTAGTTTAATTCATTTAAGATACGTTTGGTTTGACCAGTTTTGATGCATATTTTGTTGATTTGATAAGTATACACCCCCGCTGATATTTGAGGGATTGGTATGCACCAATCTCGGGTCAGCCCATATAAGGGAGCCGTGTCAGTCCCGACGGGGGGAGCTAGAAGGCAGAAGCTAGGCCATGCTCTCTGTATATGCTCTGAAAATGTAAATAAAAGTAATTTTTGCAGCACCACTGCCTTTTTGTGCTGATCCTAAGACCGCTCGACATTCTACCCCTTGACATTTGGTGGCAGTGGTGGGATCCAGTGGTCCGCTAGAGTCGGCACTCAAGCGCAGAATGTCCCAACGGACGCGGAAAGGCTCTGCTACGGCGCAGAGAGCAACCAACACGGTTGCAACGTCAGCCGCCCCGTCGGCACCCTCTTCAGCTTCGGTTGGGGACACCCAGCTTCGGTTGGGGACATTCAGCCCCCCCAGAGGACCGAATATGGCGGATCGAGTCTGCAATAAGATCCTTCTTCCAGGCCCAGCAAACCAGGGAGGAGCGACAGGAGCGGGAAGAAGAGGAAGACGCACACCGCGCGCCCGACTTTGCTCCGTTGCAAAATCCTCATCCGGGCTCTTCGCCGAGGACGTCACGTCCCGCCAGCAGCATACCCCGGCCGGACGTAAGGTCACGTTCATCCAGCCCTCTCTCGGATACTCCAAGGCCCTATCTCCCTCCGGCGCCGTTCAGATGGAGTCCACCGAAGATGACCCCATACGCGGAAGATGAGGATATTGAACATTATTTAACCACGTTTGAGAGGATTGCTCTTGCAAACCAGTGGCCAGTGGAAAGTTGGGCACTGTATCTTGTACCCCTGTTGTCAGGGAAGGCCCGTGCTGCTTATGTGGCAATGGACATACTGGACACCAGAGACTATGCCAAGGTGAAACAAACCATCTTGACAAAGTATGAAATTGACCCAGAGGCCTATCGTCACAGGTTCCGCTCCATGGGCTTCCTGGAGGATGAGACGGCGAGGGAACTTCAATCAAGACTCACCGACCTCTTCCAAAAGTGGATTTGCCCCGCGGAGAAGACTAAAGAGCAGATCGGAGATATAATCATTCTGGAGCAGTTTCTCCGCATACTGAGCCCGGAACTGAGGGTGTGGGTTAAAGAACATAACCCACAGTCCTCGAAGCAAGCCTCTGAACTGGCGGAGGCTTTCATCGCTGCCCGCCGACACAGGAAAGGTTACCAAGGCGGGAACCAAGAGACAATAAACCGGAAGCCGTCTGGTAAGTCTGGGGGTGGTGGTCGTGAGTTCAGGGGACTTAGTAGCCCTAATAGTAAGCCCCAGCAGCCCAATCAGCCCAGTAAGCCTAGGTATAAAATAATCTGCCATAACTGCGGAAAGCCTGGCCATATCAAACCAGAGTGCCCTTTAGCGCCCACTAGAGATGCCAGATTATGTTACACCCCATGCAATGGTTCTACTAAGGCAACCCCTAGCTCTAGGGATGCTATAGTGCCCGTCAGAATCGAGGGGAAGGTGTGGAAAGCCCTAATAGATTCAGGCAGTAGCCAGACATTTGTCCGAAGAGCATGTCTGGGTACAGAGGGGTTAGTGGGACTGGGGAGCGTCAAGGTACGTTGTATACACGGTGACGAGAGTGAGCACCAGACAGCTGACGTACAGGTGGAGATTGAAGGTCAGTCTTACTTGCTGAATGTCGGCATGATGGATAACTGTCCTTACCCTGTGGTGCTAGGACAGGACGTGCCTGTGTTGGCAGAGTTATTGCAGCGTCACTTACCCCAAGCGAGTAGTTGTGTGGTAACTAGAGCTCAAGCTAAGGCTAACGCCACGGATGTAGCTTCGTGGCAGGAGTTACCCTTTCCTGTAGGTTGCTCAGGGGGGAAGGATAGAAAACCCAAGTCAGTTAAGAGGAGAGAAAAAGTTTTAGGAACTCCAGTACAGGAGCAGCTACCCCTACCACCACTAGATGTGAGGGTTGCGGACTTTGGGCAGGTGCAGAGAGATGACCTCACATTGAGTGCCCACTTCAAGAGAGTGAGGAACGAGGAGGATGTTTCTAGGGCGGCAGTGTGTGGAAAAGAGTGCTTTGTGTTGAGAGAGGGAAGGCTGATGCGTGTAAGTGCTGAGGGAGAGCAACTGGTAGTTTCTAAGCTACTGCGTGCTAAGGTACTGAACCTAGCTCACAGTATTCCCTGGTCAGGCCACTTAGGGCAACAGAAAACCCTGGACAGGATTGCTACCCGGTTTTATTGGCCTGGTGTATACCAGGAGGTTGTAGCTTTTTGTAAATCCTGCCCGACCTGCCAGCTCACTTCCCGTTCAAAAAGAGGCAAGAAGGCACCCCTAATTAGCCTCCCCATCATCGATGTCCCCTTTACTAGGATTGCTATGGATGTTGTAGGCCCCCTTGACAGGAGTAGGGCTGGCCACAGGTACATCTTGGTAATATGCGACTATGCTACTCGCTATCCTGAGGCTTTCCCCTTGAGAAACACCAAGTCTAGGCAGGTAGCGAATAGTCTAATGCAGCTATTTTCACGGGTGGGGATCCCTAGAGAGATCATAACAGATCAGGGCACCAACTTCAATTCTGGGTTCATAAAGCAAGTGTACTCACTGTTAGGGATCAGGGGCATTAGAACTACGCCCTACCACCCTCAGACTGACGGAATGGTTAAGCGCTTCAACCAAACGCTCAAGGCAATGTTGCGGAAATATGTGAGCGACACGGGAGATAATTGGGACCAGTGGCTGCCCTATCTTCTCTTTGCTTACAGAGAAGTCCCGCAAGCGTCCACCGGCGACTCTCCCTTCGAGCTGCTCTACGGACGTCAGGTGAGGGGACCCCTGGATATCCTGAGAGAGGCCTGGATGGGAGAGAGTCAGAGACAAGTTGGAGGAGCTGAGCAGTCTGGCCCACGACAACCTGGCGCAGGCCCAGACGGGCCAAAAGACCTGGTACGACAGGACCGCCCGCAGTCGTACCTTCAACCCAGGCCAAAAGGTGCTCCTACTGCTCCCTTCTTCAGAGAGCAGCCTGCTCGCTAAGTGGCAGGGTCCCTTTGAAGTGTTGCGCAAGATGGGCCCGGTGACCTATGAGGTCGCCATGCCGGATCGACGGAAGCCGAAGCAGGTGTTCCACATTAACCTGCTCAAGGAGTGGATATCCAGACCGGGAGCCACCAGCGACCTGATGTGGGCCCGCAGAGTGGACGAGGAGGAGGAACTGAAGGAGCAGTACTTCCCCACCGCCGGAGGCGAGGCCTCACGTCCCTCTGTGGAGCACCTTTCCAACCAGCAGCAGAGGGAGCTCCTGCAGGTTGTCCCTGGGGGTCTGTTCCGGGAGGAGCCCGGACGGACGACATTGATACACCACAGCATTAAGCTGAGGTCTCCAGGGCCAATCCGCCAGACTTCACTGAGGGCCCCTGCAAGGCTGATTCCTACATTGAAGCAGGAGGTCCAGTCAATGCTGGAGATGGGCGTTATTGTGCCATCACGAAGCGAATGGTGCAGCCCCGTGGTGCTCGTCCCAAAGAAGGATGGGGGGCTGCGCTTGTGTGGACTTCAGGAAGCTCAACGCCATCCCTGCCTTCGACCCTTACCCTATGCCGAGGGTGGATGAGTTGGTGGAACGGCTCGGCAAGGCACAGTATCTTAGCACACTGGACCTGTGCAAAGGATACTGGCAGGTGCCGCTAACGCCTGAGGCCCAGGAGCTGACCGCCTTCAGGGCTCCAACCGGGCCATTTCACTTCACCACCATGCCGTTCGGGTAACATGGAGCGACGGTGACCTTCCAGCGCATGATGGACCAGGTGCTGAGGGGGGCTGAAAGCTACGCCGCTGCCTACATCGATGATGTGATCATCCACAGCTCATCATGGGATGAACATTTGACCCACCTGGCTGATGTGTTCCAGAGGATCAAGGCTGCCGGGCTGGTGGTCAATGCAAGGAAGTGCCAGCTGGCCAGACCTGAGGTTTGCTACCTGGGGTATGTTCTTGGAGGCGGTAACATTAAACCTCAGGTGAACAAGGTGGAGGCCGTCCAAGGCTGCCCGCCACCCACAACCAAGAAGGGACTGCGTTCCTTCCTGGGCTTGGTGGGGTGGTACCGGCAGTTCATACCGAACTTTTCTGCTAGGGCTGCGGTGCTGACCAACCTCACTCGCAAATCAAGCGCCAACAAGCTGGTGTGGACAGAGGAGTGTGAACAGGCTTTTCAGGACCTGAAGGGCAGCCTGTGTCACAGTCCAGTTTTGCAGAGCCCCAACTTTGACCTACCCTTCATTGTCCAGACGGATGCCTCAGGACTGGGGCTGGGGGCCGTCTTGTTATAGGGGGAGGGAGACCAGTGGAGGCCGATCCTATACATCAGTCGCAAACTCTTCCCCAGAGAGACCAGGTATTCCACGGTAGAGAAGGAGTGTCTGGCCATCAAGTGGGCACTGGACATTCTGAAGTACTAGTTGATGGGGAAAGAGTTTGTGCTAGAGACTGACCACCGGCCACTGCAATGGATGCATCGCATGAGGGACAGTAACGCCCGGATTACGCGGTGGTATCTGTCTTTGCAGCCGTATAAGTTCACTGTCCAGTACAAGGCTGGAAAAGACAATGTGACTGCCGACTTCTTGTCTTCTTGTCTACGAGGAGGTTCAAGCTTAAGTAGGGGGGTGTGTGATGACGCGGCTACTGGCGCGTCCTCACGCGTCCGTATTGAGGCCGCACCGGGCATTTATCTGACGTGCAAGATTAACCCGTAATCAAGTTTCTGCATAGTGTCTGCATATTGTTTGGGGTTTGGTGTATGATGCGATCGTGGGGCGGGTTTGTTTATGGAGTGGTAAAAAGTAGAACTGCTCACCGCCGTGGTCAGCTGTGCGATCCCTGCGGCTTCTAGGAAGCGCGTGCCCGACTGGGGACAGCTATATGCTGCGGGGCGTGTGCGGGTGACGCCGTTGCGTCTCCGCCAAATCAATTATCTTTGTTGGAATATATAATTTGTAAGTAGTGGCGGGTATAGACGCACGAATATTAACTAAGGTGTTGTAGTTTAATCCATTTAAGATACGTTTGTTTTGACCAGTTTTGATGCATATTTTGTTGATTTGATATGAAAGCACCCCCGCTTATATTTGAGGGATTGGTATGCACCAATCTCGGGTCAGCCCATATAAGGGAGCCGTGTCAGTCCCGACGGGGGGAGCTAGAAGGCAGAAGCTAGGCCATGCTCTCTGTATATGCTCTGAAAATGTAAATAAAAGTAATTTTTGCTGCACCACTGCCTTTTTGTGCTGATCCTAAGACCGCTCGACATTCTACCCCTTGACAAACATGTTTTGCAAAATTTGGCTCATTGTGTCAAAACTCAACACACAAGCAAATAAGACACAACACTGGGAAATAAACCATTCACATCTATGTCAAATCGAAACTCGGCTATTGAAACCTAACCTAACCTAACCTAATTCTTTGTAAAAATGGCACTCTGATGTCAAAATGAAACACACTTGCATCATATGAATACACTTTCAGATCAGCAGCAACACACTGGTCTACTTTATATAAAACACTGCAGTCTTTCATGTTCACTGTTTTTATTCAGTTCCACAGAGGGCACGTTTTCACCACAACCAAAAGATCAAATACTAAATGCTGTACATTGCAGTACTTTACATTACAGTGCAGTAAATACAGTTTGAGCAAATAAAATAAAAAAAATAAACCATACTGTACTGTGAACACAGAAAGTCATGGCAATTGTGCGTGGGTGGGCTTATGGATCCTGCCGTCTGTTGGGGTCTGGCCAAAGGATCTCATCAACATCACAAGCAATATTTTCTCCCGCTAAGCATCTGGGAAAATATTGCCTTGTGTGCCGAATCCATCCATGGATTGTCCCTATGTTGATGTCTCCGCAGGCCTGTTCCATTGCCTGCAGAAGAGGCATGCGAGCATGAGGTAGGCGGTCATATACGCGCCATCTCCAAGCCGAAAATAATTCTTCTATGTGGTTTAGAAATGGTGTGTAAGTGGGCTTCAAATTGGTGTAAGGGGGCTTCCCTGTGTTTGCAGTTGAAAAGTCGTTTCATGGTCCAGCAACCCCCATACACGTTCTAAAAAAAACACAGGGACCTACACAGAAAATCTTATGTGAGTCGAACCAACGCCAACTGAATGCAGAATATGCCGTATGATCCAGGATCTTACCCTTTGAATGTCACCATCTGAGGTCACTGTCATACTGCCCACGGTCAGAGAGCAAAGTTCCTGTTTTCACAGAAACTTGGCTCAGATCTTAGCCCCTGGGCCTTGGAAGGCTCTTACTGTGGATGATCTTCATTTTTTTTTTATTATTATTATTATTTCAGAAATAAACCATCTGATTCTACCTTCTACTAAAACATGTGTACTCTCCATACTACAGGGTGCACCCAGGCAAGGTTTTTCCAACAACTGTGGGGTTTTTGTGTTGATGGTAAGAAAATGGCTAACAGTATATTATGAATATGTCGTAGTGGGGCAACTGGGGTGGTATTTCTTCGCTTTTCAAAAATAAATGGAGTGGATGGAGCATCTGTTGGTTGCTTCTTGGTTTTCTATGAGACCAATGAGCTGTCTGTACTCATGCTGACACAATAACCACTCGTACTAGCCTGTCGCTGGCGTCTGACCCCCAGTCTGCGTCACTGTATGCTCAAAGGCCTAGACCAGGGGTACTCAAGTAGAAATGATGAGGGGCCACACATTTTTTTTTCAGTGACTCAAGGGGCCGGTCGGTATACGTGTGACTGAGGCCGATATATGCTCTGTTTTAGACGTAACGCGTAAGCACGTAAGATACATAACCCCCCCTTGCGCAGTAAAATATCCCCCCTTACGTGCTTTAGTGCGTCGGCCAAAATTCCTGACTATGCGACTAAAACACTACGGCCCTACGCAGCTCGCAAAGACTGTGATTGGCCAGCTAACCACATCCTTTAAGGAGTCTCACATTTCCGGTTTTACAGCATAATAGCGCCATTTTTAAAAGGCCGTGACAGAAGCGAATGAAGAATTTTGAAGAAGGAGAAGAAGAAAACACAAGAACGAATTATGATAATTATAAATATAAACAAGCCAGCGATTTCCACTTCCACGCCCACAGATTTGTTCGTTGCTCCCCCTACTGTTCTGGCGGAGAATCCCCTTGCAACACGCGCAATCCTTAAGGAACCTTAAAGGAACTCTAAATCAAAACTTGTCTAAAACAAGTCCCTTGTGTAAATTACGTGCTTACGTCTCTGTGTCTAAAACGACCCTAAATCGGCCTTGACTGCTGCTGAGATGGACTGTCTGCCTCGAGTTTGGGAGGGCTGGAGCGGTCCGTGGGCTGGAGTGCTATCTGTTTATCGTTGCAACCCCCAGCCTCGTATTGAGTATTTTTCGTTTTTTTTTTTTTTTTTTTTTTTTTTTTTTAATAATTAAAAAAAAAATTCAAAACAGCTCGAGGGCCATTAATAGACACCCCGCGGGCCACAAAAGGCCCGCGGGCCGCTACTTGAGTATGACTGGCCTAGACCCTCACTGCTCTTTCTGAAACAGAGTTGTTTGTCTACAGTACCCCTGAGATAGCGCAAAACATGTTTCACTGTAACCTAGTGCTCATCTGTGGGGTTAGCGAAATGCTGTGATAGCCTGCTTACCACAAAGCATAGGTCAGGTCGTGTACAGGTAGTATGGGAGAGATTAACCATTACCTTTTATAATTAACTGAGTATTATCAGGCCTATATATCATATAGATACATTAATAGTGGAAAGCAGCAAAATGACCTCTGAATTCATAGGAGAGCCTCACACGGCGCCAGATAGTCTGGGGCCAAGGCGTACTGACGTCCGCCCATTTTTTGGATCGATGCACTGGCATGCCAAATGTCTTTCTTTCGAAACAACCTCGAAATAATCTACGTGCTTTCGGCGTATGTGGTTCTTGTTGTTTTTCCGTTTTAATTGCAGGTTGCAGTGTGAACAAGTAACCTTTGCTGTTTGTCTCACAGGAGGGACTACTTGTCTCACAGGAGGGGCCACTTGGGTAACTGAAGGGGCCACTGGGGAAACTGAAGGGGCCACTGTGGTGACTAGAGGGGCCACATGTCTCTCTGGAGGGGCCACTGGGGTGACTAGAGGGGCCACATGCTTAGATAAAGTTGTTAAATTGTGTTAAGAAATATGTTTAAAAACGCATGTTGTAATGTTTCAGAAATATGTTTAAAATATGTTTCAAAAATATGTTTCAAAAATATGTTTCAAATGTTTTAAAATTATGATCAGAGATTTTTAAAATGTGTAAAATAATTAAGATAGCTTTCAAAACACAGGTATTTAGAACTTTTTTTCAGCTGAAATTTTTTCTCTGAGGGGGGGCTCACTCTCTCACACTTTCAAAACCCCTGCTCTAAGGACTCGATCTCCTCATCCATTGCTCCTTTCCACTTTCCTGATTCAGTTGATGTCATGGCCTCTTTAAAGGTCAGCGGCACACCACAAACTGCTCGGTAGCAATAGTCTATACTAGTGAGTGTAGTGTCATCCTCGTGGCTATCTTCCTGAGTATAATCTCTCAGATACCCCGGGGGTTTACGCTCTCTGGTGGGATATTTCGCACTGCTTGATAATTAACTTGAGGCCTGTGGCGTCACCCTAGGGTGCTTCTCGCCATCATCCTCTGGTGACTGTGGACCGCCAGCCTGTATCTCTGTGCTGAGGACACTAGGCTGTGGTGTCTCTCTCTACTCTACTAGAGAATAACTCCACAGTCACTGGTTAAATTTGAACTTTTCAACACTCAATCCTTAAATAATAAATCCAGCTTGATTGAAGAGCATATCAGGGAAAAAGGACTTGACTTCATGTGTCTAACAGAAACCTGGCACCAGCCAGAGGTTTACTCTGCCCTAAACGAAGCCTGTCCCCCAGGCTACAGTTACTTGGAGGCAGCCCGCAGAACTGGACGCGGTGGTGGCCTAGCTGTCATCCACAAACAGGACCTGGAGTTGTCCCCCATGGTGCTGCCTACAACTTCCTCCTTTGAATGTCTTGCATTCACATGCAAGCCCCCCCATCCCATGACTGTTCTACTCATATACAGGCCCCCAAAACCCAATTCTGCTTTCATCCCGGAAATGTCTGATCTCCTCACAACACTCTGTACTACCTCTGCCAATACCATCATTCTGGGTGATTTAAATATTCATGTTGACACCCCCTCATGCCAGCCCGCTGCTGGCATGATTTTCTTCAGCTGCTAGACTCCCTCAACCTACAACAACATGTTGATGCCCCCACACACTCCAGAGGACACACAATTGACCTGGTCATCTCAAACTCCGCCCCCATCAGCAACCTACAGGTCTATGATCTTGGCGTCTCGGATCACAGAGTTGTGTCAATGGAGCTCCCTTTTCCTTCCTCCCACACCAAACCAAAGCGGCAGATCCACTTCAGGAATGTGAAAAATATCAACATGGATGCCCTGGCCCTGGACCTTCAACATCTCTCCTCTGGCTCAACTGACTCCCTCTCTGTTGCTGACTCAGTGGACTTATACAACCAGTCCCTGAGCAGTCTCCTGGATCTCCACGCCCCCTTAACATCGAGGTCAGTCTCCTTCTCGCGCTCCGCACCCTGGTACACCAGTGAACTACGTACAATGAAGGCTGCTGGGCGTGTCCTTGAGCGGCGACTCAAGGCCTCTGGTCTGACCGTTCACAAACAGGCATACAGGGAACACAGGAGGGCATATGCTGAAGCCCTGAATAATGCACGGTCCAGGTTCTATTCCGCAATAATCAACAATAGCCCTGGTAACTCCAAACAGCTCTTTTCAACTATCCATCACCTTCTCAAACCCCTTTTACCATCCCAATCTGATGTCACCACGGAGAGGTGCAACATGCACATCAACTTCTTTAAACAAAAAGTGAATAACATCCGCTCACACCTCTCCATCACTACTGCCCTGCCCCTTCAAACTGCTGACCCACCGATTGACTCTGTCCAGACCCTCTGCTCCTTCTCCAGCATCACAAAGGAAGAGGTGGAGGACGTCATCAGGAAAATGAAGCCATCCACCTGTGCACTAGACCCCTTCCCTACAGCTCTGCTGAAGGCCAACATCTCTGCTGTCTCTCCACTCATCACCAATATCATTAACCACTCCCTCCTGGCCGGCCATATCCCATCTGCATTAAAAACTGCTGTCATCAGACCAACATTAAAAAAACCTACCCTTGATCCAGAAGTCCTCTCCAACTACAGGCCCATCTCAAATCTCCCATTTCTGTCAAAAGTTCTGGAAAAAACAGTTGCAGCACTCCAGGATCACCTCATACAACATCACTTGTTTGAAAAATTCCAGTCTGGTTTCCGCTATGGCCACAGTACAGAAACAGCCTTGGTCAGGGTCACAAATGACCTCCTGATGGCAGCAGACACCGGCTCCCCATCTCTCCTCATCCTCCTGGACTTAACAGCTGCTTTTGATACGGTTGACCACAATATTCTCCTTCACCGCCTGCAATACACCATTGGACTATCAGGAAATGTAAAGAACTGGTTCACCTCGTACCTCACTGACAGAACTGAGCACGTTGCCCTGGGCAAAGCAAAATCACACACCAACAACGTTACCTGCGGTGTCCCCCAGGGCTCGGTGTTGGGCCCCACACTGTTCTCACTGTACATGCTCCCCCTGGGTAGTGTCATAAGCAGGCATGGCTTGTCTTACCACTGCTATGCTGATGATACACAGCTCTACATCAGGACAACCCCCACTTCTTCTGCCCCTCTGCCAACATCCACACTGACCACCTGCCTGGAGGAGATAGAGGCGTGGATGAAGCTCAACTTCCTACAACTTAACAGCCATAAAACGGAAGCCATCCTTGTTGGCACGCCACATCAGCTCCGCTCCCCCACCATCACCAATATCACCTTCTCTGGCAAAACATCCCCCTTTCCACATCCGTCACCAACCTCGGTGTTAAAATGGACCCACAACTTAATTTTGACACCCACATCAAACACATCTGTAAGACAGCTTTATACCACCTCAGGAACATCGCCAAACTCCGCCAATCACTCACCCTGGCTGATGCAGAGAAGCTTGTCCATGCCTTTGTCTCCTCCAGGTTGGACTACTGCAATGCACTCCTCATTGGGATCCCTGGCAAGAGCATCCAGAGGCTCCAATACATTCAAAACAGTGCTGCCAGGGTCTTGATGAGGGTGCGCAAGCATGACCACATCACCCCCATCCTGAAATCACTGCACTGGCTCCCTGTCCCACTCAGAATTGAGTACAAGGTCTCCCTCCTCACCCACCAGTGCCTTCACAGACTTGCCCCCCTCTACCTTCAGGAACTCCTCACCCCCCCGACAAACTCACGTACACTCCGTTCAGGATCCACTCACACCCTCCAAACCCGACATACGAAGCTGTGCACCATGGGTGATCGGGCCTTTTCTGCTGCTGCCCCTAGACTATGGAACGCCCTCCCTGACCACCTGAGGGCTCCACAGACTACAGCTCTTTTTAAACGGAACCTCAAAACCCATCTCTTTAAAAGAGCATTTAGCTAAACTTTTTTTGAGGTTCCCCCTTTTAATAGTTTTTTGGTATTTTTTTCTCTGAAGCACTTTGAGATTCTTGAATATAAAGTGCATTATAAATAAAATTTATTATTATTATTATTATTACTCACCCTCTATTTTGGGGTCCAGCCATAGCTCCTGAGTCTGAGTCCCGTTCTCGCAGGTTGTCTTTGTGACAAACTTTACCAGAATGTGCTTTTGCACTTTCCCTTTATTGGGGTAGTAAAATAGAAAGGCGGGACTGCCCTTGTCATGCCCTACAAAGAGTCCCCTCTCACACCTAGGATCTAGTTTACCTCTGTCCTGTTGGTAGGCGTAGCATCCTGACCCGAACTTGTGCATCTTGGCTTGATCACACTTTCTCCCTGTCAGTGCTGTATAAGGGTTAGTGCAGGACAGGACGTCTCGTGTTTGATTTTGTTCTTCCTCAGTAGTGTCTGAAACTCTGTTAGTGAACTCGTTCCCGTTATCTGACCGAATGCATTTCACAGTGCCATAAGACGCTACATCAGCCAGGAACTTCTCTTTGGCCTGAATTGCCTCACTTTTTGCTTTGAGAAAGTAAACAAACACTGCCCCTGTACACACATCTGTGAAAGACTGCAAATACTTGAAGCCGTCTATTGATTAATTGTTTACTGGACCAGCTAGATCTATGTTTTTTCAATTCTGAAAAGTGGTGTCTTTACCTTGTCAATGGAATCTGCTTCTTGTTTGAGTAAACTTCCCCGCTATGCACACATCACATTCTTTATCAGGGC
This sequence comes from Gadus chalcogrammus, assembly GCF_026213295.1. Lineage (NCBI taxonomy): Eukaryota > Metazoa > Chordata > Actinopteri > Gadiformes > Gadidae > Gadus > Gadus chalcogrammus. The sequence continues at coordinate 6,195,310 of NC_079416.1, read as the reverse complement.
CTACGTTTTGCTCCTTTAATGTGCATGCCTACTGTTACAGCCGGCAATTTCAATATGTCCTCGGAATTACAATGACCCATGATCTCATGCCATGTCTGGATATCATGGCTGACATTACACACATCATTTTCATCACACTCGGTTTGCAAGTAGTACATTCTCTTACATACATGGATATTGAACCTTGTGCCATTAGGCGCCACAAAAACATCTTTACCTTCGTCAAAAGATACCTTGGCACCACTGGTGGTGTCACTCTTTACCGAGAAGAGTCCTTGGGGGAATGAGGGGATGTAGAGGGCGTTCTTTAACGTCGCTGCACACCTGCGCCCCTCGCTGTCAATGAGGCATACCTGTTCGTCTCCCCTGCCTTGTGCCAACCCGAAGGTGCGCTTCCCGTCTGCCAGCTCCATGCTGTGTCTCTCCGGCTTGAAGGTGCTGTCAAAGTTCTTGAATCGGCTCCTGTCATTGAGGATGTGGGACGACGCGCCCGTGTTCCCGATCAGTCCTTTTCTCTGGATCTGCAGCTGTTGCGCTGTCTGGCTGGCATTTTCCATCTGCGTGCTGAACGTCTTCCGGACGTCATCTCGTCCACGAACCGCTTCATGGCTGCTGCCGCCGTCATCTTGGGCACAAGTGCACTGAGAGCCCTGTCAATATGTGTCAGCATTAAGCTTGTCATCTTCGGCCTGTTCGGCCGCTGACAGAGGTCCAGGAGGTTCGTTCAGGATTATCTGCTTCAGTCCTACTCCGTGCATGCAGCACAACATCCTTTCTTCCCATAGCTCATACTCCTCTGCTCTCCCGTCGAACGTGGGCCACTTGGTCTTGCTTCTGTTCGCCATGGCTTTTTATGTCCGTAGCTCAGCTTAGCTCCCTTTTAGCCTAGCTTTAGCTTCCCGGTTCTCCCGTCGCTAAACTAGCTATCTCTCAGCGTGCAAGCAAGAAGACATCTTGCTATCGCACGTGTCCGTCGTCAAACTATTAGAATCGCGTGGTTACTTGGCCCATAACCTGTTAGCAGAGTCACACTCTCACGGCGGAATAATAATTCTAATACATGACAGATAACTTCTCTCTTTAGCCGTATACTGGTATTGTAAACCGCAAACAGACATACCCTCTCCAAGAGTACAGAGAGAGGGAAATTGGAGTGAACATTCCCTTATATAGTCACGGACATGGCGCAACAGCACCTCCTTTTGGTTCTGAACAGGTAACTACAGTTACATGCAATCATACATATATCAACATACATATAATCAACAGCTTTATTTAAAGCTACAAAAATAATACAAAAAAAATAATAAATAAAAAATTCAACGCAACTCTGAACCAAAAAATCAGAGTTGTGTCGGTGTGGACGGGGCCTATTTGCTCCGCGTCTTCACGGAGCAAATTTTTTGGTGAAACCGCATAAGTCTTGTGCATTTCGGCCGACCGTCCAGACGGAGCCGGCGAATCCAGTGCCCGAAACCGCACGTTTCTGAAACCACCCTCAGAGGTAGGATTCGTGTGGACGCCTGAAACGCAAACGATGACGTCATGAATTTATTTATTATTTTATTTGTATTATTTTTGTTGCTTTAAATAAAGCCCCTTGATACATTTAATTACTAACTGTACATTAAAAAGTATTTCTGCTCAATTTAAAAGGCTGAATCTCCTCGTGACTGAATGTTTGTATGCAGCGCGCAGGCTGTATGCGGGCAGGCTTGATGGGCTCCACTTTTTTCTGTGGAGAACCAGTATGGCGACACATTAGTGCCATAATTCACTAATGTGATAAAAGATGCATTTGGGCGTATTATATTATTCCACACGCGTAGATATTAACTGCGAGCGCGCAAATGATCTCTGCGCGCGCAAAACAGCCTCTTGCACACGCAAATTACCTCAGCGCGCACAAAACAGCCTCTCGCGCGCGCAAAACAGCCTCTCGCGCGCGCAAATTACCTCAGCGCGCGCAAAACCTCTCGCGAAAGATGTTTTTACGCTCTCGCTCGAATTTAATTTTGGCACTATGGGGGAGGGAACCAAGGCAGGGCGGGCTTTCCTATGATTGGCCGTTTCTGAAGCACGATATTTGATTGGCAGCCCTCCTCAGCTCTCCTTTCATTCAATTCTGAATTGTACAGTAAATGGCTGAAACGATAGTTACGTATTGTAACTCCAGATTCTATGAGTATAGGCGCAGCCTTTTAAGTGTCGGCCTCATTGTCCTTTAAATAGCTGAAGAAAAGCTTTTTATTGGGAGCAGAACGTCCGCCGGCGCCCAACTATATCTGCGAAATGCGGACATCGTTGAGGCACGTCGCACGCGGACGTAATTGAGGCCCACGATGTTGGTGGTCGGGGATTACAAATTTTTCAGTGCTACAGCTCACGCCTAGGGATAACCCCATAGCGATAGCCTTAAAAGGCTCCGCCTATACTCATAGAATCTAGAGTTACAATAAGTAACTATCGTTTCAGCCATTTACTGTACAATTCAGAATTGAATGAGAGGAGGGCTGAGGAGGGCTGTCAATCAAATATCGCGCTTCAGAAACGGCCAATCATAGGAAAGCCCGCCCTGCCTTGGTTCCCTCCCCCATAGTGCCAAAATTAAATTCGAGCGAGAGCGTAAAAACATCTTTCGCGAGAGGTTTTGCGCGCGCTGAGGTAATTTGCGCGCGCGAGAGGCTGTTTTGCGCGCGCTGAGGTAATTTGCGCGCGCGAGGCTGTTTTGCGCACGCAGAGATCGTTTGCGCGCTCGCAGTTAATATCTACGCGTATGGAATAATATAATACGCCCGAATGCATCTTTTATCACATTCGTGAATTAAGGCACTAATGTGTCGCCATAAACCAGAGCCTTGAATATTTACTACAGCGTTTCTACAGCTCGATGCGCTTTCGCAATGACTCCGTCTTTACGGAGATACTCCTGAACCGCATTAGATCGTTTTCGCCCGTTTCGGCTCCGTGTGGACGGGGTCTAAATCTAAGCTGTTAATAAAAACCTGTTCGGTACGTTTCAATCCCTGTTCCGCCATCCTTGTAGCCGGTGGTCGGGTGTTTAGTCTCCAAATTCTGTTGCTAGGTCGCGGCCACCGGTGCCACAGAGCGCAAAAGCGAGCTGTGTTGTGGCCAGTGAGGCAGTCATGTAAATTGTATCCGTGGCTGTTTTTGAGATATGCAATTAAATGCAATATTCAAAAGTATACTATACTTATACTATAGTATATAATACTTCATCAATAGGGGGCCGCAAAAGCAATTCTCCTCATTCGAGTGCTGAGCGTGTCAGACGGGTGTTTTCTGAATTCTAAAAACATTTAATTCCTATAGAACCTACTTCTGTTAAATAAGAAAAAATCATTGAATCAAAGAGACAATGTTTCATATCTGCAGTATTCTAAATACCTTTCCATACGTAAAAGTTTCATAAATAATATATTTTGAGTTACCTCAAAAGTATTTGAGAAAAACTATTGAGTAATGCTGTAAATGCCTATTAGGCCTCCCTTGTCCATCGACTAAAGGCATTGGGCTCAACAGCAACAATTCGAACAAGTGTGTACATGAAACTCCACATAGGCTTATTGCTGGCCAGCGTGGTGCCTTACCATGTTCGTTTTACAAGGATGCATGTCACAATTCTTGTGGCAAAGCTTACCTAACATGAAAATACCAACAGAGGTGCAGTAGAAATGATTTACTATGTAAATATTTATGATTCATAATTAAAGAAAAATGTATTGCCTGCTTTGCCTTACACTAGCGGCACTTTTTTTCTATACAGTATGTTTTGAGTAAAATAAATTGACCATTAAGGCACTTATATTAAAAACAAATTTATTAAAAAGATTTCAGCATTCAAAATAAACAATGACAGACAACTATGTGCATTTCATGATGAACAGAATAGATTTTTTTAGAAATTAAAAAAGGGAAATGAAAATACATCTTGTTGTTCATGAAGTTAATAAATTAAGGCATAATCACAGCGCTGCTTATATCCCTTCAACCCTTCACGGCAAAGTTATCAAATTGAGCAAGTTCAAATGACTTTGTCCCTATGGCAGCCCATCCATTCTTTGGTCCCAATACCACAGCGTTCTTCCATAATGGATACCCGTTGAGCAAACCCGTAGCATACTGGCCCTGTAAAAGAAGAAGAGATGGTGCCTCTGAGAATGATGCTGTTTCAGCCAGCCAGGTTCAGAAGTATTGTGGCACTTGGTTCTACAGTACGACACTCACTGCTCTGGAGTCAGTGCTCAAGTCAGAAATCAGTATCCAAAAGTAACCTTTAAAGTGTGCGATCAGCAAAAAAAATTATTGTGAACTTACCTTTATGCTCAGTGTTAATGTGTGCCAACCAAAAGCCCTGGTGCCAGACAGCCCCTCAGCAAGCACGGTTTGACCAGCTATTGAGGAGAGAAGAACAAACTCAGTCTCCAGAACATTCAAGTCCCTCAAATTGTGCCCAAAAAACTATGTAGGAGCTGAGGCGGAACAGATAGACGCTTCATTTAGATTTTATATCGGGCAGTTTACCGATTCAACACATTGAGGCTTCTATTTGCGTAATGGGAAAAATGTTGTGAAAAAATATGAGTTATTAGTGCAACTCTTCCAATACAAACTGTAATAGATTTAGTTAACAACACAACACATTCGTATAGAATCCGCACCAAAGCATATTTCAGCCCAGGCACTGCCGTGTGAACGAACATGGAGCTAAGGAGAGAGCCAGCATAGCGAGTTCACCAGGGACTCCCGTTGATATATTGGAAGACTCTGCCCTCTGGTGCACACCTCACCCCGTTACCTCGTTAGTTCACAGGCATCACCGTAAGTTCTTGGTATCGTCTCGGCTGCACAATGCCTGATGTGATGGCAAAATCCATATGTTGTTTCCTTTTAATCATCTAAGGCTTTGTTTCCTATATCTTGAATTGTCTGTCCACCCTACCTCCCTCAGTGTCATCTAAATGTTAACCTTTTTTGTGTTAGGGTCAGCCACACTACCATTGCAGACGTTGCATCTAAATGTTAACCTTTGTGCTAGGGTAAACCAGTGACAAGGGAGAGGGCATCCCCTTATGCACTCTTCTGCTTGATGAGAACACAGGTAACTCTGTGTCTTGGGTAATCATTACCTGATTTGATTGACATCTGCACTGTAGGGAGGATGTGAAACTGTTTAAATAGCTCTGTCAAACTGTATTCTGGACTCACTCTGCTAGAGAGGGGTCTAATGTATGCATACATTAAGATAGGTTAATTGTCTACAACTATGTGTGCTTTTTGCATTTAGAAATCTCATCCGTCCTAGACGGGATAACTCGAGAGGAATGGCCACGACACTGGGAACATGGTCTTGTCAAATGGCACTGTCATTAATGTTTTTTAATTGCATCGATTGCAAAAACATTTAAGTTGGTTAAAATAACTTAAATGTTAAAATACCGTTGGAAAATTGCGCAAAATCCTCTGAAGATTTTCCACCTAGTCCACCAAGTGGGCAATTAGGTGATAGTGGTATTTTAACTGACCGAGATCATTGGTGACTTTGTAGCTCCCATCTGAGAAGATCCAGTAGAAGAGCCCTTTTGCGCTTCGGACTGACTGCCCTCCTTTGTCTACTCTGGCAGCGATGAACACTCCACCAGTCTTCACCGTTTCCATAAACACATCACAGGATACAGTGAGGTTCTCCCTGAAAGTTAGAAAATTCATACACAAAAAAATTATCACTCAATGAATAAATATTACAACATCAGCAAGACCTGGCTCTAGTGAGGTCTAAGGAGTTCGACAGAGTTATCTTTCCAGTTCCACATAGACATAAAGTACCTGCACTAACAGTCTATATAGGCGATAGTAAAGCCCAAAGTCTAACAAGAATTCAATTGTCAAACTGTCAACACATTAGGAAGGATGCATTACAACTGTATCTCCCATGGTGGCCGTTCTAAAAAAGGCAAGGCGAGAAACATTTTGAAACTTCACATAAAAAAGATATTTACATGGATGCAATGCATGTAGTTTGATTCCATTGAACTGAACTTCCTTTGCTGCGTGTGCAATTGGACAACATTTTACTTTTGTTTTAATAGTGAACAAGGTATAGGTAGAAAGACTGAAAATAAAACCATACACCTTGTTCATAGACAAGGAAATCTGCACTATGGCGATGGGCCTTTTGAAAACCCTAATGAATTATAATGAAATTCAAAATAAAATATGAATTTTAATATATAAACACCAAAAAACAATTATATATTAGTATAGCAGAGGGCTCACCATTTGTAGTTCCCGATGACACTGATGGTCTGGTCTGCGTCGGTTGCCCAGGTGACCGGCCTCTGGGTCACAACTTGGCGCAAGGTGAAGACATGAGGCCCCGGGTCGGTGAGGTTGATGTGGTACTCAAACACCCCCGTCTGGTCGGCAAAGTCGGGCGCCTCCGTGAAGGGAGGGTTGGCTGTAAGCCACATGGGGATGGATAGGAGGCAGACAGAAAGTTGGCAACACCAGAACTAAACGTCGCTCAACACACCGTTCCAACAATAGTTGCACAACAAGGTTAACATCTGTGTGGAATGTATTCACTACCTACCGACATTAAAGTCATCCTTGTATGTTGTGGGGAAGGGTGCGGAGGGGGGAGGGTCTGGGAAGCTGCCTTTCAGACCGCTGGTGAGGCTAGTGAGCGTATAAACCTCATCCTCCCCCAGATTCAAGGTGAACGAACCGTCAGAGAGCTGGAGGAATCAGGAGATAGTAAAACCACACGTAAACACCCAGGAAACGAGTGCATTTTGGTCAATAATTGACCCAAAGAAATGCTTATTTTGTTGTTTGGGAGCTTAAAACCAGACTCCTGAGGGATCTCTGCAAACGTGCAACGTTTCTTATTCTTAGGGTTACCTTGAGCGGTGAAAGTTTTTCAAAAAACGTGGGCTTTTGTGTCTTGAAGTTAAATCTTGACCGCCATACTTGTAATTGTGCGAGAGAGGCCTAGGAGGAGAAAATAAAAAAATTCCACACTTGCATTAGGAGCTCTGTTTCTTAAGCGCCGTTATCCTACCGCCATTTTATTAAAGTCAAAAAGTTACTTACAAAGGAGCCTTTCAGCTGGAATGTTGTATTTTGGGATGTCACATTGAACGCTGGTAGTGGAGGCCTTACGCAGACGGAATGGTCATGAGTCTAAAGAAAATTCAATACATATTGAAAAAAATCAAGATTATGTCACATAATGTTATGACTATTTCAAACTCATAAAGTGGGCTCTTTGGGTATCTTTGTATCCGTCCAACTTTGCCCTCAAGTCACCAAGGAGAACATAGGTTCTTACTACAAGCAGAGGGTCAATGGCAAAAAGTGCAGAACATACCATGGTTTCTATAACAACCGTGAGGTCGCCTTTGCCATTAGTTAGAGCCACGTAGCTCCCACCGTGCGCTAGATGCCCCACAGTCTGCAGGTAGGTCCACCCGGGCTGGGTGAACTGGGTCGTGTGGGCTGGCAAGGAGAGAGGATGCCAACGTTTGGGTTATGCTACTAAAATGATTACTTGGTACATTAGACTAATACGATCACAACTACATACCGATCAAGCAAAGAATAATTCTGCAAAATGCCAATGAGACCAACTGAGACTTTTTCTGACAGACACCGTTGGCAGGGTGTCGACCATTATGTGTGATTATTCATTGTGCATAAACGTTTGTACATGACAGAGGATACAGCATAATAAATTAAAAGTCTAAAATGACAAAATGAACATTTAAATGCAAAACTAAACGTGTGCACATCTTCATGTTTTGAGTGTATATTCTTTCACGTTTCAAGCCAATGTCTAACATCCACATGGCTGTGTGGCATTGTTGTCCTTAGAGGCAGACCTGAGATCCAGATGGGCGACTCCACCACGTAGCTGCCGCTCCAGGGCTCCTGTGCCGTCATCAGCCCGTCCCTGCCAAACGGCAGCTCCCCGTAGTAGCTGGCCACCAGGTTCCACGATATGGTGCTGGAAGAAAGCACCAGGTGCGCGTTCAATGGTGAACCATAAGGACTTTGACGAATGTTAACGTATTATCTAGGGCAGTCAAGTTCTGGTCGGTCTGTCTACATGCACTTGTTCAACAAATTTGTCATTGGTCGATCGCTGGGGTTACTTTCATAACGACCCATTTATTCCCCCACCTGACTCACGCAGTCATGAGTCCATTGACGTAGTTCTGGTTAAGGATTCGCGCCCAGCAGCCACCACCGAGTTCGTTGTTGAAGGTGCTGTAGTCCTCCGATGACCACAGCTTCTTCTGGGTCTTTAGAGCCTCCAGCACAGTGGTGGTGCCTGGGTAGTGGGCCCTGTTGAGATGAAGAACCACCAATCCCTCATCAGCAGTTCACTTCACGCATCTTTCAGCTTGGTGCCTGAGAGCTGGTACAAGCTTTACTTTAGATTCCCTAAAAATTGTCCGGCAAGAGGCAAGTATTTCCAATGGTGGATTAGTGGGTTTAGAGTACGCTGCATTCTTTAAAAATACAATTGTTAGCAATAAGCGTCAAATCTGAAATCACTGATGTTGGCAAGCAGTGCAAGACAACGGCGAACCCCAACGCTAGTGGAGCAGTCATGAGCCACAGCGAGGACGCAGGCAGAATCTATCAGGGGAGTCATGTGCTACGCGCAAGAAAAGCCTCGATAGGGGACGTACCCTATCACGTCTACGGCTCGTCGGAGCTCCTGGTCGAGCAGCATGAACAGGCTAATGGGCTCCCACTGGTTATCGCTGGCTATGATCCTGACACTCTCCAAGCCACTCTTGTCTAGAGTGTAGCGCAGGAGCTGCCGAGCGCCGTCATGACGACGGGGATGAAAACAGGAGAGGAGAAAAGAGAGGGAGTACAGTGAGTGGCAGTTATGCTAATGCCACTTCATACTTCATAAGAAATAAAAAAACACATTTAATGAGTTTTTTAATTTGTTTAAAAGCCAGAAAGCTGGCTGAAGGACGAAGTAAAGTGTAAAAAAAGACAAAGCGTTAAATTAATTTGATTCTTTATAGTGGTAAATTTGTACCGGCGAAGAAAAAAACAGCCACAAACATTATCCACCAGTGGAAATAGGTTTAATAAGGTTATACTTCCTTGTTGCTCATAAATGGGACCATTAATATACCTGCTCAGTTGGACAAAAGGGCTTTGTTGAATATCTCTATATCCTGTTGGGCCACCTTTGTTACTTACCCAACCACTTCAACTGCATCGTTGAGGTAGGGGTCAACCACCATAGAATTGACGATGTTCCAATCACCGTCAGCAGCAATGATACCGATATCAGTAAGGCCCACTTTATCCAACATGTCCCGGAGCACCTTGGCAACAGAGGACATGCTCTCAGGCATGAACAAGGCTATACATTGGGTCATTTATGAGGTACTGGGCTGCTGCGAAATAATTTAAGGTAATTTAGGACCGAGAATAGCAAATGTTGGTGGCTGTTTCTTCTTTCTGTGGCTCTGTTCATTCAAAAAGCCATCATTTAGGTAAAAACTGTGAGTATAATTTGTAATATGTAGCAAAGGATTTAAAGGAAAACAAACTAGAGACATCAGCAGGTTAGTTAGTTAATTAAAATGAACTCCAGGTGATCTGGTCCAGGTGTCATCTGCACAGACTACCGTAGCCTTTGTTTAAAATCGTATCGTTTGTGCTGTGCTTGTGGTTACACTTTTAGTGTATGCTTTAAGTTACCTTTATATACTTGCTGTCAAAGTTGCGCTCGTTCCAAATCTGAGTGGATAAAATTGCAACACAGCAAATTAGCTTGGCTGTTGAAATGACTCTGGGAAAAAACACAAAGCAGTCAAAAAATGATCACGAATGAGGTGCTGAGGCAGGGATTCTGATCAGAGTACACACCCCAACATAGTTGATGTCTAGGTCGTGGTACTGTTTGGCTCCAATGATCCAGGAAACCACGTAAGTGGCAGTGATGTCAGGGTAGTCATAGGGCCAGTTCCTCCCATGACCAACCCAGCCCGGAAAGGCCCATGGCAAACCTGGGTGCGCAAACCAAAAGTGCACGCAGCACCAACACAAACACACCCAATCCCAAAATCCAAGAATGTTAGCAGTGAGATCATGAGAGTATACACATACCTCAGCAACTTAAAGAAACAGCCTGTATCTGTTAATGTTTAAATAGATCTTGGCCTCTCTTTCAACTGGATTGAAAATTTGTCAAAATAAAATAATGCTGTGGTTTCCATAACTCTTTCAATAAGTTGTCATTTCCTGTCTATATTTACAGACAGGCTGGAGTTCCTTACCAATAAGTGTTATGTTGGGGTTCCTCTTCTTGGCCTCTTTCATGAGCCACCACTCATAACCCCGGAAGAAGTTCTCGTCGTTTTCATAGTGCATGTGAGATGGCTCTGTGCCATCTATAGAACAGGAAAATCATTTATTTGACCATTATATTTACTGTGTACAAATATGCATAGGTATACATTTGTATATATAAACTAATTCATTTTTAAACAACAACTCATTGTAGCCTATAATAGAATACAAACAGTCTGGTACACATGCTAAAATCGACAATTATTTTCACCTGTGGTTTGTGCATCGCCTCCAATTTCCACCTTTAGTATGTGCAAAGAGGCCCCAAAGTTTGGCTGAAAAGCAATTGTGTGTTACACATGGTTACAGTCGGAGGTGTGAGTTAAATAGTACAAACAAGTAGCAATTAAAGTTATTACCTTGAAAAGGTAATCCAATATCTGACTGCGGTACGGCTCTGCGTAATTCACAAGTAAGCGAGACGTTGCCTGTATATATAACAAAATGACAACAATCAGTGGGACATAAGTTCATAAATCATAAGTCTACACTGTGAATAAACTCCATACGAACCAGGAAGTTGAACAAAACAAACCAACTCACCCCTCCGCCACTCAAACCTCCAATGCCGTCAAACACCCTCCCGAGTCCTACTTTGTCGTCTAACACATACTGATCTGTTACACAAAGTGCTATTGTAAAGAATCGACATAATAATAGTATAAAGGATATCATCCTGTACAGTAGCAGTGGAGAGGTAACAGCAGACTGCTGAAGTTGCGCGCGGCTGCTTTCTCTATGGTTGACCACGCCTCTTTTAGAAGTCACGTGAAAGCTCTTTCGAAATCACGTGTGCTTATACTAATATGGTGAATCACTTCCTAGTACTTCTGATTATACAAGTAGTATAGTATAGAATATTTATTTAATATCTAAGATTCTACTGACTTCTGAAATATATGATATGTTTAAGTTTTGGTGTTGAATTTTATTTATTGGCCGTTTTGGCATTGTTCTACCAACTGTTTGTTGATAGTGAATTTATGTTGACGCAGTTTGCAGCCATCTCCTTAGGCTGTACACGCAATAACACACACACTTACACACACACTTACACACACACACACACACACACACACACACACACACACACACACACACACACACACACACACACACACACACACACACACACACACGTTGTTATCTAACATACAGGGGTACAAGAAACATCTCCTTTTCCAGGTAAATATGCTTCCGATAATTAATTTGATTGATTGACTGTTTGGCTCTTATTTTGAAAGCCAATGCAAAGTCCACCTGTCGCCAGCCTATGTACATGCCCTAGAGTCCTAACATTAGCACACTAAGTTGGCATTTGTAACCAAGGTTTTCAATGGTTGATATAAATAATTGATATTGTGGAGATGTGATATTGTCAAAAACAGGTCAAATGAGCATGACACCTCAAATAGCCTAACTGTTTTCGAATTCTGGATATGATAACAATATCTTGTGATTGGAATTCCTATAAAGTGTTGGCAGATGAGTTAAACCATTTGTACTGTACAGTAGTGTGTATGAAGAGCATCTGCCACACAGGGAACAAATCGTTTGTGTCTGGCAATATAGAGTCCTTTAACTGATTGGCAACTGTTCATGATGTGGGCTATACTGACTCCAGGTGTTGAGGGGGGACATGCAGCGGGCCGAATGGATGGAGGGAAACCATATTGAAAGGCTGTATTTAGTAGGGAGAACCTTCGGACGTGCTTTTATACAGAAAATAACGATCTCCTCACTGATGTTGTGAGACAGAGTGGTCTGCGGAGGGCAGTTTTGCCAACTTTCCCTGGAATTTTAGACTGGACCATTACTCCATATTTTGGGCTCTCTGAATAGACAGAAGAGTCTGCCTTGATGTTCTAGGCTGTGGCAGGTGAACAAGGCTGTTGTGATGCAGCCTGGCTTCCACAACGACGGATGGGTCCTCTACGGGTTGGAGATGGGAAGTCCACTTCAGTTTAGTGCCTGTCCTCCGGTATAGATTGTTTAAGTCTGGCCCGTCTGATGACACACCAAAACCTTGGGCTCGTCCATCCAGATATCAATCGGGCTTTGTGTTGGGGAGGTGAAACAGTCTTGTGCTGGGGTACTCCCACATGCAGTGTGAAACTCCATCCTATCTTTCCTGGAATATAAAGCATCTTGTGGAATGTGCATTAAGACATAGCCATCTCCCAACCATGTTTACGGTTTTGTTGTCCATTTCACACAATATAATTTGATGATAATAAAATATGTATATGATAAACTGATGTGCCATGCCATTTACTTGCTGATTCCACTCTCCAGCGATGTTAAATTTGTGGCCCAGGTAGTTATAGGTTTCGTGTGGCGTACACTCCGATTGGCAGATCTAAGATGTGAAAAGAGAGGGGCTGGTCAGCTTCAATTAAATTCAAAGTGTTTATTGTCATATGCATAAATGAGACGTTCTCAGTTGTGCAATGAAATTCTTCCTTTGTTTCCACAGACTTCTGATCTATACCAGGGATTGCCACCACTTCTTCGCTCATATAAAACTGCACATTAACCTGTAGGCCAGACCATTTTCAGGAATCTATCCGTGCATGACAACATGGTTTTAATCACACTTTCATCTCGGGATGCGACGGCCACATCATCAGCAGGGATGTTTTTGTGCGCATGATATTTTTGTTGATAGTGAATTTATGTTGATGCAGTTTGCAGACATCTCCTTAGGCTGTACATGCTATAACACACACACACACACACACACACACACACACACACACACACACACACACACACACACACACACACACACACACACACACACACACACACACACAGAGAACACAGAATATGTCTCCAAAACGACAAACATTAGCATATACATTAATCACAACATGATGTATATAAGTAGCACCGACTATCTTACAGTACAGCACTACAAGAGAAAATAGGGCCCACTGATACTCATATCAGTATTCAGTATCACTGGGCCACTGGTATAATGGTAAACCCTTTCTTCTTACCAGGTAATTGCGCTTCCTTCTTCTGATATTATTTAAATAATATTTGTATATATTACCTGGGGTTATTATACAGGTGTTCAGCAATTGCTCTTTATAGGTTCACATTGATATTTAGAATAATGACATTGTCTTATTTATCTATATACATATATAATGGTATTTCTTTTATTTCTATTTATTAAAAAAAAAAATCAACTTACTTTTATAGCTACGTCTTTATTTCCCTCATATAGTCGTCAATAAAATGGGATTATTAATTAATTTAATCTATTCTTTGTATTTTGTGAGGCCTATATGGTCAATATATGACGTTAGGTATAATCTGCTGTCATCTTTGCGCCCACGATATCTACAATGCTGCAAACAACCACTTGGTGGCAGTACAGCACAAGATTAACGGGGAGCCTCGGCCAATCAACGCACCCAAGCACACACGCACATTTTCAGTAAGGCCACAATTACTACATAGAAATGTAATTGTATTTCTGTCAAACTGATTAGCTCTTCAGACTGGTTCATGGTGAAACAGCATTTAGCCTGCCAGAACCCAAATTATTTTTTGGATCAGATTGCCATACAAATTCGCATATTATGCAGTATTAGAAAATTGAGGGCACTTGAAAAACCTTTTCTTTTGTGCGAACACCTTGCTTCATTAGCCTACCTGCCACCTATGTAAAGGGCAGCATACCCTTTTGGCTCATTCAAAATGCTGCTTTGAATACTTGTTTTCCCATGTACAAATTTGACATTTTATATTATTTCAGAATAGTTTATCTTCTTCCAAACAAGAAGACATGTTGCTGCTTCAAAATAGGGGGTAAGGTCCCTTTTTTTTTATTTTTTTTTACCAAATGAACTTTCACAAAGTCTATGAAAAGGTTTAGAAGTCAATGAAACAGTCAGTGGTTTAGAAATTGGCTGTCGATTTGCATACTGTGACATTTTAGAAGTGGCACACCCAGAAAATATTGTAGTGTAATCAACAGCAACAGCCTCAATAATAATCAGGACTTATTTTCTAAATTCAAACTAAACTCAACATTTTCCTGTGATGTGCTGAAAAATAGAGTACACATTGTTGCTGTTTATTCTAAAGATGCGCTTAACAAATGTGACTGTTATAGTAAAAAAAAAAAGATACAGATAAATTTATCAAAATTGTATATAAAACCGTTGACATCTCCTAGGCTATTGCAATAGGCTCTTCCTATACGAGCCAAATTGTTCACAGTAAGCAACCCTTCTCACTCTAAAGATGTTGACCATATGTATGCAACTCAATATCGCAAGCTTCACTGATAATGAATTTAATGTACAGATAGTCTCGTTGCTGTTGATAGTGGTGCTCCAATTGCTTTGGTCAAAAGCCAAGTAATTTATCGAAAAAGGAAAAAAGGCAAATTCAAAAATTCCTACATTATACATGCATGCACATTCTGTTACAGGCCAAATTATGTTCTTTCTGTGGTTTGATTTGGTATGTTTGAATATTTGTACGACTCTCCATTTGAAGTCTATTTGTCATTCATTATTTATTCCTTCACATTGCTTATTCAGTTAGTTATGGGGAAAGTTTATTTTAAATCCAGGAGGCCTTCCAGTAAATGCTAATTCTGTCTATTCTGTCATTTTGGACTTTTTGATCAACTGTGCCCACTTAACCAATGTCTAAGCCTGCATGGTACGAACAAACTATCACAAAACAGGTACAGACATCATTTTCACTCGCAATGACCTCTTTGATAACTTGAATTATGGCAACATGAACATGACCACAACATTACCATAAATGGGTCTGTTGGTTATGTTCCATGCTGGCACTGAGTAGCTCAGTGATGAATTCCATATATTTATGTATTCCTCATCCAAAAATGTGAATATATTCAATAAAAAATCGACGGGCACTGCATGGTCTAACAAAGCTGCCTCTCTTCATTCCAACGTCTTATCATCAGCTGTAAAAACGAAAGATGTAGAGCCCGCCTACTTTTAAATTGTGTTTGTTTATCACACTTTAATTGTCTACATTCTTAACCAGGCTGGTTTAAAGGAGGAGCTTCCCAGCAGAGCCCCCAGTGAGAGCCTTTGTGCTTTCAGTGATCTCTGGCTGCCCCTCTTACTGCTCTGTGAGCACAGTGGCTTTAGTCCAATTTGAATATGAGCCTTTCCTTGAAAGTTTTGTCAATATATGGAATTTCCTTTTTCGAGAGTCCCAGCTAGGATTGCAGGACACATTAAAGCTCCAGTTAAATACAGATGACATAAAAGGAATAAAAACCACAGTTAAATCAAAATATTCTGTTGGCAAAGCAGATGTATTTCACATGGGAGTGAATTGCCAAGCACTTTGCAATACTGTTTGAAATGCCTAACAGCAGTTTGTGCAGGTTTAAGCATAAATACTTACACTTGCACTATATAACTTTTTTACGGCATCCATTTGTTAAAAATGTTTATTGTATTCCTTTCATTGGTTAATTGATGGTCACTTGATCGATTCAAATTAACCTGCTTTCATTATCAATTAAAAACATACATATAACGACAAACAAATTTAATGATTTTATTGCAAGGCTTTTTATGTTTACAGTGGCACTTTCGATTAGACACCAAGATAGGTTTATCTAGTATTTCCAGGTACTTCTAGACACAGTAGGCCGATAGGGGAATGCAGTGGATTGGAATCCTAGCCTTTTTCATGGTCCAGCCAGTCATTACAGCTGTCTGTTTCGTGCCTTATGAGTAATTTTTCCTTTGTTAAACATTGGAATTCAAGGGCATTCAAGGACCTCTTTATCAAGAAATTGATAGTATATTCTTTTCAGTCATTGTTGTCTTCACTTTAGCTGTGATAGAGGGATGTATCAAGCCTCCCTCCAGTTTTTATGCTCTCATTCTTCTTTGCAATCTGTGATTTATTTTGTTAAAAGAGCTTGCTTTTGTTCCTGACAAGAACCCACTGGGCCTTTCAGTGAAATAGCTTTTCCAATCAGAGAGAGAGAGAGAGCGACCAAATAGATTAATAGCTCAGTAGGAAACAGTTTTCCGGCTTCATGGCTTATCAGTCCGATTGTTGGATACCCCCTCCACTCCAACAACATTGCAAGTTGAAGTCACTAGCTTCACATGTGGTATGTATTAAGACCTAATGAATGTTTGTGTGTCAGTGTATATATATATATATATATATATATATATATATATATACATATGTTCACTCCCAGAATCACAGTGCATTCAGCATGGGCGAATGGACCCTACAATCAGGCTAGCTGCACTCAAATGCTACATCACTGCAAATTGGTCAAATTGGTAAGAATACAATAAACTGCTGATTAAATGGAGAATTGTTCCAGAAGTTGTTGAGGCATACAGCGTGATGGCCCGAGGTCCCAGACGAGCGAGCACTAAAAAGGATTCCCCTGTTGAAGTTTAAACCACAACATAAATTGTCCAGGAGGGGACATCAGTAAGCAGGGAACGTAGAACGGCAGTCTGGGCATAGCACCCTTCACCTGGCCTCCATGCCATTGGATTCACTGGCCAGCAAAAATATCACAATATGCAGAATGAGCCAGAAATTTGTCCGGCTTCAAATGTCCAAGCCCCTGTTAATATACAAGCCAGTCAAAACCTAGATTGAACTAAATAGTCTCTTAAAGTTGTTTGATTTAATGTCACATCCACTTTACCCACTTTGAAATGCAAGCGTCTTTGCAGGGGGGATACAACACCGCGAGGCACGTTCATAGAAGCAGCACAGTTAGCACATGAGTCAAATGGATTACTTTAATCATCTGTGGCATGGCTGAGAGAGCCCTGAAATGAGATGCTTGGATATCAGTTCTAAAGCAATTTCAATCTGTGGATAAATAATGTATGCAGTAATATTCTGACACAGCTCTATGTCAGAATGTATTTTTTGTGTGTAATTAAGTTGGTAGTTAAGTGGTAAACATACCAAAACCTATGAAGCTCTATTAACTTTGTGTTTATTCAACTTTCTCATCTTGCAAGCACATATTTAACGATGAAATCTGTGCTTATTGACGATGGGTTACTTCAATTACCATTCCTCAGCTAAATGAAATGAATGATGTGACTCTCCACACAAATTATGGCATTTGACATCTTGTTTTAATTCAAGCTATCCTGGTTCCTTTTTCAGTGAAGCTTTGTCGATGTGTCTTTGTAGCCTCACATACTCAGAAAGAGAGCAAGACAAAGAGACAGAGAGATAGGTTGATCGACAGGCCGACTGACAGAGACGGACGGACGGACGGACGGACGGTGAGAGAGGGACAGGGGGGGTTGTCTCTTTGCATGTCTCTGTACTTGAAAAGAAAGACGTTAATGGAGTGGTCAAGCCTTTTTTCACGCAGCTCCAATGCACATATTAGTTATAGTCGAACCAAGCTATAGTCAGACCTACATATCTGCTAGACCTCTGCATCATTCCCACTATCCCCTCTCCTGACCCACGTTTCTCTGTCTTAACTGCCCCACGTCATTCACCCCCCCCCCCCGCTGGTGAACTCCACAAGCAGCACACGTCAAAAAGCTAACATCAAACTGCAGCCTTCCTCCTCTGCCAAATGCACGTCATGCTTTCCCCTTTCTCTCCTCGCTCCCCTCTCTCTCTCCCTCTCTTTCTCCACCCCCCCTCTCTCCACTTCCCTCCCTCCACCACCCATTTTCCTCCACCTGGAGATCAGGCCGCCCAGTTGCGGCTCTCAGCAGAGATCTCTGCTTGTCAACCCCCGCCCTACCGGCAGGTATCTCCCCTCCTTCTCTCTCTCCCTTCTGCCTCCCCCCACAGCACCCTAATGGTTGCTGCTGATCTTAAAATTCTAATTAAGCTTTTATTCATGGAATTGAGGTGAGCAAGGCCAGAATCAGCATGAGATGCGACCAGAAGCGCCCTCTATGGATTGGCTGTAAGACAGTGTACTGCCCATCTAACTCGTCATCATCCAGAACCCACCTCTGAACCTACCTGTGGAACACTCCATATAACACCCGACCAGTGCTCCCTGTCCAACGGTTAACATGTGTGTGTGTGTGTGTGTGTGTGTGTGTGTGTGTGTTTCTTTTTTGCCATTTCTCCTTATTTTGTATAAAAATTTGTGTAAATGTAGGTGAAGTGTCTTTGTATACCTCAGAAAGTGCTTCAAAGTAAAGATATTAAGTTTTGTTACTTTTGTAATTTAGCTATACACTCTGAACAGCTATGCATTAATACTCCCTAAAGCCCAAGATGTAAATGGGATGACACAGTAAGTTACACATGATGGAATGAAACATGTATGAACAATTCAATCAATTTCAATCTTAATTATTTCTACCGGATGTAGAACTGTATGTATAACTATTCCGGCAGTACCATGAAATTTGTATAATTTGATAAATAATGTAAGTTCATGTTGAATGAGCACATTTATCAGAGGACAAAGCTACCCAAGGGGTAGCCAGTGCTGTCTAGGAAATAATACTTTATTTCATTCCTGCCCCTCCATAATACATATACAACAGGCAACAAATATACAGAGCCATACTGTACATTGAGAAATATTGAATACCGCCACTCCTGTGTGAGACTTTACAAGTCAGTTGATTCTCTCATAAAACAAACCATAGAAAATATGTCTGTCTTTATACTTTCTGAGAAACCATTGCTTTAAGAGTGGGTTCACCGCCATATTTTGGTTAGCTTTTACTAGACGTTCTGTCATGAGCCAGAAGAAAGAATGGACAGTTCAATTACTTGCAAGGTATGGAGAAGCTGAAAGGCTAAGACACTGCACTTTTGAGGTGGCACATTGCCTTTATTCTTCCACAGTCTACCCTCTGATCAACGCTCACAGAAGAACAGGCCCACACAAATCAAGTGATGTGCATTATAATAAACATAGTTGCATGCAATCTAAACGGGTCCTGCATGTTAGGGCAAGCTTGGTGAGCATGACCTTATGCATACATAATAGTAGACATTGTTTGATTTCATGCCACGCCATACAATAAATGCTTGGATGTGGTCAGACTAAAACTGGGGACCTCATGCATATCAGCCCAGGGCTTTTACCACAGGAAAACAAGGACATATCAATTTATCAGGGTAGATCAGTGTAGATTGATCTATCCTGGTAAAAATGAGGATTGCACACAGAGTGTCCCGATTTTTCTAAAGTGTTACAAATCTGCTTTAGCCTTTTGTGTGTGATTCATTACTATTGCGTTATTGATTCTGTGCATGGAGCAGATATCGCGTGCAAAACAGGTCAACAGCTTGCTTACACACTGCAGGTACTGGAGATGGCACACCATGAATCTGCACGTGTGTGTACTTTGCAACCCCCCCCCCCCCCCACACACACACACACACCTCTCCCTGCGAAACGGACCCAAATAAAGGCTGATGTTGACAGATTCCGGAGGCTATTTGCTGTAAATTGCCTTCCGAGATCGATGCCTCGATCAATTGCAACACAGCAATCATCTCCAAATTTGTGTCATTTTCTATTGTCATCGTTTACCCCTGGGGTTTCGAGGGGCAAGGCCCTGAGTGACTCTTTGGAGAATATCCATTGCAAACGACCACCTCAGTGAGGTTCTTTAAGAGGCTTGCTGTTATGGAGGGCAGGTTGAGTCACTGGTCACTGTCCCTTATTGGCTGCTTACCTGAGGAGAATCTAATAAACATTAAACGTGTGGAGGGAGCAGAATCCCAATTCCCTTCCTGTTGTATGTAGCTGTGGAATTCAGGACTGAAGGCGAGGAAGGATCTTATGACCCTCCCTCCCTCAGACAGGGAAACAAAGAGAAACCAGGTCTGTCAGTAGCCGTACAATTTGATTGTACCAGTAACTGGTACATTAAAATGTCTCTCCGTTGAGTTAACTTTTATAAGGAGCAGAAACCAGCACTTAGCAATGGACACACAGCACTTAACGTTTTATTCACAAATGTCAAATGATGTGGATCATTCTCTGAACTCAAGCCGACAAAATGTACCTTAATAACAACTTTTAAGTGACTAACAGGCCATAGTAATGGACACAGCTGCAGGCATGCACTTTCACATGTGCCCTCTCCCACAGACTCGTTAGGCACAAACACAGACACACAACCCTTTTATCTCCTCTCTTACAGCTGACATGGGCAGTTATCCTGTGTGTGTGTGTGTGTGTGTGTGTGTGTGTGTGTGTGTGTGTGTGTGTGTGTGTGTGTGTGTGTGTGTGTGTGTGTGCGTGTGTTTGTGCGTATGTGCATATGTGTGAATGAATCAATCGGACTACGATGCAATCTTTTGCTTAAAAGGAGCAGGCCTGTGTGGCTGTACACCAGGACATACATTCTGATTCTGATGAACAGATAATGCATTGCAACCCCCCCATCACACCACACACACACACACACACACACACACACACACACACACACACACACACACACACACACACACACACACACACACACACACACACACACACACACACACACACACACACACAGAGCTAGAAATGGGGTGAGCATCTTGCAGGAGCACTTATAGAAGACGCTGTCTTGTCCAAGGACGTTTGTGCTGAGAGTGCATTTACTATATGGCCTTTTATTGTATATTAGGTACACCTTAACAGGAGTGTGTTGTAAATGGTGAATGGATTTAATTTATAAAGCACTGTTGTAGCTCATAGGGTATGGAGTGAATTTAGCGTTGATACTACTTACAGGTATTGAAAAAATCCAAATATGCATAGAAGTTTTGTGACGTCAAAACATCACCCATTCACTTGTAAGTTAAGATTTCAGAACAAAAAAATATTTTCACATCTTTAAATATATATATTGACGAATGTGTATTATTGTTTCTTACGTATGTGAAACTTCAAATCTGCTTTGCATATTTGTTGATCTCATCTTGTGGATACAACCTGCTGTGGAGGCACAAATCTTTTTGCCACTCATTTTACGCGACTACTAAAAATATCCACAATTGAATCCACCAATTAGAAGCAAGGATTCTTGTAACAAATAAGAACATACGTTTGTGATGTCTAATCAGCCAGAGCAATGGATTCCATTGGAGATGCAGCCCATTTTTATGCACTTTTAAATGCATTATTTATTTATCTGCAAGACGTTTAAATACTCAGATTATACTTCATCAGCCCATCTGAATCTGCATTGAGCATGCATGCTCAATGCAGATTCAAATGATAATCCACTTACATTTAAGTGAATTATTGGATTTAGAGTAAATATTTGAGACTTCTAAAGCAACTTTTTGGGTTCAAGATTATATGTCTTTACTATATTTCAGTTCATTTTATTTTCCATTGATTGCAAGTTGTTGACGTTTACAGTTAATGAAGTTACATTCATTGGGGACCACAACGACATCTCCCAAGGCACTTTCCTGCCCAAGCCTTTAAAGGTGTGTCCAACCCTTTTCCCTCTTTTTCTCCCTCTCCCTCTTTTTGAGCCTAATAACAACAGGGGGATTAAACTGAGCCTGAAGACTCACTGCAATGAGGGAGCACCCTCACCATGCACCCAGGAGTCTCAACTCCCTGGAGTATGCAAGACTTTTGCTGTTGCTTATTTTTAGTCAACCAAACGTTAAGCTTCTCAATGGTGTGGTCTTATTAGGGAAAAAATGCAAATTAGAGTTTGAATATGATAACCTTACACATATCTGTGTCAATGTAATCTTGGTGGAGACTAGTAGACGGTAGAGGGAGTAGAGGGAAAGACAAACAGTTTGACGTGGTATTAGCAAGTTCCTTAGATACCTATTTAATTAATTCATTTCGGTAAATAAGTGCATAGTCCGACAAGACAAGATACCTAAAATAAGAACATTTAAATACTCATTTATATTATATTTTAAATGTATTGTGTCCTGTGTGGATGTGATTTGATGAACCCTTGTCATTAGCAGATTAATCAATGTTTGTGTCAATGTATATCTTAATAATGTCAGGGTGCATATCAATTCTAACCATTAAGATCAATTCAACTCCATTTATTTTTCAAAAGTGATGGATGATTCATGAAAGATTCCTTCAAAAAGAACAAATATTTTGTATGATTTTACGATTCGTATCTGCAAGTGGATCGATCATTCGTCCTTGGATTTGCACATGCGCTGTACCTCTGTTATCCGGTGCGTATAATCTGTATCATGTAGTGGATTGTTTGGATTTTGTTTTTGGTTTTGCGCATGCTCATCACTTTATAGGGACCCTTTTTCTAGGGGATGTTTAGTTATGTGTACTAAAGTAGATCCACAGACACGTTGTTTCTTCACTTGGCAAAGTAAACCTCATTACGTAGATTGACTATGAAAATGAGAATTCACCCAGTATATGCTGATACTCATCTTTAAATGTCTCTACCTGATTTGATATGTCAAACGTATGTGCTGATTAGATCCAAAACCTGGCTTTTGAAATGGTGGATACATTCAAGGATTTGTCTTTATCCGTAGTCATGGAAAAATGCTGTCAAAATAAGTAAAATGGATCGATAAGGATTGTTTAAAAATGTTTAAGTATTATCGTCCCCTCAAAGTCCACTCAATAGTAGGATAGTCACTTTCTTGAGAGAGGGGTAAGGCGTCTTGCCGTAGGCCTAACTTTTGCAATTTTCTTAACACGGTTTAAAAATCGCACATTACCCAGATAAGTCATTTAGTTGCAACTGGTCTTGCAGAGCCAGCCTTTTCATATTTAAAGTCTGGGACATAGCATTGCCTACTGTGTCAAGAGCTACCTACTTGACAGCAAGAGGACTTTTGATTGAAATGTGGGAAGACCAATCAGAGCGTTGATTTTGCGTCACATAATGTACCACAAACAGTGGTACTGAGAAGGCTGAGACTAGATCTTACTGTGTTTGTATTTATATTTAACTTTTAAAGACCTAAGATAATCCGTTTTAATCAGATAAACCTCCATAGAAATCGAGGAAGAGACAGAAAATCCAGTGAAGCTACCCTGCTGTTTCATAAATATCACCATATTTGTTGAACTGCTGGAGTGGTTCCTTCACTGCACGTCATATTCGTAAAGTGGGGAGGGTGAAGTAATACCAAACAAACAAATATATCTAATGGATTTGCCTTGCGATTTACCCGTAACAGAACGTGAATGTGTAAGACAGAAAATCCCTCCCCCGATCAAAAGAGTTCTCGGAAATGCGATTTCAGTCCAATCCACCTCCTGCATTCTGCATCTTGAGCTGGCTTTACTCTCTATTAAAAGTGGTCCGAAGCAATCCCTGTTAATTAAAGCTCATCTACTCAAGCACTGCCATTCCTAATGTTGACCGGCGAGAAGTCCTCTGTTTCTGTGTCTTACTGAGAAACAGTACTATGGAGAATACAAGGTAGAGCAAATTATATGGGCCCTAATTTACCACCCTTAAAATGTACCATCCTATTCATTCTTTTGGCCAAATTGGTACACTTGTCTTTAGCCCCGACAGACACTTAAATTGGTAGTCCATCCTTTTTAGAATGGTCTTTAGAAAGGTATTATATTTAAGGAATGGATAGATAGGAAAATAACCCTAACCCACTGCTTACCTTTCACAATGTCTCTAGATGTATATTCAGCTTGCTACATAGATATTGACAGTGGCTATTTGAGTTATTCTATGACTGCCAATCAAAAATCAATAATTTTAACCTCTGGCTGAGATGAGTAACGAAACCCATCTTAACTCGAACTACACATCACCATTCCTCACTTTGGCATCATTTGGTTTGACTAAATTGGTACTAATTTGATCCTATTGTTAATTGCTTGGCTTCTATGCAATTCCATTGAACCATAACTTAATTGGAAACCATTTGTGTCTGGCACTGTATATCCCTGCTGTTTGAAGTCCGCCATTTGGAAGCTCTTCTATGATTGGCTGTGGGGGGACCCTATTACCTCCTGCGTGTATGTTGGACGTATAAACTAATGGGGAGCCAGACAGTGTTCAGCCAGGGCTCATCTGATGAGTTATGACCATCGCAGGCAACCTGGGAGGCATCAGTGCTTCTAAGCGTTTTCATTTTAAGCAAAGTGTTGTATTAATCTCAGTGTGTGCGGCCCCTGACTGTTTCCAGAAGCATAATGTATTTCATGGTTGCAAATGAGCCCCGGCGACAACAGCCCATGAAACGAAGAGAGCGCGAGAGAGAGCGAGAGAGAGAGAGAGAGGGAGGACTAGCCTACTTCGTCTTTTCTTTTTTATCGAGGCTATTCTTATAAAGCGCTATTTAAAGAAAAACGTTCTCACTGTGGATTTTAAAGTGAGGTTATGCAGAGGAAAACGTCTTATGACGTTAGTTAATAAAAAAAAGCGTTGAAGTCTTCAACTTCAAAAAAGACGAGAAACAAAGGACAGACTCTTGCCTTTTTCTTAAAGTCAACCACCATATATATAAACATATAACCCATATGTCACAGATATGTTTTCTTGTAATGTTCTGAGTGTCATAGGACATGTCACAAATAGTTGGTTTTCACCCACGGTTCTAAGTTCATGGAGGTTTGAATTATTACCCGGCCGACATTTAACGAAACGCGTAATAAAAAGTAATATCTCATAAAGTTATTTCAAGGGAATCCAGATACCAACCATCAATCATCAATAGCACGGTATTAACATATATGATATGTACAGTGATTTTCTTTTTTCAAGCTGATTGTGTTATGAACGGAAATAGATTTCATTGCTCAAGGCAACTTCCTCTTTCACTAGCGTAATCACCCGGGGCTTTTGTTATCTTGGTTTTCCCTCCCATCTTCTGTTGAAATAGGGAGTGCACAGATGGATGTGCTGCATAATTTCTCTGGTTGTTTTACCCGAAGAGCACCATCAGAGAAATGGATGAAGTATTTTGATATCTCCCAATGACAGAGACCTCCGTCTCCGCCATTAACAGAGACCTCGATCTTCCCGGCTTTTCTTATTTTTTTATGTGCGTGTGCTCCCATTCATTTCATTGACATCATTAGCGGCGGCCTTTTGTGTTTCATGCTCTGCCTCTCTACTCTGCTGAATGCTTGGCGGCTGATATTTAATAGGCATGTCGAAATAATCTATTTAATTTCAGCACCAGACCATAACACTTGATAAATGCAGAGAGGGGGAGGGGTATGACTTGAGAAAAACAAACGACTGGATTCCGTGTTCATTTTTTACCCTTTTTCTATCCCTCTGACGGCATCGGGTAACGGATGTATGCAGACGAGCACATGGACTCCTCTCACCCGACTGAACATAAAAAAAGGTTGTTTTTTTTCACGGTTCCATGGATTATGGCCTGCAAAAGTTTTCAAGTGCGCACAACGCACATAAAAACTAAATCCTTGAATAATTGTTTTCCAAGACATTATGAATATTGGAAACATTGGAGTATCATCCGGGGCCAAAAATAAACAGCAAAAACAATAAATGAAGAATTCGCTCCTAGCTCAGGTATGAAATCACGCTCGGTTAACGTTCCATGTAGTATTGCGGCGCCGTGCGGCCGTGACTTTCCTACTCCATCTTTAATGAGGCTCGGATTAGTGGGCATATATAATTATGAGAGTTCAGTGGTCAGGACTATGCCACCAACGGCCTCATTTCCCGCACTTCTGTTGCAATAAATACATGCTTTATTAGCCTGATAAAGTATTCATGGTGCTTGGATGATGCTGCCAGGTTTATAGGCACACCAACCCCAGCAGTAGGGAGCATAGTGACAGATTAGAGGGAGAGCAGCCGCCGGGAAGGAGTGGTGGGGGGATAAGTAGCTGAATATTTCAACGTGGCTCAATGTATTAAAGCAATCTGATGACATTAGAAATAAAAGAAAAGTCCCTTTTGTGTTTCAATAGGAACACCTGCTCTCTATCCTTTTACCCCTTCTACGAGAGAAAAAAAGTGCTTTAATTACACTGCTTTTGTCCAGCGCCAGCTATTGTACTCCATATCTAATTGTTCTCCCCCTTGTCAAGTTCTCCCTGGTGGAGATTTGAGAGGGGAAAAAAAATGGAAATGTTATGAGCTATTGTAGTAGAATATCCTTTTTTGGTGAAGCCTGCAATGACACTTTTCAGGATCTGTATCCTGACGACAATCTCATTACAGGGAGAACCTGCAATCCTTAAGTTTCAGCACCTAAGGATTTTGGGATAGGGTACACAGATATTAGTGCCAGAGACTATGATGCTTGCCATAGTGGTGGGGGAGAATTGTTATTGGGACCATCGGGAGATTGTTTTTTTGTCCCGTTGTCCACAGGCGTCCAAATACGCTCTGTCATCATTGGAAACAATCGAAGAAAGGTGCTAAACTTTGAAGAATATGCCATGTTGACGTTATTTTTAAAACTGTCTGAGTATCGGGAGTCGACTATGAATCAAAGCGTATTCTCCGCCAAAGTTTTGTAATGAAATTAGAGTGTTGTTTTTTTTAACTGAAATTTGTAATCAGCTCCAAAGTTGATCAAGCTGGATTCTGGCGGAATGGACAGGATGACATTTTGATCAGAGCAAATTCCAAAAAAAAAAGTTGTTCCACCAAGACATTTGCCATTTGAGGAGAACAGGGCAAAGTAACATTGGGCTCAAACAATGAAAAATAGAGACTAACCAACAAGACAAACCATTGAAAATGCATAAGGAAGATTTCCCAGAGGTCTTCAGCTGATTATTGTCCCTTCATGCTCAGTGGCAGCACCGGATATAATATGGTTGGAGCCTAAGGGTTTAAAAAGTACTTCAGGTGGAAACAATACCATATGCAACCATGACATGATTAACCACTTGCATTACAGCATGGGTTTGGGTTAGCTGGAACATTATTTATTGTCTGTAAGTAGTATCATTACTCTACAAGATATTCAGAGGGAAAAGGCTAAGTATTTACATATAGTGCTGTTAAAATGAAACTTGCCCACCCAGGACCCCAAGCCAAAGTTGTTTAAACTATCAATGTCAATAACAATTAAATAATATGAGCTTTTGATTGTTGTTTTAATGTTAGCAAAATATTTTAATGATTTCAAACCTCTGTGGAAATCAAATAAATGTTATCTTGTTTTGCTTTAGCAGATATCTTCCAACCACATCAAATTGTCTGCAATGGCTGCCCCCAGTCCCAGAAAAAAAGGGCTCATGATTTGTGGGGCGAAGTGGTGTTCGTTCAACACGTGGTACTGTACCTTTAACCAAAGCCGAATGAGATCAGGCTTTTTAAAGTGGTATGAAGTGGATGGTGTAGTGCTTCTCTCCTCTGCATTCACTGTACTTAGAAACCTCTTCTCTTCCCAATCACTGCTGTTGGGAAATTATCATTAAGGAGAGAACACTGATGTACAGTGTTTCAGTCGCTGTTGCCGGATGTTTCTTTCAAATCACGGGAGACGTGCGATTGGATTTACATCTATCGTTCACTGTGTGTGTGTGTGTGATTGTGTGTGTGTTTGTGTGTGTTTGCATATGCATGAATATGTGCAGCCTCAGATAATTTGTCGTGAATATACATCAAACAGCTTGTGTCCTTCTTGTTTCTCCTGCTGCAATCTTTGCCTTTTGTAAACAGAGCAAGTGCCGCCATACGCAGGGAGATTAGTAGAAAATGAATAAAAACATGGGAGCTGAACTGGGGCCTTTTGCACAACACATTCCATTACCAGTGCACCATGGGAGGAGAGCCGCGGCACTAACTTCATTCACTACTCAGTCAATAACACTCCATTACATTTTGTCCCAGACGCGTGACAGCACTGTTTGCCCGGAGTCACTAACATCCTCTTTCTGTCCTTCCCGCCATGACTTCAGATTAGCAGCTCTTATAATGCATCATATTTGACTTCCAAATTCACCCAGCCTTTTCGATTGACAGCCATTCCACTTCCACAGCCATTGGTGACATCCCACCTGACAGATAGACTGTATAGACTATATATATTTCTCTCTAAATCCGTTTACTATAAGTGGAGTTGGAGAAGAATACGCTATAACTCTCCCGGGACAGGAAGGCACAGGCACTGGATGCGTGGGCCACGAGAGAACGCGGTACAGTTTGTGAAAGGAAAAACTGTGTCTAAAAGTACGAGGAGGACGGGAGGAAGGAAGGAAGGAAGGCAGTGGGTATAAATCACACTGGAGCATCCAGAGATGAGTGCCAAGGAGAGGCGTGTATGCTGGAAGTGTATTGTTCAGATGGGGAAGATGGACAGCACATTCTCACCGCCCGAAAGCGCAGAGTTTGGAGAATTCGTCAACTGTGTTTACAGAAGACGCCTCCCTCCCTAAGGAATTAGAATAGAAGCGAGTGGCACGGGCACAGAATGTGAAGGCGCCTAGGCCAATAGTGAGTAGTAGGCTACAATAGATACTACAATAGCTATACTATACAATAGCGATTGTATACAATATAGCGACGATGGGAGTTTGAGAAATAACCAAACTGGAATAACATGGATAAAGACCATGAAGGATGGAGTCTTGCGATAAGAAAATATGTTATATGCAAATATGATTATGACCCAAGTCCAACAGGAACTTATGGAACAAACCAGTGTCAATAGAGATGGTCAAAGAAGGCCAATCAAATTATTCATAAAAAGAACAAACACCCACCACTCAGCAAGTCACCATCACTTACTTGATGAAACCATCCAAAGAGCAACTCAGGTAATTATCAACGTTAACCACAGAATCATGTGAATTTCCATTTCCACAGACCAAACCTTTATGGGTGGACCAAATCATAGGTGTCCAAGTTCACATATATACTTTATCTCTTATAGAAGATGTACTGGTATCTCTGGTTGTGTGCACTAACGTTTATCTTACTACTATAATAGCAGGCCTTTGGCACCAGTGACTCAAGTTACTCAAGTTCGCATGTGCCAAGCACCCTGCAGCTCACACACACACAGCACGCGCGAACGCATACATACACCGCAAGCACGCATATACACACCGCATACACACACCGCACACACACGCACATGCGCATGAACATGCATGGAAACGCACACACACACACACACATACACACAAACAACACACACACAAACAACTCTCGCAGGTAACACGTTCTGTCTATAGACTGTAGAAATTGCGATAAAAGAAGGGAAGAGACAATTTCTCACCTCGACAAGCAACGGCGGTCGTTAATTTTGTCATATGCATTTTTTTTAATTCAAACATTGCACCGATCGGCATAAGAAAACACATAAAGAGACAGTGTCCGTGTAACATAGAACGAAAACATGTCAATAACACAGCATGGTGAATTTTGTCTATAGAGTCCACCACAAGACTAAACTTTGTTGCTCAAATGTAATATTACTCTCCTCCTTTAGCCTCCCCAAATGTCTTAACACTCTGTTGCCCAAACCTAATATTACTCCTCTCTTTGTGCCTCCCCAAATGTCTTGCGATATTGATATCCCCCCTCCCCCCTGTGGACTGTTTTAGTTATTTTATTTTCTTATGTTTTGGGTGTATGCTATGTGTGACTGTAGGCTATTGCTGCCTGTCTTTGCCAGGACACTGGAAGAGATGTTTAATCTCAATTATTAATATTATTTTCAACTAACCAATAGTAGTTGCCTTGCATTTTAAAATGTCAATACATTTTTCACCCCTGAATAACAATAAAAGCTATTAAATAATTGTTTTGCATGCATAGTATACTACACTTTCCATTCAACAATTACCCCTGTTACCATAAATTGACTAATTTTATAATGTAATCAAATGCTCACACACTAGCTGCTTTCAGACACACATAACTCCTGATATTCTCTTGATGGGCCGTATGTGTGAACAACATATCCTGACATTTGTACCCTGAAAATCTCCTGAATAATACTACCCCTAGTATTATCTGTAATGTAAATTATGTAAATTACCTTATATGCGAATGAGGATTAGAAAGTCAGTGTTTCTCACACAACTTCAGTGGGCGTGTTGATGACGCTTCTGCATGTCATTGAGTGGCCCCCTAAATGATAATCAGCTTGTTGCCTTTTGTTCGCTAAATGGTTGAATAATATTTAAATGTTGGCACTGCTTTTAAGAGTCATTTGTGGTGAACGAATGTTCTAAAAAGAAAATTTGTTTAATTATCGACTGGGGTTTCGACATTATTGCTATGGGTTAAATTACAACTAGGGGTTGAGCGCACATGCAAAAACTCTAGTTTGAATAATAGCAATGTCCTTGTTTGAATGATTTCTCTCTCTCACACCTGAGTATCGTGTGAAAGAAAAATATGGATTTGTCAAACAGACTGAATCATATTAGACTTTTACTCATCCAACCCCCTCACCACTGAGATGTTCACATTTATCTTTAAGTAAATCAGTGGCCACATATTTCTCTTCACCATGTTCCTCTTCTGCCCTTCCGAAAAGTGTATCATCCTTTGGATACCTGCAAAAACCTAAAAATGTTCTAAGTTGTGACATTTGACTTGTTAAACTTGAGATAAGACTTAGGAACTAGGAAAAAGTGTGTCTGTGGCATAAGTCCCTCCTTTATCCTCAACGTGCTGTGGACAAAATCTGCTTCTAAAACAGGATTTTGGTTAGCACTATGTTGATTGTGTTCTCTCTGTTATTGTCTCCCTTTCTGTGTTTTTATGTCAACATCCGATGTGTAAATTAGTATATTGAATGGATGTTTTTCGGTTTAAGTGAAAATTTATGTTTTAGGTGCCTCATTTACAGCGTATAGAGAAGGTTTCAAGTTGCAACAGCTAAATACCAATGACCGTTGTTTAACTGTAATAATTAAGGCTTGTGATATTTAGAGAGAATTAAGGGCATGTGCAGAAACTCATATCAAGGCCGTTTTTTCCACTGAGCCACCAAACAGCCAGGCTTTAAACCCCTTCATACCTCAGCGGAGGGAAAGTCTTGATCTCGAACAGATGACATGGGTTGCTCTGTGTGCATTTTTGTGAGAAGAACTTCATGGGTCACAACCACACACCTTCAAAAAAAGGCTAATTGAGCTGGGATTCTGACTCGTTCACTAACACGACTAAATGGATGTGGCCACATTGCGGTTTTGTATTAAGTCAAAATAAGGATTAACTCAATGCATAGAAATCCTGCACAATTTTTTAATCAATGTTATCCTGATGAGCCAATGAAGCTTGCTAATGCTGCGGCTTTCAATGTTTTAAGATCTGATCCATATGCCTATCCACCACCACACCCCATTGTGTATTCCAATGGGATACGCAGGGCACAGTGGCAAATCCCTATTCACATGCAATCGATTTGAGATACTCTGTGTGGCTGTGGCATAGCATTGAAGAATCTGCCAGATGCCAACCCTAGGCTAGGGGAAAAACTGTATTTCTCCAAGACCACTTTCTTGTTAGAATGACTCATAGTTTGAACTCACATCAGACCCCCTTTTTTGGTAAGCAATAGGTAAGCAATTGAGCAACCCTAAAATGTAACCCTTACCCATTTCATTAGAACCTGTCCACAACATTTGACACACACAAATCAAGACAAAGCAAGAGATACACTACTACACACTAATCCCTACTACACTGTATAGAAACTGACATGTCCCCTCTCTTTTCTTAATGCTTTTCATCATGCAATGCTTACTGTGTTACAGTGACTGTAGATTGGCGTGTTTTTTATGGGAATTCACTAAAGTATATGCTTGATTCTACACAAACTGTAAATTGCCAGGGATGCAGGCTTTGGCTGTGAGTGTTTGAGTGTGTGAGAGGAAAAATAAGAAAAATAAGAAAAACTGAAGTACATAGCGTCAAGGGATTCAGCAGCCGGGAGTGAGGAAGAGAGGGCGAAGAAGACACAGGGTGAGAGGGAGAGTGAGCAACACACAGAGCGAGAGAGAGAACGCAAGCAGCAGTTTGTCAGAGATCAGGCGGCCTGCCTTTAATTGCTGAGCAGTGGCGTATCTGCAGAGCTCTCAGGAGAAGCCAGCGCTGAGATGTGTGCGTTTTTTTTTTTTGGATGGTAATGTGGGGTGATTGAGTCAACAAGCCTCATTCTGCCTAGGGGTGTCTTTCACCTCTCCTCTTCTCCCTTTCTCCCCCGCCACCACCACCACCTCCCCACCGCCGGCCCTCCACAGGGTAATTCAGGGCAGTGCAAAAAAGAGAGATAGCAGCAACAAGGAACATTACTGCGGCCTCATACACCACCCAACCCCCCCTTAGACTGGCTTTGGACACCTGCAACACCCTGTCACCCATTGGGCCATTTCACAAATGCATGCAATGACTTCTTCCTGGCAAATGAGGTGTGGGAGGAGACTACGATGGGGAGGGTAAGGAATTGGGGAGAGAGGGGAGGGGGGGGATTTGTCCTGAGGAAAACCTTGGATTTTTCCACACACATACTTCATGCGCTCCTCCAACCCATCCAGGGATTACCACTGCCCTGACAAGGACACAGACTTCATGGAATCTATCACTCCAAACAACCATCCAACACTTTGGGGCTGAGGCACTATGCTCAATTAACTCCATTTGCCCCAGGTGACATAACTAGTCCGCTACAACAAGGCCCGGGCTGACTTAATGTCTGTTATATATGCATTGTGCAGTCTTATGCCTCGATCAATGGTTGTAAATCAGGACCTGTGCAATAGCTCCATGTTGAACTATACAGTTAATATCCATTGTGCTGAAGAATGGCTATGCGATGACTTTGAATGTTTGACAGATGAGGAGACATAGCAGAAGTTTGTATCTCTCCCTCTCAATCTCAACTCTACAACTCTAAGGTTAAGCCCAACTCACTGGCGCTGTTATTAAGAAAACTGTAGAGTAAATCCTTATTTTCGTTTTTTGTTCTCAAATAGGAAATCGGAATTGCTCTGAGTAATTTCTGCTTGTCGATGCATTATCAAGCTTTTATACTAAGCTGTGGATACAAAATCTTGGTGCTGATCAACCTTTGTGGATATAATTGTTCGGGCAGTGCTTTGTATATTCCTAATCAGGAGGAGGAGAAATACATTTTCGGCTATGACCCCACTCATTGCTGCTGTAGTACTACAACCACTTCAAGACATGAATAATAAGGCACCACAAAATATGCATTTGACAGATGGCTGGACAATTGTAGAACACATAACACAGTGTAACTGCACTGTATTCCCAATGATCCGAAGCTGTGCCAATTCGTACACATAAAATTGATACATTGTGGCAGCTTTTTTTACTCTTTTCTTTTTAAAAACATTTTATTTGCCTCACTAGGCACGGAATCCTGGCCCATGTTAAGCATCGCTATCTATGTCATTATTATAAAAATTGACTTTTGCAGGTCACAACTTTACAGGGCAACTTTAATAATTGCCATGTAGGCCTACTCTCTAAGTTCAACTGACAGAGACAGCCTCATTAAAGTATGATTCATTATTTAGCAGAGAAAAAAACTCCTCCAAAGGCTGAGTGAGATTTTGCTTGCCCCCATTTTTGGTCAACCTTCATTTCGGATGTTGGATCAAGAGCGAGATTCATCATTATAAAATTCTACTGGGGCCATCATCGTGTTTCTCTAGTGCATAAAGTACACCTTCCTGCACAGCTCTGGATTAATTGCAAGTCATGAGCCAGGTGACATCATCACTGGAAGGTTAGACGAACCAGTCGTTCATTTGTTCTCCCCTCGGAATGAACCGCCGCCCCATCATCCGTTAAGAACACGCATACTCCGACATCCACGTCAGTGCTGTTTGGCTCTGTGTCGGGTTGTTCTCTATTTCACATCATTGGAGGGAACACGGACGCCACCTCTGAAGATAAACAGACTTACAGAATGTAGTTCTAGTTAATGATTCATTAACAGCTGGAATGACTTTTGATTAAACTGTTGATTAGAGGCAGTTTCACCGCCAGTGGACTCTACCTTTGCATATAACCTTCCCTCTGAGGGATGTGCCTCCTCCATATGAATCATATTTTAAAGGTGCAATTGTTCATACTGTGGTTGGATTTGTGTTCTTTTTCAATTAAAAATGATTAGCAAAGCAGTTGGACTGCTATCAACATGGCTCTTCTGCGAGGGAGCTATTATTACCACAGTGTTATTACCCTGCGGTAATAACACACACATCTTTTCAGAACGTCTGTTTTGTTTTCTGCATTGCTGAATAGCTGGAAGATGAATAGAACAATAAATCCTTTCTTTAATTGCCCAAGGATCACAGATTTGATTTGGATATGCGATATGCCTGAAATATGTACAAGCATGTTAATCATTCAAAAATAATTTGCATTGCAAATAGTAGAATTTTAATTATTTAGAAGATTTATAAAGATAGGATGATGATGGTGACGGATCATTAGTTAGCTTCTTAACAGGTTTCCACAGTGTAGGTTTAAGCAGTTGACCTTCAGCAAACCCATTATCGCAGCAACTGGTTGAAACGTACAACTGTAAGTACTTTCCACGTGGCTCAGGTTTGTTTAGGACAACCATAATAACTACCAAAACGCACCAGTGCGTTTTACTTCAGCTCATTGTGGATTTTATTTTGTGTGGAGATTTTTAAAGAGAGTTTGAGGCATTTTAAAGATGTAAAATGGCTAGTTTATACGTAGGTCACCTAAAAAACTTTTTGCAGGCAAATGTCAACCCAGAGAAGCCTGAAACCAGAGAGTATTGGAACTAATAGATTGAGAGCTGACCTGAGCACGAAGGGCATACAGAGTTTTTTGCTCAACTCACACTGACCTCTATCTCATATTCTCAATTCACAACTCCTGCTACGGTGTCGTGCCTGGAAAAGGCAAATCTTCTAATCCAAGGAGAGATGAAGTTATTTCCTCTCCATCTCACCGCATATTCCACACTTGTTGACACCCGCGCACAGGCAAACACACACATATCAATCTTTGGCAAGGCTTAAAGGTTACCCTTTTAAACCTGCCCTCTGCAGCCTTGGAGCATGTGCAAGGCTCCAAATAAATAGACTGGCTTTCAAGGAAACTATGGGATAATTTCTTCTCCCCCTGACAAAGATCAATGTTGGCCAGGAGCCGGAGAGGCATACGATGTCTGCCAGCTAGACTCAGGGTTTTCATCAGCCCCTGCTTGCTTTGTTTCTCTGGACATACAGATCATGCAATTTATTATCATGCACTTCCTTTTCTTTTTTCGTGGAGAGCGAGAGAGGCGGTGGCGGTTGGGATTCTCCTGCCAACTCTTTCTCGCTTTCTTTTTGCTTCCCCTTCCTTCTTCTCTTCTCGTTTTAGACACATAAGGCCTCTCCACATTCAAATTGGATCTTAGAAATCAATGTTTATTTGATTAGCACATTCTTGATGCAGACCACCGAATCTGTGCAACCCGTCTTTCTATACGTATAGATTAAGGATAGATTTATTTATGTTATTAAGGCATATTGGTGAGTTCAAATTAGTCATTCGTCATTTGTTCTTGTTATTTGGTATATTCTTCTTGTGTAGAACAAGCAACACATTTCCACTTTTCTAAATCCCCTTGCGAACTCGGTAGACTTGATTACATTACATAGATTTGATTTGTGTGCTTTTACCCTTGACCCATCATCAACCAGTTGGATTGATATAGGGTTTTATATTTTTTTATATAGAGTCCAGTCCAATCTAGAATCCAGTCCATCACGTCGGTCTGGCGAGTATTCTAACCTCCATCCTTACAAACAAGTTTCCACTCTAACCATCAGCATTCTAATGCACAAACTCAGCTATTGCACCTTAAGGACTGGTGTGGTTTATTCACTGCCTGACGCCTAGCCCCCTTTACATTCTGTATGGTAATGGCAGGGTATTTTGTGATGACAAGACATTCAAGCGAGAGGTTATGCTTTTATGTAGATGTGACATACCATGCAATCAGGCAATGTTGCAATGAGAAATTCTGACAACATCAACAGAAACGTCTAAAATTGCATAATCAGATATGTTCCATGGGACATATCCCTAACACAAAATCTGTGTTTGTAGAGTGGGTGCTGGATCAAAACTGAGATGGTTTATCTTATGATTTGTATCACTTTTGTGTTCTGCCCTCTAGCAAAATGATATTTGCCATTCTTGCTTTTACTTTATATTATAATGCAACCCGGTATCACGCGATTTCGTGCTCATGCACACAAACGTTAATCTGTGCACATCGTGTCCCAGATCACGATTGTCAGACTTTTTTAGTGCTGCACAGAACGAAATGTAAACCAATGCATTCTGATTGGGAGCATTCTCCGAAAATTAACGTTGTTTTTGAGGAGGTCTGCTTACAAATCAGAAATGTTGACAAATATATAACTAGATAATAATATATACAGATATATAACTAGAGGGTGCACTGTACTATCTGCGCTCACCCCTTCTGAAGCTTCTCGCTCTCTCTGTCCCTCCCTTTCTCTCTTTCTCTCTCTCGTTTCGTTTTGTGGAGCACGTCAATTGTCGGAGAACGCTCCCATTCAGAATGCATTGGTTTACATTTCGTTCTGTGTAGCACAACAAAAACTCGGACAATCGTAATCTGGGACACGATTCAATAGATTAATAGGGTTTGTGCGCATGAGCACGAAATCGTGTGATACCGGGTTGTATAATGTCCTCTAGCTAAGCCAGGTTGTGGTACTTTTTTGTGGCCAAAGTTTTCCCGCTAACTTCTAACCTGAAACTAGGGATGCTGGGAAGTCTGTCGTGTCCAATTTCACATGTCCAATCTCAAGAGGAGGAATATGAGGTGGATTACATATATTACTCACCAGAAAGTCAGTTTGCCGGGCAGCTTCTCTCCCTCCAATATCACTCCTGGACGCAAATCTTAAATCAAAAGTTCAGAGCCCATTTTCCGAATTTTGTGGCATACTGGACGACATGCAACACATGGAATGGCTTCCTTTGCGCTCTGCAATAAAAACTGAGAGGGCACTTTTAAATCAGGACGATTGCAATACATGAGAAGAAAACATGGGCTGAATGGCAATGAGTATCCAACAGTTATGAAAAGATAAAATAAGTTGGCAATTTTCGCAAGGAAAAATTCAGGCTGAATTTATGCAACTGTTTTTAGTGTAGGCCAGAACGATAAACAAATGATTATACCAAATTCTTTCTTTTTCCAAGGGCAGATGCCCCTGTGTAGTAGCTTTTGCCTTGGGAGATCTGGGTTCTTATCTCTTTTTTACCCTTTTTACCACACAAGCACCTCCGTAGTCGACCCACACAGCGGTTGTTGGTTCTCCTGCCAGAATATATATTTTTTAAGGCATCCATGAGCAAGATGGTTGTCAAGGTCAGGTCAAAAAGAGGTGAGTGTAGCAGTTAAGACAAGGTAATGGCCCTGCTGTACATAAGAATAGATCCTATGGAGAAGATTCAACAGGGGAATTGAATGGGATCCTTTGGTAGTAACACTTTAGACCACATGAGCAGATCCTTTGAAATACGTTGGCATCGCTGAGGCAGCATAAAATCCAATATTTGATGCATTATCCAGGTGGAGCAATTTGGTGTTGGTGTGTGTGGCTGCATATATAAATGTGGAATATGGGAGAGTGTAAATACAGAGAACGAAAACCGTGAGCCGATTTGAAACTTCACACGCCATAACAAACCACGTCACAGGGCGATCTATTTCAGAAGATTATTATACATCCCCACTGCACGCTGGTAGTTTAATATGGTACATCTTGAAAGTAGCAGCTGTGTGTGTCAGACAGCTGGATATTGCTATTTGAAACGCAATGGATTCCGTACGCTTTGGAAGGCGATGCTACTCTGATTAACAAATGATGTGAACATCAGCAGCGTAACTGCCCATCTAGGTGCACAACAAAAAGCTGTGAACTAATTCCTAACCGAGAACTTAAACATGATTACTGGACCACTTCCCTCAGGGATGTTATCAAACAAAACAATACAACATGTTCACACAACACAAGGTATGTCTTTTTGGTATTATTATTCTAAATGATTAGTTAGCAGTACTGAAGTAATTGCTCCTTTACCATTAAAGTGTCCACTGTGTTTTTGTCATGCCAGGACAAGCATTGGTCTCGCCCTCCTTTTCAAAGCTCATTAAAATGCATTCCATTTAGGAATATGACTTGTTTCATGGAAATAACACATAGCTTAATTTAGCATCCCATCCTGGATGACAAAATAATGAGCTTGTGTCCGGTTCTACACGGCTGCACTTCGCTGTGTTTACAATGTGAAAAGTGGTTTAGCCCAGGCAGCTTGCTACACTGACACTTTAAATCCTGCTGGTCGTCAAGATGTCTCCTCCCTGGCTGTCCAAAGACAGAAAGGACTCTTGCGTTTACTGTGACGTTTGCATCATAACACGCAGCCGGCTTAAACTCACCATCACCGCAACGCAACCATTCAGTACAGCTGCTGAACACAGAGAGCACTCCCAAACACTGCACACTCCTACCGGGCAGAGTGGAGTGTTAAGCAATGTAAAAACCGTAGATGTTTGCACATACTCCCCAGAGGGCCTTTGAGATACAATGCTTTTGACAGTTGAGGAAAAAAAACACATTGACAATCTATTTGGACGGCCTCTGTAGCTGCCTAATGCATGTCAATGCCACGTGGAATAGAGAGAAAAATGTTAACAATGCTATTATAAAAGTTTCTTTCCAGCAGGGCTTTGCTGAGCCCTTGGTAATAACAGCAAAACGCTAATAAACCTCAACTACTCTTAATCTGCTGAAACCAAATGTAAATTCTATCATTTTGGCTCAGCAGCAAACTTCCAGTAGCCATGAAATGTCAGAGAAAACGCAAGCGGAATCCCACACAAGAGATTGAATTGTATTACTATTGTTATTATTATTATATATTTTGTCTTAACGAGGAGGCAGTTTAATTAAAAGATATGATCTCTGTCCCGGACCAAAGTGTATACTTTTATGCTACCCTCAGCCAGAAGGTTATCTTCAATGGCTGCCTTCAATAGGCGAGCACAGCCCGCGCAAGTACAGGCAACTTTACGCGCGGATCATTATGTCTGTATTAAAGGTCCACCCCACACTGGCCCGTTGAATTATTAACCTCTCGGTGAAGTTCACTTCACATCTGAGACATAATATGTGTTTTGAGGGATGGAGAATGTGCCCTTTCCAGATCCTTCTCACGGGAGCCAAAAGGCTAAGCATTCCCCTGTTAGTATGGTCAGCCTCCTTGGTAGACTTTTTTTCCCCATGTAGCCACTTGGGTCTTACAGTTCAGGAATAAGAGTGGTTACATAACGTGTCTTGCTAACTTGTTGAACTGGAGTTAATGTGGAGACTTTTTACTTTTTTCAAACAACCTATTGAAAAAGTTGAGACGTGTGGTTCCACTTTCATAATTGACAGGGAAACATCTGCTCTGTCTTTGCATAATGTCGGCGTTTGTGTCGCATTCCTAATGACATGGCATTCGTAGGGAGAAAAAGGACTGGTGTCAGACGAAGGGATAAAGAAGTAGTGAGGCGGCATATTTAAAGCCCCTGACACGGCGAATCTGTGTTTTAATTTGAACAATGGAAGTTATGGCCATTTAAAGGTTACATCTAAAGATTGCATTGATCAAGGGATCTTTTACTTTTTGTGTGCATTCAGATACCACATACAATTGAACAGAAATTAATTCTGTTATATTAGCGCCTAAAAGATGGGGGTTAGTGTTTAAAGGATGATGTTATGATCGGTTTGAGGTCAGAAGAAGCTAGAATGCAGGAAGAACGGATGCATGTGAATACCTATGGAGAATAAAATTGAAAAAGAAAATACATTTCCTGTAAGTTGCAGGACGTGAGGTTGGTAGCAGCCCAATTGACACTCGCAGCATAGATCTCAAACATGACAAGTGGACGCAATCATCTCTGACAGGGACTTATGGTAGTCAGGCAAAATATTTGACTGACCTGAGCATCACTTCAGATTAAAGAAATAGACTCAATGACCCCCTTCGGTTTCAGCATGTCGTTATTCATTGCCGTCCAGATAAATTCAAATTTTATGAATGAAGCATGCTGATTGAACACAAAGGTTGAGGACGGTGCCGGATAAAGCCCATTTTTACCCTGCTCACTCATCAGATGGTGCTCAGAGAGGCAGAAGATAAAAGCACAAATTATGAGACACTCTTTAAAAAGCAGATCAACAAGACGGCTTTTGTCCCAACAACATTTGAGTGTAAAGCCAAAGTGCCCTTGATGAATTTGTGGCAACGGAAAAACAAATTATTCACTATAGATCAGGGATGGGCATCTGGCGGCATGCGGGCCGCATAGGCCCGCATCCTCACCCAGTCAGGCCCGCACATAATTAAAAAAAAGGAACAAGAAAGATGTGAAGCAGATTATCTGTTCATAGAATTCAAAGGAAAACCCATGTGTCTAGTTTGCTTAGAAACAATATCAGTCATGAAAGATTTCCACTTAAGTTGCCACTACAACTACTACAACTGCAATGAATATCATGCTTGTTGGGTTTGAGTTCATTGAGTTGTTTCTTGTGTTGTTTTTCAGTTTTGTGACATCATTGAATGATGATGTATGTGAGCCTTTTGCATTGATAAAAATACTTTCATGGAAAACATGAAATTAATATATGTTGGTATAATTAACATACCATACATAGATTTTTTAATGCAAAATGCAACAGAATACAGGATATCATATCTACCAAATTCTAAATTTTGTAGCTTCTCTCAGCTTACGTTTAGTCATGAGGCCCTCTGATGGTTATGAGGAAAAATGTGGCCTTCTTTATCATGACATTTGCCCATCCCTGCTATAGATCCATGGAACGCCAGCAGAAAGAGCACCACGTCAACATCAAAAAGATTGACAAAATGGACAGAATTCTCAGTAAAGGAGAAGAGCAAACCTATGAGAATCTATGAAAAATGATTGCATGGCAAATGGAAAGATTTCTAATTGCCCTTTCTAGTAGAATTCTCATACACTACAAGGTTGCAAATATAAGTAAGTTCTTATTAAGGCAAGGCAATTGCAACTTTATTTAATAGCACTTTTCATGACACAAGGGCAGAAACCTCAAAGTTGGCTTCACAGTATAAACATTGTCATACAATAAAATAAGAATAATAGATAAGTAAAAGAAAAACATATCCAAAGAAATTTGTTAAAATAGAAAAGGTGCATGTATTTAAGATCAAATCAACAGTCTCTGTCGATACCCACAAGTCCGGACCTCCAACCCACCTAAAAGAATTTGGTCCCTTTCGCTGGTCCCAACCCAGATTCTAGTCATTCTATTCTAGGACTCTGATTCTAATTTCAAGGACGCTAAAGAAAATTCTAGGACTCTAACCAGATTCTAGGAAACTCTAACCCAGAACACACGTCGGGAACTTCTAAGCCACGAACCAAAGGCCTTATTCTGTGGACTTCCAACCCAGACAGAACCTCGGGAGGACTATCGTAACCCAGACAGAAACTCAGGTCTTCAATTTCTCTGGGACTCCAACCCGGACCTGAAGAAACTTGGGGTCCTTAATTCCTGGTACCCAAACCCGAATTTAGACTCTAACCCAGACAGAAACTTGGATCTCAACCCTTATCCTTTCTCTCTGGCATCAGGTCATGTATTTTTTCTGGTAAAAATAGAAAATAAAGGAAAAGTTAAAAAGGCATTTTAGTAATAACATAGAAGATAAAGGCAAGTTAAAAAGCTTTTAGAAAGGGCAATGTATTTAAGATTTAGCAGAAAGCTAAAGCAAAACATAAAAGTCTCAGCTTGTTTTAAAGGTGCTACAGAGTTGGGCAAGCATTAAGTCCTTTGAGAGTTTCCCAACTATTTGTTGAGTATAAATCCTGCTTTCCATGTTTCGTGTTACTCTGGGGATAATTAACAGATTGGTCTCAGAAGATTTTAGTGGTTCTAGAAGGCTTATGTAATGAGAAGCATATCAGTTAAAATATTTTGGGCCTAAACCATGTATGGGAGTTATAGGTTAGGCACACATGATTTTTAAAAAATCATTCTCTGACCTACAGAGCCAATGTAACGATTTATGAATTGGTGTAATATGTTCAATTTGTTTGGTCTTTGTTAGAACTCTAGCAGCATTCTGAACAAGCTGAAGC
This sequence comes from Gadus chalcogrammus, assembly GCF_026213295.1. Taxonomy (NCBI): domain Eukaryota; kingdom Metazoa; phylum Chordata; class Actinopteri; order Gadiformes; family Gadidae; genus Gadus; species Gadus chalcogrammus. The sequence continues at coordinate 6,152,785 of NC_079416.1, read as the reverse complement.
TTCCTTAGAGTTTGATTTGGGAGACCTGTAAGGAATAAAGAAGAAAATAAAATATAATATTTTATTATTATATTTTAAATATTATATTTTATGAAATTATCATCATTAAGAAGAAAATATCAATGAAATGGGGATTTTTTATGAGAAAAGTGCAAGAGATTGGCGATATACGGAAGAATACTCAAAGGACTTTCAGGCCTATACTAGGGGGTAAACACTTTACATTGGAGAAGCCAATCAACACCACGTGAACCTGTTGACCTGTTGGCAGCTTTCACGTCTTCACTTTGTTAGCCTGTCGGCTCCGATCTAAAGCTCAACAGCTTGACTCTCAACAAAATCATCAACATCGTCAACATCTGGAAAATTAGGATGCAGAAGGTGATGTCTCCCGCATGGTGAAATGATAGGGAAACCGCAAAGGACTCTTATGAGGAGGTGTGGGCATGATGAAGAGCAGGCAAAATGCATAATGGATGCCCTGACACATCCTCTGAAGCTCAACTCTGAGAGTGTCTATTGGGAATGGTCCATAGGCCCTGCAGCTGAGGGTTGTCTTGACAGATTTGTAGTATGAGGTTGCTAAAGAGAAAGTTATGTATGTTCAAAATTAGAATCATGATATTTTATGAAGTTCTATGTTTACTATAGATGGCCTATACATATAAAATATATTTTCATGGTGCATTTATTGTATTCCTATGTTTAAAGAACATCTATGCTTTGATAGTTTATGATATTTTGTTTCTTTCCTGACTCTATATGTTCAATAGCTAGAGCACGGCGTATTACAGATGGGAAGCTGTTTATCATCCCATTCGATATTGAATAGGATTTCAAATTCCAGAGTGTATATGTCTTATAGAAATATATGTTTGAAGTGATAAAGATCCTTTCAGTGTGGTAGATTATTATTATTTTCCATATTATGGTACAATATATTTATACAAAAATGTATTAATGAGTTTAAGACACAGGCGGACAACAGACAATCAGCAAAAAATATGTACTGAGAGTCAGTACGACAAAATTTATCTTACTGCAGGTCCAAGTCCCAGTGTGCCGACATTGCTGTTTTTGATCCGTCATACACCAGTAGACATCAGTTAATTAAAAGCAATGGAAGTTTGACGATAGATTGTAGACAGGATGCATCTTGGTTTTTGTGAAAGTAATTAACTCTGAGTTGCTGTTAATAAAAATGCTCATGTACCATATACTCAAAGGACTTGGTGCCTGATTGTGTAGAGACAGGACTTCGTTGCACTTTAATTTTGAAAAACATTTATATATATTCAGATTTATTTCTCATTATTTAAAAAGTTGTTTATTTATGCAATAGTTTGCTGATACTCATTTCTAAACCGTGGTTGTAAAAGAAGAATTCAGTGCCCTCAGATATGTGTACCTTTCAGATTTATCTATCCTTTCTCTTGTAGTACTTTGAGCAGCAGAAACAAAGAGACATTCTTCAGCATTACATTGGGTTATTGGCAGAGCGACCGGCAGTGGATTTCAGCCACAGACAAACACAAATCTAGATGGACAGATAGTCTGAGCATTATGTTAAAGAAATAGTATTGTATTATGCTCTGGGTGAACTTATCCTTCAAATGCACCCCATCGGCCTGGGTGTTTGCAACTGTAACATTTTAATAAAGGGTTATAAGCATTGCACTTTGGCAAACTGCCTTTAATTTAAACTCTAGAGCCATAGAAAATGGCGGATTGCGGGCGAGGAGCCTGAGAGCACCAAGGAAGAATTTCTTTCTTTTTGGTTAACTTTGCTCTGACCTCAGCAGCAGCTGCTTGTCATTAGCTGTTTTAAGATCACAAGCCAATTTTCTGAATGCACATTTTTGAAACCTTTATTCTCTTTCCCAGTGCACATAAACCAAGTAAAAGCTTTACAGAGTCAAGCTTATAGGATCCTTGAAGAAGCCTCAGCGAAGCCCAAAACAGTGGCGCAAACCATTGTTGTAGCAAATGTTTTGCTTTTAACACCAATCTCAGAATCCATTAGCTATCGTCTGACGACGATTTACCTCTAATGTATGGCTGGGCGATTAATCGAATTTTGATCGCGATTTCGATTTTAGCGTCAAGCAATTTTATAGAAAGTTCAACAGAAAGTGCAGAACAGCTGGACTCTTACATTATTTTAGATTTGAATATTTTCTTTTTGACCATTTTCTGATTTTTTTTAGGTGAAATTTCAAAGATCTCCGTTGCAAGGTGTTTTTTGGGAGACACATGCTGTATAAATACATCATGTTTTAAAACTCAAAAAGAATCGTTTGAATAATCGTGATTTCAATATTGACCAAAAAAAATCGTGATTAGGATTTTTTCCATAATCGAGCAGCCCTACTCTGATGACAACGTGCAATATTGCTGGGGTTCCGGTGTAGTCTGGATAACGGAAATCCGGGCAAATACGTACTGTGCCGGCCATTGTTTTCGATATGCTTTGTAAGTATTTCAGGTGTTTCAAACAACATTTGGGCTAATCTCTATTAACCTAGTGGTTGCTACGCCCATGCATGATACACATTTTAAATGATAACTTCATCATTATTGTCCGATAGTCATGAATAAACTCGTTACACAATGCAGCAAATAACCAAACAAATAAATAAATATTTCTTGCGGTTATTGAAATGTTAGGAGTCTGCTCTGGAGACTGAAGGCGAAAATGTAGCTAAGGTAAGACTCTGTCTCAGACAAGTGTCAATCAAACCTAACAACCATTTCTGTTCAGAAGAAGTTCTTCCATGAGTGTTCTCAATGACCTCTCTTCAACACTAGTGTTGTTAACAGACCATCATGTTGAATTAGAACGATGAGTGAATTTGTGAGTCAATTGTGGAATACAATCTAATGCTGACGATGGATAGCACTTCTTGTTTCAGACGTGGGACGTAAACAACCGGTTTGAAAATGCAAGACAGACTCTTGGTCCAGATTGGTGATTCATTCTCCAGACTACACTAATAGCCCTTTTTATCATTAAGTCACATTCATCACGATAATTAGCCATTGTTTGGTTAATTATTGCTGTCAATCTGGGGGCATTACCAAAGTAAAACACTCACTTGAAGAGATTTTGAAGTTTTCTCTTTGGCCCACACCTTATGCCTAAAGCAGCAAGCTAGCAGGAAAAGGCAATCCTCAACATAATGGAGGCAAATGATTGAGGAGGACATTTCCACCTACCATAGCCCTTCAAAAGTGGTGGCAGAGACTGTTGTGAAAGTCAACCAGGGCCTCTGGCAGCCTCACAGAGATCTGTTGTTCTGTAACGCCGTCCAAACAGCGGAGGGAGACAGCAGTCAGCCTATTAAGAGCTACTCTAAATTACATCATGTACCAATGATCAAATGGCTTCCCTTTCTCCCCTGTTTCTGTGATACAGTGATCATCACCATTAAGAAAAGGTCCCTCATATTTAGCCAGGGAGATCTGGTGATGGAGATGATTTATTAAACAAATGACAGAATAGACTTATACCTGGATGTCTTCCTTGATATATTTGGGATGAAGATAGGCTATGCAGCATGGGGCTAATAAAAAAAGGTCAGAATGCCAATAGTTAATGTCAGCAAAGGAAATCAGGTTCCAATCGAATTAGTAAAAAAAATAAAAATATATCTATATTATAAAGTGCAAAGCTTTGTTAGGCAGTATTTAAGGATATATTTGGATTTGATTTTATAAATTGTTTTTCTGTATATTAAGCTTAGAGCCGATCAGGTTAAGACCTCCATTAGCCTTGAGGCTGAGCTTTAACTGTAAAATCCTCTGTGACTGAGGTGGAGGCTTCCTCCACCGCCGAAGGAGCTCCCCCATAGTTCTGCTTCACTCTTTGGCTGCAGATATGCCTGCAGAAAAAGAGTGAAAGAACGGAGACAAAATCCAATTCAGGTCGTTTATGTCAGTTGACTCAGCTTTGGATTGTAATGCAACATGAACAATTAATTGTGTGTATATTTTTCGTACCCAGCTGGTTGAACCCTCGATCAAACGGTGATGAAAACAAGTAAACTCTGCTCATTGCTGTCCCTGACCAACCTTCCCAATGCCTCCTATACCAATAGGCCACGCCAGCCTGAACACCACGATCAATCACCTCCAACATTTCGCCACCATGGAGCCACCCTTTACCTGCATAACCACTAGGGCTGGCCCGCATTATTCGAATATTCGAATACTCGTTCGGAAAATTTGTATTCGAAGCTTAAATCAGTATTCTGAGCTTCGTTGTTTTTTTCACGTGCCTGACGTTACCAGAGCGAGGGAGGCAAACTATAAGCGACACCAAGCAGAGAAGCGAGAGAGGTGGAGGAAGAATAGATATGTTTCCCTTCACTTTACAACACAACATTAGCGGGATCTTGGAGGAAAAGTAATGCTTAGCGAGATGCTAACCTTAGCTTAGTGTTGTTTACGTTCGCTTTACAGCGCTGCGCCAATCAACTGTGACTGGCTTGCTGAAGAGCGTGAGCGTCTTGGGAATACCCGGTCAATATAATGGATGTTATATGGACACATAAGACAATAAATATTCGGTATATGTTATGGATTTATTGTACAAATTCCCTGAAAAGATGCACGTTGCAGGATGAAATTGAAAAGCTCCCCTAACGGCTGAGATGGCAGAGGACAGCTGATTTGGAACGGAACGACAGCTGTTCGCTTCAACGGGGAAAAAGTAAGGACCTCCAACTTACTTGGGCCTACTAATTAATATTCAAAAGCTATTAAATCTTCAACAAAATATGCAGATACTGTCAAAATCGGTTCCAGGGAGTATATAGGGATTATTAATGTTGTTTTTGATGGTTTGTTTTTCTGGAACGAGTATTCGAATATTCGCTTGGAAAAACCAACGAGTATTCGAAGCCTGAAAAATGGTATTCGGGCCAGCCCTAATAACCAGTGAAGGCTCAATTCAATGTACGGTACAACAAAAAGAAAAAACGATGGCAGTTCCAGAAGATTTTATAACTTTGCCACCCACACACACACACACACACACACACACACACACACACACACACACACACACACACACACACACACACACACACACACACACACACACACACGTTAAAGGGATATACATGTTAATGGGATATACATGTTACTGTTATATACATTATACCAAATTAAACATTGTTCAATTAACACTATCTGTTCTGCTTACTCAACAGGAAATTTGAACTTCAAAGAAGGGCATGGATATGACATGAAATGGTTTGCAAGAATGGTTATTATGTGTGTATGATGGTATAACCTAAGAACTCTTCAGTCAAGTCATTACCAACAGGGACTGGCAAAAGACAGCCCGTGTGTGTGATATTAGAGTCACTCTGCCTTTTTAATGTCCTATTTCTATGATCAATGGGCCCTTTCAGCCTACCAGGGGAAGAGCTTAATTCACTGCTTGCTCCAGTTAACACATTAAACACCCAGACCTGCACTCACAGAGGACCAACTCATAAACCCTGGTTGAACTTTGTAGACAAAAGTGGCCACTTATAAATTATTTGAATATGCAAATATGTCGCCTCCCCTACTGGCAATTAAGGGAGATTAAATCAAGTCCCATTTCACGAGCCATGCACAATTAGGATTACATTTGACAAAGCGTCCATTTTTAGTCCCACATCAAAGGGTCTGAGTAATAGCTTTGAATTCCACAATAACAATAATGTTATAAATAAAACATGAAGGTGGTGGTGAAGAAGTCACTGTTCCTATGCTGGAGCAGTGACTTTGTAAAATATGCCATAAGGCTGATGTGGAAATAGATCAAGAGGAAATGTATTGCAGGCTTTTGTAAGAATAAAATCCATGTGTTTTGGGGTGTTTAGTGTTGGATAGGGAGAAGATTGAGGAGAAAGGGATAGCATATTTTGCCGTCACGCTTTTACTTTATAGAAAGCAACACAATTCGATCAGTTCGGTTATTTAAATTGATTATAGCTTTAAGAATAAACATCTTCTAAGGGAAGATGTCGTTTTTTCAAAAGTTTCAAACAATCTTGACCCTTTTTTGGGGCTGTGTTGCTGCTGGAATTATACTGTCACCTAAAACAATTTAATGATTTTCTACACAGTGAGAGAAAATCCTGACAAAAGAATATGATCTTTAATGTTGCCTTCTTCCACTGGGATTATTTGAGAGTATTCTTGGCATATTTATGCCTCTGTGTTAGGTTGTGCTTTCTAATGCAACTAGATGAAACTCTACCCGGAGGATGAAAAGATATACAATTAACTCGATCTGCCTTTCCCTCAATTAGATAAATGAAGTCAGAAAACTTTATGTAGGCTGTGGAATTGTTTGTATTGACACAAAAAAAGCCCAAAAAAGAGCATGCATGTTTGCAGGACATTTGATGAATATTATGACAGGAGGAGGACAGATTATATTCGAAAAATTGAAAGGTTTAATAGCTCTTATATATAATTCTTGTAATATATAATAATGTATCCCTTTCCCTTTTGCCTTTTAATTTCTCATCCATTCCTGCTACTATCAACCACTCAAGATCTACACATTTTTAAATGATATCAATGAATGGATGTGGAATCTCCCTCTTTAATAATATACCTGTGTCCCCGATGAGCTCCCCTCCTCTGCAGGGATATACCATGGACCGCCGGGCATATCTACTCTAGAATAATAATAATAATGCATTTAATTTAGAGGCGCCTTTCAAGACACCCAAGGTCACCTTACAGAGCATACAGTCATCATACATTTAAAAAAAAAAACAAGATATTGTGTAAAAATAAATAAACATAAGCAATAAGAAATAAATAAAACAAAAACAAGACAAAACAAAACAAAAAAACAATCAAAACAGTGATCAGTTAGACGTTGTGTGCGAGTTTTGAGTTGTGACTTGAAGGTTGTAATGGTGTCTGACTGTTTTATGTGTGGGGGGAGGGAGTTCCAGAGCCTGGGTGCTGAACAGCTGAATGACCGGGCACCCATTGTAGTGAGTCGTGATGTGGGGATACATAGTAGTCCAGCAGAGGTTGAGCGGAGGGAGCGGGAGGGAGTGTATTCTTGGAGGAGGGTCGCAGAGATAACTGGGGGCTAGGTTGTGGAGAGCTTTGTAGGTGAGGAGTAGGGTTTTGTATTGGATACGGTAGTGTACTGGGAGCCAGTGAAGTTGAATGGGGTGATGTGGTCAGATGATTTGGTGCGGGATTGGGTAGAGTATAGCGCCATTAATGTCACACGCGGAAAATTGATAACTAATTCTAAGAGCAGAGAATGCTATTAACCGAGTGGTGGCCTGTGCTTGTGGGATATTTCCCTTTTTGAGTTTGTGTTTCATTTCTTAAAAATGACCCAGACCACTATCCATCCCTCAGGTCTGCCGCTCTATGTGATAGGTCTTGATATGCCGGGCCATGTAAAAAAATTGTAAATACTGTTTGAGTGATTAAGTCAAGTTGTGACCAAAGTCAACTGTAACAATGCTAACACAATGCCGAGCACTTCATAAGACCATTTTCACAACAGACTTCTAGAGCAGACCCATCATCATTTTTTATGAAAGACACCTGTTCGTCCAATCATAATGTCTCTGTGAAATGTTATAACTAATGTTTAGCTTAACATCACTAGACTGAACTACAGACTCGTAATCAGCATTCCTTTTTGCATTTTGAATAAATTTTCAAAGGACATGGATGGAAATTGAACCATTGAAGTGCGAGAAGCAATCAGCCAGTAGTGACTCTCACAGGCTACCTGCAGATCCCCATGGGAAGTCCCAGGGAAACAGCATACCAAACATTCTACGTCTTCTGTCTGTTTACATTTCCTGCTGAAATGTTAATTTACTGCTATGGAATCTTTGTCTAGCATAATAGTTGGATTGCACATCTAATTCAGGATCCTGTACAAGCAAACCCTTCCCCAGCCAGAACACCATTTCAAACCGACAAAGGTTTAACATCACGGTTAAACCCGAATGCATCAAGATTGCGACATCATGAATATCGCTTTGACCGAAGTAACTCAAATTCATTGTTCCGAATAATTATTAAAAGCACACTTGTGTTGTGTATTCAGCAGACAAACAACATTATACACCGGCAGCATCTACTCATCATCACACCACTTTTCAGTCTGTACCACTAAGCTATTATCTCAGTATGCATAGCTATTCCGGTATAATCTTCATCTAACCTGGTTCTGTGTGGTATTGACTGCAGACGAACAAACGTGGGGCCATCAAGTAATTTATCAATATGGATCTCTCTGGACACATCTTTGGCAATCTTGAGTTGAGGTAGAGTGAGAATGCCTATCTAGTTCCATAAACGGATGGCCTTTAGAGAGCTAGAAATTGGAAATGCCTGTTCACTTTATCCCTGCCCATCGCATGGCTTTTCCTTGGAATAGGAAAAGACCTTCCCCCGCAAACTGCAATTTGTGAAATATCCTGTTTGGACCAGTGCTAGCCTTGACTGTGGGACATTAGACTCTGTGTCATTCATCATTAAATGCCTCAAACCAAGACTGCCTTACGTTTGTGGTTTCATATTTTTACCTTCAATAAAAACAAGTATTTTATTGAATAAGTAACAGTTGTGTCTTTCTTGTTTATCTGAAAAGGTTGGGGCTGTACAAGCGGACAGTGTGTGTGTGACGTGTCAATGTGTTTGTGCGTGTATGTGTGTGTGTGTGTGTGTGTGTGTGTGTGTGTGTGTGTGTGTGTGCGTTACCGCAGACCATAGTGCGTCCGAGGCTCCTGCAGTACGCGTCTTCCAGGCCGTGTGCTGAGAGAGATGGTTCTGCAGCATGGGTCCTCAGTGTCATGGTAACATGCTAGACATCGGTAACTGTCTAGCCTGTGGCCCCGAACAAGGTAATAACAGTGACACCATCTGCTGCCACTAATACCATTACGTATGACAATAATTAAAAACATGAGGTAAAAGTAGAATACCAAGGACGACAAGAACAGCAACAACATGTCACTCACCTTAGAGATTTTTCGGAGAACATTCTTAGTGAAGTTACATAAGTTCTCCAGAGTGAAAATAAATTGCGCACAGAGACAGAATGACTTTGTATTGATTACAAAAATCTTTTCCTCATTTCATCTGCTCTTCTTGACACCATACACACACGTGCGCGAACGCGAATATACGCACATGGTAAGAGTTCGAAAGCTCAAGGCAGTCTATCAGTCTCTTTATTCTCACTCTTCTGTACTGTTATTTTGTCTTATCACTCAGTCAAATCAATGGTTTTGCTTTGCACACAAAGCGCGCACATACACATACACACAAACACATATCGAATGCCATTTTCTATGCATTCTGTTATTATGCTATCCAACTTTGGCAATGTGTTCCAGCAATCCAATTTCCTTTGCACAAAAAAGAGAATACTCTATACACATTTGTAATCACTGCAACTATCCAACTATCCATTTCTCAAACTACACAACATTTCATCAATGACTATAAACTTCTGAACTTAAAATAAATAAAACTGTACCACGACCAGGATGGTGAGTCTTCCATATAATAAAAAGGTATAAAAACATTTTAAGAGATTCTAAGATCCCTGCCATGGGAGTCTTATGGTTTTATTTCAGTAAATATTGCTCCTTAGGACATTTGTGCAGTTTTTCTTCCACAACAGAGCATGAAGGGAGGTGTTTGTGTGTGTGTGTGTGTGTGTGTGTGTGTGTGTGTGTGTGTGTGTGTGTGTGTGTGTGTGTGTGTGTGTGTGTGTGTGAGAGTGTGTGTGTGTGTGTGTGTGTGTGTGTTTGTGTGTGTGTGCGTATCTTTGTGTGTGCACACCCACACACAGTATGCTTGTGTTAACCTTTCCAGTCAACCCTTGTCCTGCCTTTTGTTGTATTTGTGTAATTCTGTGTGGATTGAATAAATAATGGATTACCGGTTTTGTGTGTGGATGTGCACGTGTGTCCTTTGATGGAGTTAGCAGGTGGCAGATGGACTATATTAAGTCCAGTGAGAAGAACACAGTCGTCACCTACATCTCAGCAAACAAGCAACGTTTACTTTAGCATTTGGTGTTATTTTGGTTCATTTGTAATGCATAAGTTCTCTGCAGCTGAGGTGGAAGTGGGCATTTGTATGACCACTTCCAAATTTTGGACAAGCTATAGGAGTCATTCCAGCATTGGTATTGGCATGAAGTAATGCCTTTTTTCAAGAATGTTGTTAAGACATACATAGTTCATAAATGTCAAACAATTTAAGGTAGGCTATTTTATGATACATTTCCTAGAGATATACATTGGTAATATGACAATATTGTTAGCAAAACTTTTGTCTGAAATAATTACTGAGATATGTAGATACATCCCAATAGATACATTCTAAACTAATGTATGAACACTAACATTTATTATATTATTGTTTGTAGATTATACTACTTTTAATGTAAATGTTTGGCACCACAAAGAAATAGCAATAATACTCTTCCACATAAATGCATTGTGTGTGGATAAATTCATATGGATTCCTTCCAGTGTAGTGGGTTAAGCAGTCAGATGTGAAATAACCTTTAGATTAATTGTGCTAATCCAATTGCACAGTTTTGAAATAAGCTCTTAAACTGTCCTCTCATTTTCTGCATGTTTTGATAGTTATATATTATGTAACTGTCTCCTCATACTGTATAATAATCCAAAATATAAAATATAATAATTGATAATAATCTATCATTAATGATCATCGTTAAAATATGTGTAAAATATAATAATCAGAATCCTTACATAGAGACAGTAATGAATCAATGGCAGATGCTTTTATAAATGGAGATGAATCAATTTACTGTTTGCTGCATCAAGACCAGAGTCAAAAGGGTGGCTGTTTTCTTAGAGTAAAAGCATGAATATAACTTGGCTTTGGCAGCATTCATTAAATTCATAATTGAGAGCTTTTGCATCGACGCGAGTTCCCAAGTGTGCACTGTCGACTTGGGATACCACACTGTTTGTGTTCCTGTACCTCTAATTACAAATTATGTCCTTATAGCAAAGGCTAATGTGGAGAGAACTTGGCTGTCACGCTTTAACGTGCACATTTTCGCTGTGTCAGTGCTTTAGTGGCCGTGCGTGGCAGTGTGCTTATGGTGCATCAATACAGTCAGCGCAATGAGATGAGTTAACATTATGCACAATGCCCCCGCCCCGTGCCTCAATAGACTATATATTTAAATTGATAACCCCGGTCACCGGGAAAAAAAATTGCATAAATCTGACCTGGCTGGTTTTAATATGCCTGTTGGCAAATTTATGTTTAATTCTTGTCTTCCCAAAGTCCATCAAAAGCGCAAAGATTGGTGGAAGTGTGCGTATGCTATTGATTAAGTGGCGATATATATATTTTTAATGGGTGTCTGTTTCTTTTAAATAGAAATGTATGACATATATATAATACGTCTTCAACGTCTTCATAGTGATAAAATATCCCAATTTCACTAATCATGACTCACCAGCCTTTTGTGTCGCCTTTTGTGTGTATGGGTGTGTGTGTGTGTGTGTGTGTGTGTGTGTGTGTGTGTGTGTGTGTGTGTGTGTGTGTGTGTGTGTGTTTAGATGTGTCTGTGTGTCATTAACCTGCAATGCAAGGCCCTTCCCCCAGGAGGGGTAGAGGGGGAAAAACACAGAAAACAAGACAGACAGCACCAAGAGCAGACAGAGCACAGCACGTAGAGAGAGACTAACACAAGCAGGGCATCAGCAGAGACAGAGCGAGAGAGAGAGAGAGAGAGAGAGAGAGAGAGAGAGAGAGAGAGAGAGAGAGAGAGAGAGAGAGAGAGAGAGAGAGAGAGAGAGAGAGAGAGAGAGAGACACACACACACACACACACACACACACACACACACACACACACACACACACACACACACACACACACACACAGACGGACAGAGACTATCCTTCACTAGCCAGCAGCAGCAGTCGGCGTGTCGACATTGACCTTTTGCTGCTGTGCCCACTATATCGTTAAGGAATGTAAATGCCCACCATCCGGCCCCTAGGGGCACGGACAGACAGCATCATCTCACAGGGGCTCCCAGGCACACTTCTCTCTTTCTCTCTTTCTTTCTCTCTCTCTCTTTTGCCACGTATTCTTTTTGTGTTTGACCTTTTATTTATCCAGGTGGATAACTTTAAATCTTCTTTCATAACTAAATCTTTCATTTCTTCTTCCTCTTAATGCCCTCAAGACATAATGTGAAGCCATCAAATTATGAGATGAACGACACCCGGTCAAGTGATAAGCAGCAAACGATAAAAAGAGAGAAAAATACATTGAAAAATAATACATTGACTACAAACCTATCTTAACTGACTGGAATGATGATGTTCCGTTTAACATCATACCTGCAACCTTCATCTGTTTAAACAGATGAATGTGGCAACACCGGCTAAGGGCTGCCTTGTATGAACCTCGAACTGTGGAACTTGTGCTCATCTGTGTGTGACCTATCTTATCTCTTTTGTGGACCCTCCATAGCATGTTTAACTGACTGTATTTGTTCCCTTCAAACCACTGGTTTGGATAATTAGATGTCAAGCAGCCCCATAACAACAAGTGATACAGCCGATGGTTCATGCACACCCAGAGATGCACACACACACACACACACACACACACACACACACACACACACACACACACACACACACACACACACACACACACACACACACACACACACACACACACACACACACACACAAAGAAACACACACAGATAAGGTTACGGGAAGATGGAAGGACAGTAATTGAGGACAGGTAATTACCCTCCCCTTGCATATCATGCTTATTCTTGCTTCACCATTGCATTCAAGCACAAACACTACGTGCTTGAGTGTGCGCTATTGTTGTATTATGTGCATGTAACTGCAGTATATCACCCTAGAATAAAAAAAATCATGCATTGTAACCTTTGAAGGACTTTCTGGCTGTTGACTGCAGTAAAATACATGTAAAGCCTTCGAGGATCATGCTGTAAGTAAAATTAACTTAGATCACATTTTTGAATTTACATAGTAAGATTTGCACATCAGACACTTTTCATTTAACCCTGTGCTACTGCCAGCCTTGAGCTATAACCGTTCATCAATGCAAAAACTGCTTTCATCCAAAATATCCAAAATATTATTGATATATGAAGTCTGGAATGAAGCAAGAAAGGGAGAACATATGAATTCAGATGAATATGCTCCCGCCCTCCTCATCAAAGCATTGGAGCTACATTTATCATTTTTAATGTCCCAAATTAATATAGCGCTGTGCGCATCCACTAAGAATCCCCCTCGCAACCCCATCTGCAGTACACTACCTGTCTCTTTAAGGTAGTGGGCCTACCCTCTAGTAGCCCAAACACTACCTGTCTCTTTAAGGTACTGGGCCTACCCTCTAGTAGCCCAAACACTACCTGTCTCTTTAAGGTAGTGGGCCTACCCTCTAGTAGCCCAAACACTACCTGTCCCTTTAAGGTACTGGGCCTACCCTCTAGTAGCCCAAACACTACCTGTCTCTTTAAGGTAGTGGGCCTACCCTCTAATAGCCCAAACACTACCTGTCTCTTTAAGGTAGTGGGCCTACCCTCTAGTAGCCCAAACACTACCTGTCCCTTTAAGGTACTGGGCCTACCCTCTAGTAGCCCAAACACTACCTGTCTCTTTAAGGTACTGGGCATACCCTCTAGTAGCCCAAATAGGCCAAAAAAAGAATGGCTTCAATCTGACTCTTTAGCTATTAAGCTCTTAGCTAAGCTTTCCCTGCTCACATAAAGTGCTGATGTCATTGAGGCAGGCGGAGTGTGCCTCTCCACTTGCATTATGCTCAACGCTTTGTGAAAAAATCGGTTGTCTGTCCCCCAAAAGGGGACATTGAATTAAATAGAGGAAAAGTGAAGTTAAACAGATGTTGTTTAAATGGCCTGACAATATGGAAATGATAGCCTTTGTTATAGTTCTTTGCCATGGATAAAGACTCACAAGCTAAGCAGTTTATTTCATGGGTAAATATAGACTGTTCATGTACTACTATTCTAATGTACAAACACAGCTGCTACTGTTTGAACACAGAAAGCTTGGTGACTGATATAAGAATTATTTTTGAGTTGCACATCGTAGAATAGAATAATATGGAAATAGCATTTCTCTACTGGATTATTGTTTTAACATGTTTCCCCGGAAGATAGGAGGTAAAGGGCATAGGACGACATTGACATTCGACCAAATGTAACAGACCTTTACTATGAATAAAACTACTTATTTTTTGGGTTTGACGTTGTTGGTAACAATAAGTATAATTAAAACTCAACAGTTTTAGAAATGTTACATAATATAACTTTAGGAGAAAAAATACTGTGCTAGACAACCCTTTATTGTTGTAAATCAATTCTATGAGGTCAAACAATTAAATAATGAACAGTAAAAAAGGGCATAATAGGGCCCCTTTAAGTTTACCTTCTTTCTCACTTCTACTTTATCAGATCGTCGCAAAGATAGAATTTCACGTGTGTGTGTTTATTTTCCGCGTGTCATTCTGACATAAGGTGGAGGGGTGGGGGCTGAAAAAGCCCACAATTACTATCAGTGAAGCCAGTAACTTGTTACTGGCCTCGGACCGCTTTTTTCAGTAACGAGCAGGGATGGAAATTAACACCCGCCACACGCCATTTGCGGGTGGATTTGTATGGTGGCGGGTGAATTGTGTCACTTCACCCGCCACTGTGGCGGGTAATACTTTCCAGTCAGGTCCGATCAAATTTGCATATCTAATACATTCGTTATACGGCGCTGCACAGTTCCACAACCATTACTGTCAACATCCGGGCCCCTTCTTCCTCTACGCCTCTTTTGCTGAACTGCGACTGTCAATATCCGGGATAATATCGGTAACAGGGCTCTCAAGTCTCACGCGTTCGGCGTGAGACAAACGCAATTCAACCCATGCACACGCTCACACGCCACACGGTATGGTAACCAGACGTCCTCTTTTGCCCGGACAAGCCCTCTTTTTGACACACTTTTAAAAAATGTGTGTCGGAATTTCAAAATCGTCCGGGATTTTATTAAAGCCTCATATATGTTCACATTGAATTTGAGTTGCGTTTCTCTGGGTCGTTCACAAACTAGTTAGGCTACGCCCTCCCCTACTCAGTTTTGTTCGCTTCGCATTGGTGGAAGTGAGTAGGGGGAGTGGTTAAGTAGAGCCTTCAGATTGGACGGTTTGACCTACTCAGTTACCGTCGTGTTTTGTATTTATTATTTTACCATTATTGTTTTATAGGGACAAACATTAACAAATTTCTCCTACAGGGGATTGATAAAGTTCTATCTATTGAACAGAAAGAAACACTTGGTCATACTTTACACACTTTACCACAGCATTGGCCTACTGAATGCCACAGATATATTTTCAGCATTGGACTGAATGCCACACATATTTTCTTCTGAATATTAGTGTTAAGGGCATATAATGCTTACTATCATACGTTAGTTACCATGTCTGTGTGGACACATTTGTATACAGTCACATGTAAATACAAAAAAACAAATGTTCCTATTGACTTATGATGGTGTAGCCATGCATGTTGTTTTATTATTAATGTCAATTCGTTTTTTAATGAAAATACTTTGTATAGATGAATTATCCCCAAACTTGTCATCGTAACACCAACTGATGTGTATGAAAAACACTTTTCTTATCTATTGTTACTATTATATTGTTTAAAATGTACGCATATATTAAAAAATATATAGCGTATAAAAAGTGGCTGGTAAAAAAGATGAGTGGCTGGTAGATTTTTAAATCTACCTGCCACAGTGGCTGGTGGGCAAAAAAGTTAATTTCCATCTCTGGTAACGAGTAATCTAACGCGTTACTATTTCCAAACCAGTAATCAGATTAAAGTCACTCATCAAAGTCACTGTGCTGTTATGTTAGACCAGGGGTTTTCAAAGTGTGAGAGAATGAGCCCCCCCTCAGAGAAAAAAAATCAGCTGAGCCCCCCCCCCCCCCCAATTTTTTTTTCTAAATACCTGTGTTTTGAAAGCTATTTTAATTATTTTACACATTTCAAACATCTCCGATCATAATTTTAAAACATTTGGAACATATTTTTGAAACATTTGAAACACATTTTCTAACATATTTTTTAAACATATTTCTGAAACATTACATCTTTTTGCGTTTTTAAACAACAAAATGTAACAACTTTATCTAAGCATGTTTTAGCTTAACCTTTTTTAAATACATTTGAACATCTTAATCTGTGTAAACTGCCAGTTTACAGATTCATTCAGGGTCCCCGACTCTGAATTTTCTGAGTCGAATCAGATCTGCCTTTTCAGTCCAGAGATTCGACTATTCGGCAGGGTTTGTTTACCGGCGTTGCTATGGTGACCTCAATTATTATAAGCAACTGAAAACGACGCCGGTTTGAAACTAAAACTGTGATTCTGAAAAAAGTATAAATACTATCAAAATTCCGTTTAGATAGTATTGAAGATACAAGTGTGTAGATTTGTTTAATGGTTTGAACGATGGTAAACGGTTGAAAAAGGAATGAGTTTACGATGTCTAGAAGTAGGTGTATCAGAATGGGCTGACGTCTTCAATGAAAACAGCTGAAAACGAAGCAGTATGAAACTAAAACTGTGATTCTGAAGACATTTTAAATGATATCGAAGTTCTGTTTCGATATTATTGAAGATACAAGTGTGTAGATTTGTTAAATGGTTTGCACGAAGATAAACGGTTGGAAATTGATTTAGTTATTATGTTACTTCTACAGTTGAAGTACGACTGATGATTTGAATCATCTTTCAGGGTTTTCTTCGGGTTTATTTTTTTCTCACGTCGCGCCCCCCCTGAGGAACTCTGGCGCCCCCCACAGTTTGAAAACCACTGCTTTAAGTTAATTTTTTTATTTTTTATCGCAATTAACGCATGTGCAGAATGATCCGCCCCGTGCATCCCACCCGCTCTGTACTACAGTCACTTCAACGTTGTGGCTTTCCCATGATCAGAGTAGCTGACTAACCACGGACCTATAACTGCTGCAAGTCAAGAAACTAATTTTAAGAATGCAAGGCAGAAAAGACCCTGGTACTGCTTTTAACCAGATGCTGTTCTTCTCTACATGCACATGCTCAGCATAATCGTCTGCATTGTTCACTGAAGTAAAACCCTTTGAGTAAACTGTTCAACAAAATAATTTGTCCCACCACAGCCCGTGTTCTAATAAAGACAATCTACTTATTATGAGGATTTTTTTATTTCCTGAAAGCACAAAAAAAAAAAAGTCATTTATATTGGGTATGTTTTTAGAGCAGGGAACAGTATCCCAGTTTGCACCTCACCCACTTATAACTTATGTTCCAAAATTTGGATCTCCAAAGCATCCTTTTGCATCTTTTGAATTGTTACAATTGCATGGAGGTTGGTGAGGGCATCTGGTTCAAGTAGGGCGATGACGCCATCAGTAACTGGAAGAAGATGATTAGACAGTGCAATTATTACTTGAGCCAGAATATTGCCCCATCTAATTTGCAACGCGCTGGGTTGCGTGTACATATTTAATTATTTTGATTAATTTAATTAATTATTTTTAACCAACCTCTTATACTGTAAAGGCACTTCTATCCTGGTGGGTGGGGGGGATCAGAGGAGCTCCCCCCAGGGATGCCCTCAGCCACAGGATGCATACTCTGTTGGCTGAGGGCCATCTCCTCAGCCTCTGTGAGGGCTGCAGGTGGTGGACCCCCTCCAGTCTGCCAGACCTCTGCATTTTTCGATTTGCTAACATGGAGGAAAATGTTTCCCTAATATTCAGTAAGCGCTATTTTGAAGACACATATATATTTATAATGCATTTTGCCTAGGTGTAGCCTTCTAATATATCTAAATCCTATTAAATATTGGCAGTGTTGGGGTGGCTGGGAAATGTACTACTTACATTTACTGCTTAAATATAGTATACAAATATATAATACATGTTGAACATAGCTGTTAAATTAGGTAGAGCAGGCAAAACAGCACAGATTTGATTTCAATTAAACATTAGTTTACCTGTTTAAACTATATTTTTGTACTTCATTTGCTGCCAAGTCCTCGTGGGGCAACTCGGGGTTGCGTAAATTGACACACACACACACACACACACACACACACACACAATTTACATATTGAATAAGTGGAAGATATTAAACTTTTTTTCTTATTTTATTTTACTAATTTATTTGACTCACGCATTGACTTGTTCAGCTATTTCCTGCCAAGCTCTCTCTCGCGCTCTCGCTGCCGCGGCGGTATTGCTTTTTTTTGTTAAAATGGGTAACTGCTCGGCATACACGTTCATTAGAATTTCCAATTCCGTGGGGGAAAAGTAAGTGGATCTATGCTTTTGGTCCATGTTTGATCATGTTATCAGAGATCCATTGATGATGGCTCTTCATAGTCAACAGGCACGCCCTCAACCCAGAGTGAACATACTCAGAGTTGATTAACCCAACGCTGATCACCTGAGGGGTGTTCCACGAACGGAGGTTTAACAAACACGGAGTTAACGCTGAACTCTAGGTTGATTGACCCTGTGCCGACCAACCCAGAGTTTTCGGTTCCACAGCCGCGGTTATGCATTAGTTCAATCAACTCGGGGTTGGTTAACACAGGGTTGTGCGCGTCCACGCCAAACTTAAAAAGACGTGATGTATGGATCATGGAAACCCTGATCGATAGGCGAAACGGGCCGCTTATTTCAATGAAATGGAACTCCAGGTTCTCCTGGAGAGCTATGACGAGGAGAAGGACATTATCACAAGAAAAGGGAACGCTAAAACCTCTGGAACCCGGAGAACCAAAGCCTGGCAGCGGATCGCTGACCGCGTAAATGCGTTAGTTACACGTCAAAAGCACGATCCTTAATATTTGAGCCATGAATATATAAATATCCCAGTTAAGCATTCTTAAAGATCCTACCACATAACCCCTTTCTTCTAAAACAATATGTACTCCGATTGCTTCCAAGCGGTCAGAGGATCAAGTATAAAAATGAAGTATAAAAAACATACAAACTGGTAAGCTTTTCCCACCATCGAATTGGTATAAATTTAAATAAGCCATTTTTTTTAAGCCAATCGTTAAAAGGCCGACAGTCGGCAGACTGGATCTGGCCCTCAAATTGTCTTGACCCCGGTGGAGGAGCTGTTAATAAACATAAATTCAGGGCGCCCTGGCATGGAGGGGGTACCTGGAGGTAGGCCTACCTACCACCTCAGAGAGTCATGGGCCATACCCCACACTGGTTGAATGTAGGTTTTTGTGTTTTCTTGTATTTTAGATTTTTTTTGCCTTCGAAGTAACACATGCAAACCGTGTGCTTGCCACAGCGCATACTATTCCAAATGTTTATTTTTTGGTAACTGGGTAGAAAACCTAAAAGTGACAATTCATCAACTTCACAGATCAAGATGGATCAGTGCTTGTAATGAAGCCGCCGGCTACGATCGAACATTCTCCAGTGGATGCAAGTCCGTTAGGACTATTTTATACTTTATGTTGTAAATGCCTCTCGGCATAGTACTAAGACAATATTGCTCTTTGTATGATAGGAGGCCGATACAAATCTTGGATGGGTCATCTGAAACGACTGTGATGTGCTCAGCATCTCCAGCATTATAGCCTAGATAAAACTACCATTTGAAAAAAACGGAGGGCTACGCAAATAGTCTGGAGTGAACTGAGGCCAGGTCCTCGATTGGTAGTGTTGGCTATGTAAGGCTATTTAAATATATTAAAGATTTGCGCGAGAATCTATATCTCTCCACTCCAGCAAAAAGTCATCCAATATGCCAAGATGTCGAGCCGTGGTCTTATCAATCGCTCCCGGTGGATTGCACGTATAATTTGCGCTCTGATATATCAGCAGTTCTCTCATCAAAAGGGCATGCCATTGTGAACACATGAAATCTGCGGTGAACGCCGGTTGAAATACCCAAAACCGGGTTATGTTTCAAACTTAACCTGCGCAAAACCTGGTCCGACCAGTGGGGTGTTCCACAAAGCCGGTTTTATCACATAACCGGGTAAGTTAACCCAGGGTTTGCTGTAACCCTAGGTTTTCCGTTCCAAAAGGATCACGGTATGTTAGTTGCTATAGCAACATATGCTCTGAATCAAACCTGGTCGGACCAGGTTTTGCGCAGGTTAAGTTTGAAACATAACCCGGTTTTGGGTATTTCAACCGGCGTTCACCGCAGATTTCATGTGTTCACAATGGCATGCCCTTTTGATGAGAGAACTGCTGATATATCAGAGCGCAAATTATACGTGCAATCCACCGGGAGCGATTGATAAGACCACGGCTCGACATCTTGGCATATTGGATGACTTTTTGCTGGAGTGGAGAGATATAGATTCTCGCGCAAATCTTTAATATATTTAAATAGCCTTACATAGCCAACACTACCAATCGAGGACCTGGCCTCAGTTCACTCCAGACTATTTGCGTAGCCCTCCGTTTTTTTCAAATGGTAGTTTTATCTAGGCTATAATGCTGGAGATGCTGAGCACATCACAGTCGTTTCAGATGACCCATCCAAGATTTGTATCGGCCTCCTATCATACAAAGAGCAATATTGTCTTAGTACTATGCCGAGAGGCATTTACAACATAAAGTATAAAATAGTCCTAACGGACTTGCATCCACTGGAGAATGTTCGATCGTAGCCGGCGGCTTCATTACAAGCACTGATCCATCTTGATCTGTGAAGTTGATGAATTGTCACTTTTAGGTTTCTACCCAGTTACCAAAAAATAAACATTTGGAATAGTATGCGCTGTGGCAAGCACACGGTTTGCATGTGTTACTTCGAAGGCAAAAAAAATCTAAAATACAAGAAAACACAAAAACCTACATTCAACCAGTGTGGGGTATGGCCCATGACTCTCTGAGGTGGTAGGTAGGCCTACCTCCAGGTACCCCCTCCATGCCAGGGCGCCCTGAATTTATGTTTATTAACAGCTCCTCCACCGGGGTCAAGACAATTTGAGGGCCAGATCCAGTCTGCCGACTGTCGGCCTTTTAACGATTGGCTTAAAAAAATGGCTTATTTAAATTTATACCAATACGATGGTGGGAAAAGCTTACCAGTTTGTATGTTTTTTATACTTCATTTTTATACTTGATCCTCTGACCGCTTGGAAGCAATCGGAGTACATATTGTTTTAGAAGAAAGGGGTTATGTGGTAGGATCTTTAAGAATGCTTAACTGGGATATTTATATATTCATGGCTCAAATATTAAGGATCGTGCTTTTGACGTGTAACTAACGCATTTACGCGGTCAGCGATCCGCTGCCAGGCTTTGGTTCTCCGGGTTCCAGAGGTTTTAGCGTTCCCTTTTCTTGTGATAATGTCCTTCTCCTCGTCATAGCTCTCCAGGAGAACCTGGAGTTCCATTTCATTGAAATAAGCGGCCCGTTTCGCCTATCGATCAGGGTTTCCATGATCCATACATCACGTCTTTTTAAGTTTGGCGTGGACGCGCACAACCCTGTGTTAACCAACCCCGAGTTGATTGAACTAATGCATAACCGCGGCTGTGGAACCGAAAACTCTGGGTTGGTCGGCACAGGGTCAATCAACCTAGAGTTCAGCGTTAACTCAGTGTTTGTTAAACCTCCGTTCGTGGAACACCCCTCTGGTTTGATTCAGAGCATATGTTGCTATAGCAACTAACATACCGTGATCCTTTTGGAACGGAAAACCTAGGGTTACAGCAAACCCTGGGTTAACTTACCCGGTTATGTGATAAAACCGGCTTTGTGGAACACCCCACTGTTCTGAAACCGAAAACCCAGAGTTGCTTTTCAACCCTGAACTCTGAGTCAACCAACTCAGAGCGCAGGATTAAACTCAGAGTATGTTAAACCAGCTACCTGAAACAGGCCTCAGATCACCGATTGGCGTGGAGTGGTGTGTGTGTGTGTGTGTGTGTGTGTGTGTGTGTGTGTGTGTGTGTGTTTTTTATTGTGTAAAACTTTATAAGTGCATTTGTACACAGTATTACAGAGTACATTGGTGTCTCCATAGCTGGCTACTGCCATGGTTTCAGGGATATATATACACAGGCATTTCTCTCACAGGATACCAAAAACCACCCAACCACAGTATGAGACGTTGAAACAGGAAATGATTAACTGATCTGAGCCTTCTTTTTAAAACAACACTATGAAACGCTCCATTTCCTGTAAACAGAACACTGGTAACAGTATGGCTGTCGGTCTGCTTCTCGTCTGCCTTACTGGCCTTGTATTTTCAGAAGAACCACCCGGTAAGTCTTTTTTACTTTTGTTTTGTTTTGATTGTCTTTCCAGCCGCTTAATAGTCCTGTCTGGTTTAGGTTCACATCACACACCTATTTGTATTTTTTATACGTCTACATTTTGCTCATCGATACTGATGGTATATTGATTATGATACTTTGTCAGTTAATTCCAAAAAATACATATCATGTTACCTATTCTATTCATCGGATATCCAAAATTAAAACAAATTGTATGTATATATGTAAATATTGTATATATAAAATGTATACCGTAACCATTTCAACTTCAGCTTCCACTGAATTCCCCTTAACGTCATTTCAAGCTCACTTCCCCAGTCTGTGTTCCTTATATGGGTATTCCTGTCCTAGTTTGCTTCTGTAAACAATGTTCGAGTACATTGCCCTACTGTTGTGGAATTGTTCACTTTTCATGGAATTGTTAAGTTCAAACAGAAACAACACAACAAGCCCTTTTTTCCCTTCATTCCCTCTCGTGTCAGGTGTGAAGTGTCTGGTGGTTAACGTGGAATATATTCAATGCATGTGGAATGGATCTGCCACCCCAGGCGTTAATTACACCTTCTATAGCAGGTGAGTTAAACCCTGATGGATTGTCAGCACACAAAAAACGCCAGATTAGCTTCTTATTTTGACCCACAGCATGTTGAAAAATAAAACACACCCTCCGCATACACCTACTTTAGCCTTTTAATGTATTCATCAGCATCATCATCATCATCATCATCATCATCATCATCATCAGCATCATCATCATCAGCATCATCGTCCACGTCTTTCACGTTTATATAGAAACTGTGTTCCCTGTTGAATTTGTGTTCCACCCTCAGGTTTGAAAACGGTTTTAAGGAGTGTGACAACTATGTCTTGGAGAACACCACTATCGTGGGCTGTGATCATACCTATGAGGAGCTTATTACAAAAAGGTTTTCCGAGTTCACCACCAAACTGAAATTGGGGAACAGGAGCTTTGAGCAGTTCCATGAACTTAAGTCAAAAGGTATGCCCCCCACCCACACAATGTTTTGAATGTGTTTATGACCAAATAGACTCCCATTTGATGGTCCCTCAAAACAAGACACATTATTTTGGGCGTTACTTTGTCAAAAAATATTCCATACATAAAACTGGCAAATGCAAACTGCCACATTTGGTTTACCAATGACCTAACAAAAACCTGAACCATATATTCTATATTTCTGTGTCAACACCAGTCCAACTGAACGCCCCCGTCAACTTAACTGCAATGAACGGCTCTGACTTGAACCTGTGGTACTACTGGAATTATACCTGCAATACTGAGTGCATAGAGTCCGAAGTTCGCCACAGGATCAATGGAAAGGAGTGGAAGGTATAAACTCGTTATATTTAATGAATGCATACAAACATTGTGATGATGGGATGTTACCAAGCAATGTGCAATATGCATGGCCATCTCATAATTAAACACATTCATCCTTTTTGTAATGCACAAATTACTTTCATGACTATGTGTCCGACCACCAGCGATGGAACATGTGCACCAAAAGCATCTCGCTCCATCTCAGATCATTTATATTTTTATCTCCCTGCTCCAAAATGTCTTCCCCGCTATTCCTTTCTTTTTCTTCTTTGCCTTGTTGTTCCTCATACCTTGGCCAGAATATCCTTCTCCGGAGAAATTATTACTGCATCAACCTGCCCTCCAACAGCTACCTCTATGAGCTGCAGGTGAGGGGCCGAATACACGATACATGTGGAGAATCTGACATCTGGAGTGAATGGAGCCCACCAGTATTCTGGGGCTCCTATGGCACAGGTAAGAAGACAAGTGAGCCACAACCAAACAATTGATAGCCATCAGTTCCCTTGATGGACTTAGAAAGGTTTAATCTTTTATTATGTATGTTTTTTATACGTCTACATTTTGCTCATCGATACTGATGGTATATTGATTATGATACTTTGTCAGTTAATTCCAAAAAATACATATCATGTTACCTATTCTATTCATCGGATATCCAAAATTAAAACAAATTGTATGTATATATGTAAATATTGTATATATAAAATGTATACCGTAACCATTTCAACTTCAGCTTCCACTGAATTCCCCTTAACGTCATTTCAAGCTCACTTCCCCAGTCTGTGTTCCTTATATGGGTATTCCTGTCCTAGTTTGCTTCCGTAAACAATGTTCGAGTACATTGCCCTACTGTTGTGGAATTGTTCACTTTTCATGGAATTGTTAAGTTCAAACAGAAACAACACAACAAGCCCTTTTTTCCCTTCATTCCCTCTCGTGTCAGATGTGAAGTGTCTGGTGGTTAACGTGGAATATATTCAATGCATGTGGAATGGATCTGCCACCCCAGGCGTTAATTACACCTTCTATAGCAGGTGAGTTAAACCCTGATGGATTGTCAGCACACAAAAAACGCCAGATTAGCTTCTTATTTTGACCCACAGCATGTTGAAAAATAAAACACACCCTCCGCATACACCTACTTTAGCCTTTTAATGTATTCATCAGCATCATCATCATCATCATCATCATCATCATCAGCATCATCATCATCAGCATCATCGTCCACGTCTTTCACGTTTATATAGAAACTGTGTTCCCTGTTGAATTTGTGTTCCACCCTCAGGTTTGAAAACGGTTTTAAGGAGTGTGACAACTATGTCTTGGAGAACACCACTATCGTGGGCTGTGATCATACCTATGAGGAGCTTATTACAAAAAGGTTTTCCGAGTTCACCACCAAACTGAAATTGGGGAACAGGAGCTTTGAGCAGTTCCATGAACTTAAGTCAAAAGGTATGCCCCCCACCCACACAATGTTTTGAATGTGTTTATGACCAAATAGACTCCCATTTGATGGTCCCTCAAAACAAGACACATTACTTTGGGCGTTACTTTGTCAAAAAATATTCCATACATAAAACTGGCAAATGCAAACTGCCACATTTGGTTTACCAATGACCTAACAAAAACCTGAACCATATATTCTATATTTCTGTGTCAACACCAGTCCAACTGAACGCCCCCGTCAACTTAACTGCAATGAACGGCTCTGACTTGAACCTGTGGTACTACTGGAATTATACCTGCAATACTGAGTGCATAGAGTCCGAAGTTCGCCACAGGATCAATGGAAAGGAGTGGAAGGTATAAACTCGTTATATTTAATGAATGCATACAAACATTGTGATGATGGGATGTTACCAAGCAATGTGCAATATGCATGGCCATCTCATAATTAAACACATTCATCCTTTTTGTAATGCACAAATTACTTTCATGACTATGTGTCCGACCACCAGCGATGGAACATGTGCACCAAAAGCATCTCGCTCCATCTCAGATCATTTATATTTTTATCTCCCTGCTCCAAAATGTCTTCCCCGCTATTCCTTTCTTTTTCTTCTTTGCCTTGTTGTTCCTCATACCTTGGCCAGAATATCCTTCTCCGGAGAAATTATTACTGCATCAACCTGCCCTCCAACAGCTACCTCTATGAGCTGCAGGTGAGGGGCCGAATACACGATACATGTGGAGAATCTGACATCTGGAGTGAATGGAGCCCACCAGTATTCTGGGGCTCCTATGGCACAGGTAAGAAGACAAGTGAGCCACAACCAAACAATTGATAGCCATCAGTTCCCTTGATGGACTGAGAAAGGTTTAATCTTTTATTATGTATGTTTTTCAGTCACCAATAAGCCGAGATTCTTCTTTACCGTGCAGAAAGCAATCCTTTATGTTGTCGGGCCAATCGTCTTCTTCATAATGGTCATCGTCTTGGTGCGCAACGAAAGGTGCGTTGATCTCTCTTCACATTTGATGTTAGTCACACCGTGTGCAACCGACAGAGCATGGTGGCATTTTGAGTGATAGCTCCGTGCCCTGGATGTTGTTCACGGAGGCAAACATTAGTTTCGGTTTGACTAACACCCTAAACAATTTATATCTGATTGCCTTTCTTTTCACCTGTTTTTGAATGCATCAAAAATATGTATTTTTTCCAACGTGGTCAAAGACTGACACACATAAGTAATAAAGGTGAATCATACCTATCAACAGAAAGGCATTAAGATATAGAGAAAGCCTGTTTATTTTTCCAAAGAATATTAAACATGTGAATGTTTCCTGTGCAGGATCAGAGTCATTCTGATACCCGTTCTCCCAGACCCAGGCAAGAACCTGGCAAAAATCCTGGCTGAAGACAATGTAGAGGTTAGTAACAATAAAGGCCTTCTGTCTATAAAGGGAATATTGCTATATACATGAATTGAATAATAATGCAAAGGCACATTTTTATATTGTATAAGTAATCGTATCACTGGACCAATACCAATAATATTATGATTTAAGAGGGGGGGAAAGTCTAAATTCCCCCCACGTTCAAACAACAAATGCATTTGAGTATATTTAAGGTATTATTTCATTTTCAATTCTGAAGGAGTGGCTACCCATCTCCAAAGGCATCAAGGAGGGGTTCAAGATGAACTACATTGAGCGCGTCTGTTCTGTAGGGGATTACAGCCGTAATCCACAGAGCACCAGCGAGAGCTCTGCGGACCTGAATTCTTTTGACCACAGCTCCGGTAGCTGTGCATCTTCAGTTGCCACCAATTGAATCGAATCCTCGGCCTAGCTCCCGGTTAATTAACCTAAATTTAATTAGTTATATGGAAAGATTTTTGTCTATGGAATGATCCTGTCACTTTACTGCCACACATTGTGTGTGTCAGTAAAGTGATGAGGTAGGAGAATCCGTGTATGGTTCGTTCTTTGAATATTCAGATTTAAAACAAAATCAGAAAAAACAATTAACAGGATAGTTTTTTGGTTTTTCTGATTTGGTTTTGAAACTGAAAAAGGGCAAAAGGAATAAACAAATAAACAGCATTTGATTTTGTGTTTGTGTTTTTTGTGTGTTGGTTTTTAAAACCCGAAACAGAAAAACAAATAGGGCCTAAAAAAATAGATACATTTATAGTTATAGGCTACACCAGAAGGCAGAACGCAGCGAAGAAAAAAGAGCCAACCACCTAAACCAACAATAGACTGTCTAATTATATTTAGCCTTAGTTATGGCCGCACTTGAACCTTATGGTGATTTTATTCGTGAACTATTTGACACTGGAAAGACACACGACGCGATCAGTACCACTCTAAAGCAATCTGGTGCCCCGAAGTGCTCCGTTATGAAGGAGAGGAGGTTCTGTGTGGAGCACAACTTTCAAAGAAGAAATCTAGTTTCCTTTTTAGTTTCAGATCGTCCACTCGCAGACACATGCCGGCTCCCATGGGAAACAATAAAGCTGGCCATTGTAGAATGCGAGAGACTCGATGGAACGTTTGAAACGTCTTTATATGTATTATTATTATTTATTTTTTCAAACAACCTCTTGCCTACAGAGCAAGCGTCTCTATCGATTGGGCCACGGCCACGGCCACGGTGACCACACTGTTGGAACTGGATTTACTAATATATATCTATATGACGCTACAACTAACAACAAATGAGAGGAGAACTCCTCAAAGCAGATCTGTGCTAAATTGATTTGGTCTGCTTGTCTTGTTCAGCGATTGGGTGCAAACACGTCCAATGCATTGGCTGAGTGAAAAGAAGGGCGGAGATTATTAGCATACTAGAGACGCCGTATTATACGCCGTTGTGATGTGCACAAACGCGGTGTATTTTACGCGCGGTTTGATGTTCAAAACTGCGCTTTTTACGCACGCTCTTGAAAGGCTTAATTGCGGCGTAAAAAGCGGCGTTTTTTTTGCGCATGACGGCGTAAAATACGCAGTTTTTCTACATTTTACGGCGTTTTTTACGGCGTTATGAAGGTGATACGTGACTAAATGAGGGCGTTTTCGGTCGGGGATGGCTTGCCATAGCCCTGGGCTTGCCATACGCCTTTCCCAGTGAACCAAGGAACCCTGCTCCGTGACGAACGGGGGATTTGACCCCCTCGGTTTAACACAGGATATTTGAGATAAGAAGGTGAAATCGCCGGGCGTGCCAAGCTGCGACCGATCCGGCTCGGAAGTGTAAAAATACCTATAGCCAGGGTTTGAGTTAGGTGGGAGCCAGTGGGAGCTGAGCTCCCATAGAGAGAGGTCTGGCTCCCTCGAAAGCAGCAAACTCAAATATCTGTGGGGGTCTCTGAAAATACAGCAGCATAATATTGTGATTACAAATAAAGCTACTTTCCCTTCCACATGCAGAGTTATATTGACGTTAAGTGGGATAATAGAGCGTCGGTCAATATCGGGAAAATAAGCCCAGACAGGGTGAACCGGACACCGTCGCGAAACGGAGGTGCTTCGACCTGAAGAGGCTTATTTTCGATATTGAGCGGCTACTTGCCAAATGAAAAAATAACTTCACAAGGTGTCCTTTTACAATTAATTTGTTACCATATACGTTGTGTTGATCAGCAGAGAAATAGTTAGCCAAAGAAGTTGACGTCACTTAGCAACTGAAGAAGCTGGCGTTGTTGTGAAGGGCCCATGCAAGTGAACGGGGCGTTCCACGGCATTGAGAAGAGCCGTGTCATAATAGCCCATATTTACGTCCTATATCCCCCCTCCCCTCCCCTCCGTCAAAATTCTGCGCAAGGCTGGTACGGTCTCCCCCCACCGTCAACAACTTTTAAGGGTGCACTCACACTAGGCCATCTGGCCGTGGCCGTTGGCCGTTTTCACACCTAACCGTGCTCAACTGGCCCCATTGTTCTATGGCCTGCACTCACACTAGTGGCCTGCAACTGTGGCCTGGCCACGGTAGGCTCTTGTAAATACGTCATCACGTCGTAACACGTCATCACTAAGCGTCCGCTGCATGGACCATAATAAAGTCTGCCGCCAGTCAGAGTTTTAACAACAATGGACAACAACACAGAGAACACAGTTCTTCACCAACTGTGCCTGAATAGCATCGTCTGCCCAAATGGCTAACAGACACTCGACTTCTCTATGGGACCAACGTGAACCAACAGTTGAACCGCTTGACGCCATGTTTACCGTTTAATGGGAAGGAAGGCTCGTCCCCTTTATTATGTCCATGGTCGTCACATGGACTATACGTCATCCAGCTCAGGTTGCGTAGCCGTGCGTGTGCGCGTGTTGGCTCATTAGCATCTGTGACGTGGGGAGATATTTTAACCCTTTTTAACCCCATTTTCCCCTGCGTCATAGCCCGTTTCAGCACCATGTCAGTGGACAGGTACAATCCTATGAACGTCGTGAGTGCAGCGAATGCGCGTTCATGTTAAGAGGAGTTTCGGGAAATGCTCCAAAGAAATGAACGATGGTTCGCAAGATCCATCGTGAGAATGATCATACGAGCGAAGATCCATCGTTATCGGGAAACTGTGCCCTGGGTGCTCAAACATTTCGAACCCCGGGCAACATGAGCGCATGGAAATGTACCACTTCATTGCCTGATTGGGATGCGGGAAGATGACTGTTTGTTTTCACTTTTTAAGCAAGATAAATAAATATTCACTATTTTCCTTAAATCTTAGTTGCTGGCTGAATAACTGCTACAACTTCAAGTGGTTGTGAGTCGAGAGGCTAATTTTCACAATATATATTTCATTTTAATTATATAATAAAAATGTGTTTGTTGCAAGGGTGCATGTTGTAAAGATTCTGGCATAAATATAGGATGATTAACGTGTTACTTTAATCACATGAGGTAAGTGGACTTGACAGTATTTGCGTGTATATAATGTACAGTGTATACAGCATGCTTATGTTTATATTCAACGATACGGTAAAGACTGTATTCAAACCAATTTTGAGTGTGTTTTATGCCGCATTTCCACTGCAGGGTACGGTTCGGTTCGCCTCAGTCCGGGAGGGAGGGGGCGGTATAGCCCAGCTCAGTTCCGAGGTCGCGTTTCCACCGCCGACAGTACCCTTTATGGTAGGCCGGATGTCGATCGCCGCGGCAGCTACGTAAACATCGTAAACAATGTCTTCCTCCTCAATAATGCAGAGGAACGTCTACACCTCCTTGTTCGCCCAAGCAAGCGTTTCACGCGACATGTTCATTGTAAAGAATAATACCTTGAAGCTACTGTTTTTGTTTTTATCCCCACGTCGCCCGTAAGTGACGGTTCTGTCGACCAATCAACGGAGGGGGTGTGTAGCTCGAATTTTCCGGTACCCTTTCAGGCGTCTCGTCTCGTTTTCAGTACCCCAATGGAGGAGTACTGAAAACGAGGGTAAAACGAGTACGGCTCAGTCCGGGTCACGCCCACTTTTGGCGGTGGAAACGCAATCCGTACCGCACCTTTGCGAACCGAACCGTACCGCACCCTGCAGTGGAAACGCGGCATTAGCATGTGCTGGACGCCCACTTTAGGGCCTGGGAGAGATGGTGGATCCCAGGAGCCTGAAGGGTTCCCCAGCTGGCCCAGTTCTGTTGAGTACGGTGGTGAGGGGGTTGTTGGCTCCTCCAGAAGTCCATCATTTTCAGCATGTTTAGTTACAGTTCAACCTCTGGCCTGTATGCAGATTGGTCCACATGCCGGATGAGGCCGATGACTGCTGGCAAACTGCAGGAGCAAGTGTTGGGGGTAACGCGTTACAGTAGCAATATTACTTTTTTAGGTGACGAAGTAAAGTAACGCATTACATTTAAAATATCAGTAACTACACTACTTTACTAGACTATAGTAATGCGCTTCCCTGCGTTACCCAAGCCGTGTTTGCCTGCGTGTAAAGTTTTTCTGATCTGTTGTGGTGCGGCCATGCTTGCCTCGACACGTTGCCATAGTGATCGATTTGAGTGAGTAGCTGCTTGTGCGAAGGAGTGTTCAAGTGTTGGAGCGCAGAAGCAGGTGACACAGAAAGACAGGCTGGTTCCAGGGTTCATTGTAGAAGACATGCTTCCCCTGTCGACTATTGAATCACCCAGATTTAGAAAAATACTAGATAAAATACCCGAACTCGCAAGCCAACATCCGACAGGAAAAAATGTTCCCATTACCTGACATAGCTGTTATACCGACATGGAATCGAAGCTCAAAATAATTTTCGAGTCCTCCCTGGATCATGTTTCCACCACGCGGACATTTGGTCCGACAACAAGAAAAGTTACTTAGGAATGCCGGTGCAATGGATAGACAGCATTACTTTAAAACTTTAAAACTTGAGAAGGCTGCTCTTGCCTGCAAGAGGGTGAGAGGAAGACACACTTACGATGTCATAGCTTGCGAAATAGATCAGGATCATTCAGCCTTTGGACCACATAAAGTAACAGCTTGTGTCACCGCCACTTAAGTGCATTTCTGTTTTAATTGTATGGGATACAGTGACCTTTTTATATTTTTCATTGACCACTTAATTTTTGTTCTCATGTTCCCAAAGCCTGTGTTTAGAAACGTGTGCGTTGCTACTGATTGACCTCACCATAGCCTACTTTATCCTGTTGTTTGTGGATTTTACAGTGAGGCATTTATTTGTGCAGACAGGGATATTGTTCTTTCATATGGTTTTATATGCTATTTTGTATAGATTTATACATTAAACACGAAGTGATAATAGGGCTATGATGTTTGCACATGTATCTACAGTAAATTAAGAAACAGGAAAGTAAAGTAATAAGTAGTGAAGTTAAGTAACTAGTAATAAGTAACTAATTCCTTTTTTTGAGTAACTACCCCAACACTGCTCGGAGTTACAGGCGTGTCTCGTGAGGCTCAGTCTTTGGTGTGGAGGGAGAAGAGCAGAGAGGCGAGCACACATCCCTGGGGGACAACAGTGATGATTTTCCAGGTGCCGGATGAGATTTTTCCCCAGCCTCACCTTTCAAAGACATCACTTATCTTGTCTTTTAAAGACAAGATAGGAGGCGCACAAGCCATCGATAAAACATATATAAATGGTTTTATTTCATTAGCATATTTGTTTTCAATTGTATAACTGTGACATGAGATATCTTGTGACACTGTCCAAAAATAGTTTTTTGATGGTCAACGTAAACCCTAGACAATTAAGCGGACTGAATCAATATAAAATGTAATGTATATCCTACTAGTTAACCTCAAAGTAGGGCTTGATTCAGGCTGTACTCCAACACATTCAACATATTTATATACTGAAACTCAATTTGCATGTGTGTTCCATGTAGGTCACCGACATGTTTTGTTGTTTGTTTTTTGAAGCTATTATTGTGTTTTGCTGTTGCCAGGATATTCAAATCCTGGCCAACGATATAGGAAGCAGCAAATTTTACATAGCAAAAAATATTATTTAGTTTTTCTCCCCTTAGGGGTCACTCCCACACAGCACAGCGTTGATGTAGATCTAAAGCTGCTCCTCCGACTGTTCCAGGGTGAGGCATGGTTCCCACATTTCACTTAAAGCTGCCTCATCTCGGCTGCCAATGGGCTGTCACAGAGTACAAAGACGACGCGCCGAGCTAACAATATTGATTTTAAGAGAGACATACTACGTCCCCCTGATTTGAATTCTGAGTCACAGCCCACATTGTTCCATTTAGTTTTTTATTCTTTTTCCTGGAACTAGATCATCAGAATAAGACAGAGCAGGGAGATGTGGACGAAAAGTTGTGTATTTGTTAATTTTGTTTTATTATTTATGAAATAAATAATGATACGTTTTTAGGTATGGTGGACAATTTTGAAAATACAGACAGATTTTGAAAATATTCAACCAAAATAAAATCCACCCATCACTTCAGGCCTTCCTCCAAAGTCTATCTCCCCAAACACGATGGCTGCAGGTATCAGGGGAAGGTAGGCAGGCAGAAAGGTAGGCAGAACATGGACAGGCCTTTTAATGGCCTACAACAGCCACATATACAATATAAATATATAGATAAAAATAAATATCTTCAGAGTGTTTAATTCATTGATTGCTGTCTTGATATAAAGAGAATTTCATTACACAAAAATGCTTCTAAAATAAATTGCCTTCCTTAGCTTTAAATCAGGTTTTCCTTCTATCATTGTGATCAAGGTAAAAGCTGCTTTTGTAAATATTAAATGTTACCATTGGAAAGCCCATTTCCTCTGATTACGTTATTCAAAGAGAAAACCCCCGTTTTGGCAGAGGTGTTTCTTGAATCAGATTTTCTTTTTTGGTTTCCGTGTGTGGGTTTGTGTACCTAAATCATAAAACGCCATCTCCACCCCCTCCCTCCCACACAAACACACACACACACACACACACACACACACACACACACACACACACACACACACACACACACACACACACACACACACACACACACACACACACACACACACACACACACACACACACACATTCAAAGCCAACAACAGTCTTACATTTAAGTAAGTAGAGAAATTAATGCATCCAGCAGAGAAAAGCATGCACAAAAGAAAAAAAGACAAACTACACTGAAGATACACTGAAGAGCACAGTCAGTAGATACAACAAGCAGTACAAAACAAACAACACACTCCCACAGAGGAGCACACGGTGACATAAGCTAGTGCTACATCCATGAGGCTCCTCCATACCACATTGTCCCGCGAGGCTACATGAGACAGCCAGTAATGGCTCCTAAAAGCATGATTGATGAGTTGCTTAGATGAGGCAGTGGCAGCACACTGCTTCCTGTTCTTGGAAACAGACATGCTTTTGGTCCGTGTACAACACACACACCCATACCCGCGCGCGTCCGCATGTGTGTGTCCAGGATGTCCGCATGCGAAAACATACTTTGACACTCTTGCGACACACAACCGCCCGCACGCGTGCAGATGTCCGCACACACCCTCTTACATCCACATTCACACATTTGCCTGCATGCGTACACATGTACACGCTTGCACAATCAAACATCAAGATTTGTACAAAATCACGCATTTTATTTTAATGATCGACATTGAGCAACATGCATGTCAGAGATAGATGGATGGATGGATAGAAATATGAACGGCAGATAGACGGATGAATAGATAAATGAATGGAAAGATACATGCAGCAATAGATTGATAGATAGATAAATCACTAGATTGATGTATAGACGGATCGAAAGTTACAACTCCTATACTCTTTCAGAGTCAAGGCGTCACAGTAAACCACTCAGCCAGAGCTCATATTTGAGCCTATTCCCATCGGCACCGCAGTTGTCAGCGAAACTGCAGGCGATGCTGTAGCCGCCAGCACACCACCAGCACCACCAGCACCACCACCACCCTGGACACACCGTGGGCCGCTAATGGCGCCAGATGCACCACTTCTAGCAGGCCTGTCTTTGACATTGCAGAGGTGCGGGTCAAATTGTACACTTCCACCCTAGTCATTCCCCCCTCAGGTCTGTGTGCGTTTGTATTAGGTGACAGTGTGTGTGTGTGTATGTGTGTGTGTGTGTGTGTGTGTGTGTGTGTGTGTGTGTGTGTGTGTGTGTGTGTGTGTGTGTGTGTGTGTGTGTGTAAGTGTGTGTGTGTGTGTGTGTGTGTGTGTGTGTGTGTGTGTGTGTGTGCGTGTGTGTGTGTGTGGGCGTGTGTGTGTGTACGATAATTACTGTGGAACAAGGCCAGGCAAAGAACACACATATTGATCAGGGTGTTAGGTGAGATGAGAGGGTCCCCCCCACCCCCCCCCCCCCCCCACACTTGTCTGATAGTGCGAGGGCAAGCCATGTTCTTGCACTTAGCTAATTGCACGGGCCTGTAAAGTGCACAGGCCTTCACGTCTTTATTACCGCACCACACACCGTGTCGATATTTGCTCACAAGCATGAGTTATTGAAGATATACATTGCATGCAGAAACACACCTAACCCACACACAAAACAAAATCCTACACCCAAAGTCCTTGAATCAATTGTGTGGGAGGTTTTGACTATTGCCAGTGTGGCAGTGGTACGTTTTCTTCTCTCCCTTGCTTATTTTTAATGAACTTTATGTTTCAAGTTAATATCAATGTGGCTTTTGTTCAGCTTTCTTTGTTTTGACTTTGACCTCTCCGAGAACGATCACCCATTATTGGAAAACTCTCAGCGTTCCCTGAGAGAGAGAAAGAGAGAGAGAGAGAGAGAGAGAGAGAGAGAGAGAGAGAGAGAGAGAGAGAGAGAGAGAGAGAGAGAGAGAGAGAGAGAGAGAGAGAGAGCTGTGGTGGCAGCTGCACTCATACGCATCTACCTCTCTCGACATTTGCCAGCTGTGCACCGCTGGCCAGGAAACAATGGGGGGGATGGGAGACAGCCCGCCTGTCCTTCATCATGAGCTGTGGCTGAGGGTTCTACACAGGTTGCAATGTCTGTCAGTCTTTCGGGTCGGCATACCTACCTGCTACCCTGTGTTGGTTCATCCAAACCTTATGTGAGCAGTATGATGGTCACAAACAAGGAGATCATTGAGAATAACATACGGTCAAAGTTTAAGTCACAGAGGGAAATCCACTTAGAAGCCCTCACAGTTTACAGACAAATCAGGTTGCTTTGTTTGGTTTCAAAATGGCCCAGTGAAATTAGAGCACTTTTCCTTGGTTTGGTCGATTTGAGGGGCGAATGGGGAATATGTTTGTTTTTCACTTTGTTTATTTGCTTGATGATTCATTTATACTGTACGAATGGGCTTACACTAAATCCATACGTGAGTTAAGGTTAGGGGTGGGGAGGCTGTTCCTCCGCAGCCCTTTATTGAGTTCTTGTTTTGTTTGGGATGGGCAGGGACATGGATTCTGTTGATGCGTTTCAAAATACTCTGCCAACAGGCAAATGGAACTTTCTCCGTGGCTGTCTGCCAGCAACCTTTTGTTCTAAAGCATCCAATCCCTTCATTACATTTTCTTTCTGTTGGAGTTCGTCCTAAAGCACGATGCACAAAAAAAATCTGTATCCTTTTTTCCCTTGTTTCAATGTTTATTTATTAATGAGGTGTCAGCAGCTAGGCGAAGATGCGCCTAATTCAACATCCTCGTTTGTATTCAGCCGGCATCTCATTAACACCAAATCAACATTGTTCGATTGTGATATTTTTTTTCCAATCGTTTTTGTTGAGAAGATTTGCAATACAATTACGGAATATTAGTGAAGCGCATTTTGTTCTTCCGCAGCTATAATCCGATTTAGATTTTCAATTCAAAGGGATATACAGTGAAATCCTACCGTAATGAACGCTTCCATATTGCATGGCGCTATCTGCAGCTGATATTGTTTCCCCGCCCCTTGGGGTTGGATCATACATGAAGCAGGCCAGATGAAACACTTCATCTTGTTGCTGTGTTTCCCATGGTAGCCTTCGTACAGCTATCCACAGCCACGCTATCAAGTCATCCATCCTCATCCTGCTGTGCGAACACACACACAGACACACACACAGACACACAGACACACAGACACACACACACACACACACACACACACACACACACACACACACACACACACACACACACACACACACACACACACACACACACACACGTGTCTTATACAAATGCACATAACACACAAAGACAATTGGATAAACACACAAGAGCGAAACAGCTTGGACCTGCACACAGACACACATGCAAACACACATATATAACAACAGAAAAACACACAGTCCACATAGCAATAGACAAACACACAAATCCACACAAATAAACGTACACAAACGCAAGATAGCACACACATACACACACACACACACACACACACACACACACACACACACGAACACACACACACACACACACACACACACACACACACACACACACACACACACACACACACACACACACACACACACACACTGCAACAGACACAACAGACAGACACCCAGAGACTTAGATTTCACACACATGCAGATACGCGCATGCACAGACCAGATGCATAAACACACATACACTTGGTCTTTTTCCAACGAGCCCAGTGAGACAGTAAGTTATGCCATGCATAATTGCGTGGTGTTGGCGGTGCGATCGGCCTGCAGGGAACTGTTCATACTGACTTCTGTTTTCCTAGCCCCGCTGCTGAGAGAGGGATTTCGACGGCCTCGCACGCTTGCACGCTTCTTGGCTGGCAGTCACATCACAGGGCTAGGAGGACGGTGGGATGGGGGCGGTGGGTGGTGGGATGTGAAGGTGGGGGGGTGAATGTCAGAGACCAACAGTGGCAGACAGACGACCTGTCTGGAGCCTGTGGTTATTGCCTCTCATTGATTGAGACAGATGCTCTGGGGGGCTCGGGGACACACACTTTCCCTCTCTCCCTTTTTGTCTCTCTGTCTCTCTCTCTCTCTCCCCCTCTCTCTTCTTTTGTCTCTCTTTGATCACTCTGTGTGTTCCTCTCTGTTCATGTATATCTCTCTCCCTCGGATGCTTTGACTCAGTGTCCCTCTCTTCTCTCTTGCTCTCTTTCCGTGTCTCCCTCTCTGTCTCCCTCTCTGTCTCCCTCTCTGTCTCCTTCTCTGACTCTCTCTCTGACTCTCTCTCTCTCTCTCTCTCTCTCTCTCTCTCTCTCTCTCTCTCTCTCTCTCTCTCTCTCTCTCTCTCTCTTTCTCTCTCTCTGCCAATGAAAGATGAAGAATGTACTGCAGACAGTACACAAGGAAAGTGTGTTGGGATCCCACAAGGTGGCTTAACGCTTTTTGATTGATCGCCAGTTACTGTCTGTATGTCTGACGCCCTCTCTCTCCCTGGGACCGGCTCACACCCAGAGCGGCAGCAGTGCATTGACTGGAACACAGAACTCTGTCTAGAGTTTCACTAGTGTATTCTTAAATTTGCGGATTCAGCCAAAATAATGACATCTAATTACACTTTAATTTGACCCTGATGGAACGCAAACAATCTTTCTGATGATGTGCAATTGCAAAGCCACTTGTGACACAAGACACACATTTAAAAAAAGTGCAACCAAAAAGCCAACAATCAGAGGGGGAGATACACATAATGTGCTTCAGAAACAATCATCATAAGGACAAAGGAGGTTGCTGAACACATTGGAATTGGATTCCCAAGATATTTTGCAGGCTGTATTTTTTTAAATAAAGGGTTAATGGAGCCCCATGAGGCAAGCATTTTATTCACGTTCGCGTTTCTTAATGACAAGTGTGGCCTTGACAGGGCAGCAATTGATTTCCAAAAAGGGTTGCGGCCTTTCGAAACTGAGGAAACTGAAACTGTTAATGACCCTCATGCTCTCTTCGCTCTCTCCAAATTTGGCTTGAAGATGAGTAATAAAAAACTGTGAAAATACTTCTGTGCTGATTTCTGTTCATCTTTTAGCATTGCTTTTATTTCAGATAAAACTCTTTTGATCACTGCTTCAATTTCTCCTTTTTCCCCCGGCCACCCCTTGTGCTCTAAGTCTGCAGACTGCTGGGTCCCTTGGTCGTCATAAACTGAGACTCCCATCCCCAAGGGCTGATCGGCTCTAGAATTTTGCCATTTTTGGAAAAGCATTTGAATGGGGGTTGAGGCCAGACCGTTCTGCAGACAGCAACAGAACGTGAACTGGTGCGATCAGGATGGTCCGACTGCGCGTATGTGACGGAGGATGTGCTGGTTCAACTATTTGGTTTTTAGATTTTGGTAACCGTATGTGGTGGATGATCTGCTGGTTCATCTATTTGGTTTTTCAGATTTATTAAACGTCAAGCTGGGGAAAAACTACTATACTATAAAATAAAAAGGCTATTTTCAGCATTTCTGATGAATCACATGATATGCCTTGCATCATAATGAATTGACAGAATAATGTTGCAAAAGCAATGCATTTTTCATTTTGGTTTGTTTCTGTGTCCAAGAAAAAAAGTATAAATGATGATTAATGGATGAATTATCAAATTTATAATTATTTATTTGACTATGTTCTTTACATTTCAATGCCCTTTTGGAATCTACAGTGTAACGTACTGTTCGAATGGCATAAATCCACTGGAATGGACCCGTGATTGTTGAATGGCTAGCAGTACTGGCTCTCTTCCCAGGAGAGATCTGCATTATCATCATAACCATGTATATGTCTATTCCAGCCTCAATCCCCCCATGGTTGGCTGGGCACATTTGAGCCCTAAAATGAGAGGCAAAACCCATTTTCAATACACATACCCCATCCTGCTCTGTATGGTGAAATGACCAGATTATGGCACTTTACTACGGTATATGGAAAACGATTCAAATGTGTTTTCTAACAACGGCCATCAAACAACCCTTCTTGCTTTCACGGTATCTGGATTGAATTTAAATAGCCACTATTTCCACCATGTAAACATTTCATCTCGCTGTCCAAAGGCTTGCGGTTAGGAGATGGCATTTGATGCCATTCCATACCCGTTTTCTCTCCACAATTCAGATGTAGCTTCTTTTTAGTGCCCCCCCCCCCTTTAAATCCCTTTGCACTATATTGATTCAGAATAAAACAAATATGCGATCCGTCTTGCCTTTTGCAACAAACAAACTAAATACAGTAAATGTGTAGGCAGTCGCAGAGAAGCAGGACTGACTGGGACACTGTCGACTGGATACCATCTCTTTATGGGCCAGTTTAATAGTGACATTTTACATGTGGATGCACCTCATATACTCTGCATTGAGTGGTGGTATTTAATAGAGATCACGGAAGACAAAGTGTTAAACCATGAGCTGACAAGAGCAGGAATCCATCATGGTGGAGCTAAGACACGCCAGTAAAAGGAGAGCAGATTTGTGGTTGCGTCGGCGGGGCAAGCGGTCGGGGAAGAGGAGATTACTCTACATCTGTGAATTGTGCTCTAAACGGTCATCTTATTAGAAAAAAAAGTTCTCGTCAAAACGTTCCTTTGTTGGCTTTGCTTCTCCCCCATCTAAGAGTGGGTAGGTGGGGGAGTAACATTCAATCGATTATGGCTCGATGCTAGGTCAACCGATTTCACACTAGCCCGCACAAGGCATGCGGTACGCGTTCGCCTCCTAGTTATCATATAAATGAAAGCGGTATCTTTTCCAGACGCGGGTCTTAGGTCATCCCACTATGCTGGAAATAGAGAGCGGTAAGAATAGATACTGAAACCATACCATCAAATCTCTTCCTCTTTCTACTTGTTTTTACTGTGCACAAACCCACTGAAAAATATCGGCCTCTTCTATTTCTCCAGACAGTAGTTGCGACTGATAATGCCAACCAAGCCATTCATCGCCTGCTCAAGGTGATACACAATGTATAAGTGTTATGAAAGAAATAGAGTAATGGTGGAGGCTGTGGTCAACAGACTTACCTCTCCGGTTTCCTGGGTTATTGCGTTTGGGCGTACAGGGTCACACTCATCTCCACAGACACACGGAGGTCTGTTCTCCAGCGTGTGGTCGTGTTGCATTGCAAGGCTCCCGGTGGCATTAATTGTTCCCAACACCCTGTGTAATCAGACTGTCGTTTCTGATTAGCAAACACACCAATCAGAGCGCCCCAGGGGTCACACACCGGAGGGCGCTGGTAAGCAGAAGGGAGGGGTGGGGTGGCACAATATCCAATCAGGGATTTCTTTCAAGGGGATACGGGAAAGTTGTCAGGAAGACAGCATCACACTGTAATATTTCATACATTTCACACGCGGCGATGTTATGTACTTACGACTTACACTTTGACAAATCCTGATCCTCTGAGCTGATCTTGACACTCAGACGCTCACATCCACACATCCACACTCAAACATTCATACACATACACAAATCCATGCACACACACACACACACACACACTCACCTAATTACAAAGACACGTTATTACACGCGCTCAGAAACACTCATCTCCACACACACAATTGCACAAACACACACACACTCACTCACTCACTCACTCACTCACTCACACACTCACTCACTCACTCACTCACTCACTCACTCACTCACTCACTCACTCACTCACTCACTCACTCACTCACTCACTCACTCACTCACTCTCCCCCACCCACCCACCCACCCACCCACCCACCCACCCACCCACACACACACACACACACACACACACACACACACACACACACACACACACACACACACACACACACACACACACACACACACACACACACACACATAAATCCATACACACACACACACACCACACACACATACACATACACACACCTAACTACAAAGACACGTTATTACACACGGTCAGAAACACTCATCTCCACAAACACAATTGCACAAACACACACACACACACACACACACACACACACACACACACACACGCACACCCACACACACACACACACACACACACACACACACACACACACACACACACACACACACACACACACACACACACACACGTTTTGGACTCTTATAAAAGGGGTCGAAATAAAGTGGAAACTTTGATTGGATCTTGGTGCTTCCATGATAGTGTTCACAAAAAGAAGATAAAATCACAAAGCTGAAAAAAAAAGCATAGATAAATTCCCCTCCTCACTAGAATCCCACAATAATTGGGGAAAAGGACCTCTATCAACAATACAAATCTAAACAGCTTATCAAATATAATCTGGGTGACCTTCACGGAGAGGGTGGGCCGACGGCTGTCACAGTGTCAGGTGCTGGCTCAGTCCACAGTCTATTGGCCAATAAAACACTCACAATAAAAGAGGCTTTGTACGAAGCACTTTGTTGATTGAGGATGTTCACAGGTGAGCATAATTGCCTTCATTAGCATCTGACACACAGTTTTGCACACACACACACACACACACACACACACACACACACACACACACACACACACACACACACACACACACACACACACACACACACACACACACACACACACACACACACTCACTCACTCACTCTCAGCCACTTGTCAGTTTGGTTGCAGGTGCCGCAAAACAAGGTAAAGAATGTCCTAATCAACCTGGCCTTTATATAGCCCGCACTAAAGGGCACCCTGGCATGGGGAGCAGAAGTAGGCCAGGCCCTGGACAGTAACAAAGCTTTATTTACAAGATTTGTGTACATGCCATGCTCTTCCAGACAAGCTATGAATCGTGGCCTTTTGTTGTTGCGCTAAGAGTTTGTTCTTACAGCCAGCAAGGCAAAAAAACAAAAAACACCCAACATTATACTGCTACCCTGGACTGGTCTTGACATGCCAATCAATGACTGGCCATGTGTGAGAGTGTGTTAACGTGTGTGTATTTGTGTATTTGTGTGTGTGTATTTGAATTTAGGTTTTCTAATGTTGTATGTCCATGTGTCTGTGCATGTGTCAGATTTAAAATGACGTGTGTATTGTGTATGGGAATGAAAGAGAGAGAGTGAGGAAGGAGTGAGAGGCAAAGAGCTAGCGAGCGAGATAGACAGAGAGAAAGAAAGAAAGAGATGGAAAACAGAAAAAGCAGTTTATTTCTGGAAAGAAAAAGACTATTATATCCATGGGGAAATTAGTGACCCCTGTGATGGATGGCACATTTTGGCGTGCAGGGGAATTATGGTGCAGCCGAGGAATAAAGCGCCCCATGGACACAGAAGGGCGCAGGGGCCTTGATATCAATCACGGCCCAGCGCTGGGGATTAGACACTGGACACACAGCCCCGCTGCTTAGCCCTCACGATGGATGGCACCTTCTCGCCCCGACGCACGTTCTACCATAATATTCGACACGGCACAAGTTCATCTTCCTCATATAAACAGGCAACTGTAATTACATGACGCATGCATGCATGCGCTACAGATCAGGATGGGGGGAGGGCGGGGGCGGGGGGGGCGGTTGAAATAATTCAATTGAGGTCCTGCGCTGGCATTTGATTCAGGTCAGTCGGGTTCATGATAAGGAAAATAAAATGAACGTGGAGGATTGGACGATATGACGGCCAACACTGGTGATCAGCCGACGCAGTCAGTCTACGCTATAAATACAGGATTGCAGTGCACGAGGGCGAATGAGGGCACGTGATTCATTTCACGTCGCACATTACAGCATCTCACGAGGGCCACTTCTATCAAAAGACCATGAATTATGAATAGCAGCATATGGGCCCCCTCCCCTTCAATACTCTAATTATATGAAGGAGTCAAGAAAAATCCAATTTGCTATTTTGCATTATTAAGGAACTAAAAAGTCCATGAGTTTTTGGTTGAAAACGTCAGCTGTGGACCCTTGAATTACTATTTGGCATAGGATGTATATTTATCTTATGATGTACAGTTGTTACACGCTAATGTGGCTGCGTTCTTTGGATTAGGGTTTTGTCTCTGTGCGCATAGCAGACCTGGGAACATGGTGACAGAAGGCAGTTTTCACTCAGCAATTCAACGTTTATTCAGATACACAAAGCATGAATACAGTTTGTTTCTTCCACAGCTTGCAAACCGGACCTGAGACTAAACCATAAAGGCATCTCAAGGCTAACAGATAATTGCAGGCCTGTCGCACCAGTTACCTAATTTACTCAAGTGCGCATGTGCCAAGCGTGAAGGCATATATACGCCTTCACGCTTGGCGAATTATGTCTGTAGAGTCCACCACAAGACTACACTTTACTCTCCTCCTTGAGCCTCCCGAAATGTCTTGCGATATTGATATGCCCCTTCCCCCCTGCGGACTGTTTAAGTTGTTTTATTTTCCTTAGGTTTTGTGTGTATGCTATGTGTGACTGTAGGCTACTACTGCCTGTCTTGGCCAGGACACTGGAAGAGATGTGTAATCTCAATGATTAATATTATTTTTAACTAACCAATAGTAGTTGCCTTGCATTTTTAAATGTCAATGCACTTATCAGCCCTGAAAAGCTATTTAATAATGTTAATTACAACTAGAGGTTGAGCGAGTGTGAAAACTCTAGTAAAAATATAACAATAATAATATACTTATACATAGTATTCATTTCCATCATGATGGATGATGGCCATTGACTTGGATGTTTTTT
Source organism: Gadus chalcogrammus (assembly GCF_026213295.1). NCBI lineage: Eukaryota > Metazoa > Chordata > Actinopteri > Gadiformes > Gadidae > Gadus > Gadus chalcogrammus. Next base: position 6,108,542 of record NC_079416.1, on the reverse strand, counting down.
GTATGTTTCCATTTATCTTGTTCGACCATTGGGTGCACTTAATCCAATGAATTTGTATAATATTATATTTAATAATTATATATTTGTAAAATTAATTGGTAAGGGCCTGCATTACTACTAACAAGCTTTGATGTCAACCACATGCAATCCTTACCCTTCTCAAACGTTTTGATTAACACAAAATATCAACCAAACACTTGAAAGATATTGGGCTAATAACAAATAGATTGCCAAGAGGTTGTTTCTGATTGCAAAATAACAAGACGAAAGTAACACTGAATAACAGAAATTCTCTCTCTCTCTCTCTCTCTCTCTCTCTCTATTTGCAAATGGCACACTCGCGCACACCTCTTGGAAGCTGGTGTTGAGAACATATCTCAGCGACCCTGGCTATTACTTGTGTTCAGTGGCATGCAATTTATATGCGCTTGGCCCTTGGGAAATTAACTCTGTGGTGACAACTCTCAAGATCAACAATTCTGAGAGAAATAAAGGTTTGTTCCTCTGTGTGGGAGAAACAGCCTAATCACAGGCCATGAACTGAAACACAGGCGAACAGATATAACAGTAAATCACATGTGCAGGTTTTTTTCTTACTCTTTGCAAAGCATCAAAATCCATGGTACTTTTTCAACTGAGTTTGTGACCCCAGAATCATACTTCAGTACTTCAATTTGCATCGGTGTCAAAGTACTTGAAGAAAGATGTCACTGTGATTCAGTCACAAGGTCTTTAGAGACCTATTTGTTTCGTTCATGTTGCGATAGCTGAAGAACTGCTTGTATCCTATACTTAGACGACAAGGACAGCATAATTCAGGGAAAGCAACAATGCTTATCTTCTGCTTACAAGTGCGTTGTTTGTCTCGCCTAGCAGAATCGCAGCATGCCATTGCTTATCTTGGATTTTCTTTCTTTGTTCTGCTGAATCCTCCCATCCTCAACAATTAGCTTAGGCATTGTTTTTTATCCTTGGCTAACAGCGTGACAGATTGGAGTCTACAGAATGTATGGGCCTACTCCTGCTTCCCTGTTGCTTAGGAAATGTAATCGTTGAAATGACTTACGGTGGATTCTGTTGGTCAAAGCAACAGGGCACCTCAGAGGTTAGATTGAAAGCGGTTGTTTTTCATGTGTTCATCAATAGAAGTCTACGCCACCACAGGTAGGATGTTAATCCGTCATTGCAAGACAGACACGACTTTGTCTGACTATGGCCTTTAAGTGCTCTGCTAAAAGTGTCTCCGATATTATATTAGGTCTCGAAAATAAAAGTACTCTAGAGACTGTTTATTGAGGCACTACGTTTCAATGGTAACCAATCGAAACATAATTACTTTGTAAAGAAACCATTTAACATAATGTGGAACATTGAGTTTTGTTGACGCAACTATTTCTCTATTTGGTCCTTGGACTTTAACTACCAGTTAGCCCTTTGTTCTGTTACAATCGCATAACTTTTATGATCGGGGGCTTGTGTTGCTCGTGGTTTTCGTACTCGCATATGAATGCAGGAAAGTAAACGATAAGAAGAATACTGAATCAGAAACTGTCTGTTAAAATTGTAAATCCAGACAGCATTTGAGTAAAAAAGTTACAAAAAACTAGTATTTTTAAGCCTTGCCTTTCCTCTACTAAGCAGGGCCTTGGCAGCACAGAGAAAAAGGTGGTGGGTGGGATGGGGGTGTTAGAACGGGGAGTCTGAGTAGAGACGGTTATTAGACCAAGGCAACGATTATGCCCAGTCAGTGGCGAGAGCAGCATGAATATCAATGGGCTGGTCAGGGGATATGTAGAGATATGCAGAGGAGGTAAGTCTGTAGGCAGTCAGAGTGGAACCGTGAGAGTCTGGCTCTGCCAAATGCCTTGCCACGAACGTCAATAACCTCTAATCGTTCTTAATGAAGGTGCAAAACTGTCCAAGGTGTTTGTTATGTTGGGTGTAAGAAGAGATGACGGACAGGCACAGGTTTCTGTGAGAATTTACAATTAACTGGAATTGTTATTGTCACAGAAATTGTCATCAATAAAGAAGTTAATACAGCAATGTTAACACTATTTTCTGGCAAGTACACTGTAGTTTTATACAAAGGGTTGTTTCCAATTCTGGTTTGTGTATTTCTTTCCGAAGCGAGACAAAGTTTGTTCAGAACTCTCTAATCAAGGTTTGAAATATTGCCTGTGTCACAGATGACAAAGTCCCCAGTCCACTTGGCTGCTAATGTACACCAGGGGACCATGGGCCCCGGGAAAGGCAAACAGATAAATGTTCACTCGTTTCAAATTCTGTCATCCTCACGCACAAACACGCACACACGCTGAAACGCATCAACGCTATTCCCATTGACCTTCTCAGCACTCGTCCCCCCACAAATTATTTTTAGACGCTCTGCCTCCAAAAATGTTTCGGTGATCAAACCCTCTTTTAGCGACTGCCCGATGCGGACCGATGGGGTGAACGATGGGGGGGGGGGGGCGAGTGACAAGCGGTATTCTGAGCGGCCGTGGCCCTCGCAGGAGGAACGAGCCATTACGAGGCTGTGCCGAGGGGCCGCCCTTGCTTTGATATCTTACTCTGTAAAGGTGCGCTGACAGGAAATAGATTTGGTCAATCCATATTTCATTCTCTCTCTCTCTCTCTCTCTCCCCTCTCTCTCTCTCTCTCTCTCTCTCTCTCTCTCTCTCCAGGGAGGCTTTGCCCCGCCGAAGTGCCCTTCTCGAGAGGCCATGTGTCTTGAGGGGGGGGGTGGGGGGGGGGGTTGAAGTGTCACCCTGCTCCTTGAGTAGACATCTTTCCTTGAGTTGACAGAATCATTGCCAAGCAGCCAAAGAAGTCTCAACATTGGCAGCATCCATCTTGTTTGTGAACACCCAGTGTTGCCTTGAGTTAGGCATAGTCGAGAGTGTTTTGTTATTGATATTATCCTGGGAAAAAGAAGGGAAAAAAAGAAAACACCCAGGTTTAATAAATGATCTCTTGTGAAGGACTTATGTTAACCCCTTATGTTAAAAAAATTAATCAAATAATTAAGCAATAAACTTTCTATATTCATTGTGCTTTGTTCACATGCTACTCGTTCATGGGTTACAGTCATACGGATTTGTGGCTTGTGTTGATCCCGCTGGGATCCAACAACTTCCTTCATTGAGGAATTTCTTACCTAACCTAAGAATATGTTTGTGTGTTCCTTCTCAAGAACTATTCATGTGTTTGTGTTTGAGAAACGGGACATTTTTCCGAGGAATCTGTCGGAATGAGCCCTGCAGAATGAAATGTAAAGGGAACTTAACCCTGCAGTGCACAGAATACTGGCCATTGCATCTAAAACAATGCACTTTTCCCCACTCATAGACAGACATCACCTTCTGGTCAGCTATAATTATACGCTATATCCATCTTATTATGCACATAATCTCACAATCATACATAACTACCGTTTCTTGACTTAAAGTTTCTTGTAGAGACGATTTTAGTACTATTATTTTAGTTTAATTAGTTAGAAATCCCATAGCTGTTCGTCAGCCATTCGTGATTGAAATGTGCTTTGAGAATATCTGTGTCCAACTTCTTATAAAGATATTTAGCAGCTGCTTTTAACCAAAGTCACTAACAGTGCTATTCAGATACCTGGAGATCTCCTGAAGGAACTGGAAGGGTTAGAGGAGTCTTGATCAAGGATGCCTACAGGTTAGTCGCCAGAGGGTTTGAACCCAGAACATTCAGCTGGGAGTCAAACGCCCTAACAACGAGACTGTACTTCCCCAGTGGATTGGCCTGCCGCTGTCTGACATTATTTCGATTTTAGCACCCTCGCGGGGCTAATTTCTGCCAGAAAATATCGTCCCTGATCGAGGGTTCCATCTTGCCTGTCCATCCCATGTGTGAAATGCACCCTTCTCAAGGAGAGAGAGGAACGTAGGGCGGGAGGGAGAGAGCACTGAGGGAGCGGACATCATGTTGAGTTAGCCTTTAAAACACTGCCCCCTTCTATACTCGTCTGCCTTGTCGACCACTCTGAAATTGTATCTAGAGCCACAATTAAAAAAAATAAAAGTCTGTCCTTCGAGTGAGTTCTCCGAGGGGCCATCTCGGGGGTCTCTGATTTCATACATTAACTGCAGCTCTCTGAGGGTCTCCAGGCAGAGTATCCGTCCAGCTGTCGCATGACATTGTTTTGCCATTTTGCCTGAAGATCACCCTGGCAGCGTACTCTGATACACTTCAATACTTATCTCACGGGTTCAGGTTCAGACGGACAGCGCAGGGCAGATAACGGCATACATTTTGACATCATCCCATGGGCCGGCTGTGTTATTGTCTGAGACAAACGCCATGATGTGCGCTTTGTGCGTGCGCCTGGCAGCCAGCATACAAAGGTTTAATTAAGGGCATGTTACTATAACGGCTGTGATTGACATTTAAATCCCTTCCTATTGGCATCTCGACGATATAACATTTTTGACCCGTTGTCCTTTGCTTTTCTTAGTAATTATAATATAAATTATGATTATGCAAATGTAGATCGTTTCTCCCAGGACCTGGCATTGATGCCTTGCTAGAGGAAATGTTTTGCTCAGGGTCTTATCTGTGCCTGACGTCTTGATTAAGGCCTTGGCTTTCAATAAGGATTAAACTGAAAGTGCTCACAAGCAGTTGCCTGGCCACTGGTAAAGCTATCGTTTAGGTCTATCTACTAATGTATTTGTCATATGTTTCTGGTTCCTACAATGTTGGTTTCAGACTACATATTGTATTGGAATTATCTGGAAGAAAAATCCATTTGTTGTTTCCTTGTAACTAACTAAAGCTTTGTTTCCTATTCCTTATGTTGTTTAGCTACCCTAGCTTTTCCTAGTGTCATCTAAATGTTAACCTTTGTGCTAGGGTGAACCGGTCACATAGGAGAAGGCATCCCCATATTCACTCTTCTGCTTGATGAGAACACAGGCAACTCTGTGTCTTGGGTAAACATTACACGATTTGATTATTTACATAGGCATTGTGGGGAGGATGTGAAACTGTTTAAATAGCTCTGTCTAACTGTATTCTGGACTGCTAGAAAGGATGTATACATCAAATACGTTAATTGTAATTGCTTTTTTGCATTTAGAAGTCTCATCCCTCCTCGACTCTATATCTCTTAAGGAAATTGCCATGACAATGGCAACCATGGAGGAAATTATGGAACATAACATGTAGAAGCAATCTCCCCGAGATAAAAACCGACAATTTGTATACCTGCCCAAATAAGTGGGCCTCCATGTGGATTAACCTTTTTTCCTTCACACTGAAAAAACAACAACACTCTGTTATCCAGATGAAATGAGGCCACTTTTAAGTAGGACAATCCTCTCCTCCCCTCAATCTCGTGATTAGACCATATGTCCGTGGATATAACTAGTAGGACCCTAGTGCTGGGGATTAGGACACCTAAGTAAGTACATCAAAAGTCTTCCCCTGGTCACAGCACCCCGCGGCGTATTGACTTTGAGAAGCGGCAGCGACTTCGTCCTTCTGGCCAAGTCTCTGAAGAGGAAAATGTCTGACAGAGAGAGCAAGAAAGTGTGCAATAGCAATAGCAATGGCATTGTAAATGCAAATTTTCCATGCCGATAAAGCTTTTTGAATCTTGATAGACAGAGAGACAAGATAGATTGAAAGAGAGACAGAAACAGAGAGATTGACACACACACAACACACACACACACGCACACACACACACACACACACACACACACACACACACACACACACACACACACACACACACACACACACACACACACACACACACACACACAGGGAGAGAGCGACAGAGTGAGAGTGAGAGAGAGAGAGAGAGAGAGAGAGAGAGAGAGAGAGAGAGAGAGAGAGAGAGAGAGAGAGAGAGAGAGACACACAAATCGAGAGAGAGAGAGAGACATACACAAATTGAGAGAGAGAGGGAGAGAGAGAGAGAGAGAGAGAGAGAGAGAGAGAGAGAGAGAGAGAGAGAGAGAGAGAGAGAGAGACACACACAAATCGAGAGAGAGAGAGAGACATACACAAATTGAGAGAGAGAGAGTGAGAGAGTGGGCAAGAAGGGGAGTAAGATTGACAAGTTAGTAGTAATGCCTCCTGACACCAGCACAGGCTTTTGAGAAAAACAAAGTGCATTACACAAACAAGGTGCCACATCCTTAATTCACCGCTAACCCCATTCTCTCTCCTTGCTCTCTCTCTGTTGCGGGCCCCTGTGGGGGGGCACCGCCAGCGCCTCCAGAACCGTCGATAAAGACGTGAGCGCTGACAGCTTGACAGAGCGAGAGGCCCTCCTCTCCAGGGGCGAGGCGACGCAACGCGCATGCCCCGGCCTTCCAGCGGCAAGCATGCCGCATATAGGTGTGAATAAAAATCGATGTTTTATCAGCGCCTGAGGCCCGGCGCGCCCTCCACCCCTACCCAAGGTAACCTTTAGCGGTGGACCGGGTGTTGTTCAGCCACCGCGGCCACCGGGCTGTGTGAGTTGTTGTTGTTGTTGTTGTTGTTGTTGTTGTTGTTGTTGTTGTTGTTGAGGCCAATCCAGGAATCCAACAGGGCCGATGTTGTGCAGACACACCTCCTCATATACCCCCCCCCCCCCCCCCCCCCCCCCCCCCCCCTGCTGTCAGCCCCCGCCCCCGCCCGCCTGCTTTCCCGTCGACCCGCCAGTCTATTTCGGTTTGCACAAGCTTTAAATATTCATCAGCGATTGGTTTGCCAAGGAGATGGGCGCCACGAGCAAACAGGACAATAGGCGCCTGGCGGGCCGAGGTAATCATCACGCCACCGTATCACCGCCATCATCAGGAATTAAACACAAAGAGCCGGCGAGCGGGGACGGGGGGCGCTATCCTACCTTGAGATGACTTTCACACTGCACACACTGGGTTCTGGTTCCCTTTGTTGGGTTATTTGGCAGGAGCAAGCGTTTCTTTAAGGTTGGCAACTGGTCTATTTGGTTCATTATGACACACGTGAGGCACCAGCGCAAAGTTTGATTGATAAATGTAGCCTATTCCAAGACGAGATCCCAAGGATGGCTCCTTAAGCCATGGCTCCTTTTTTTGTTCTTTAGCTGTCTCTCGGTGTTCCTGACACGGTGTAAAATACAGCCATCTACATTATCGAGATTACACATTTCTGGCGCTGCAATTGGACATTTGCATAATATTGTTAATGAATATCCGGTGGCCTCATTGTCGCTGACTATGCAGGGAAATTGTTTGAAAAATTGACATTTTTAATGTTCCAGGGACTTTGCTATGTCGTCAATGCCACCTACAATGGCCTGTTTATCATCTGCAGTCCATCCCATCAAGCTTTTTTAAATTTGGCTTTGGCCCAACCAAGTCTGTCAAAGCTCAAAGGTATTAAATATATACATTTATCATCCAGGGCAGAAGGGAAGCAATCACTTGATAGACTAGCATGCGCTGGCAGCTAGCAAATATATAGCAAAACATATTGATAATAAATAACTTGGAAGCCTTGGTCGAAAGAATGTTTGTAAAGCATACAAATAGTATTCACAAAACAACAATGGCTAACTAAGGCAAGGAAGATGTCTTGATGATTTACTCCATATGCCTATTGCTAAATGTTATTTTATCCAAGTCTGGCCAGCATAAATAAATAGATAAATATTTTTTGTATATTTGTTTAGAGTTGCATTGTGGGTCAAACTATATTGGAGGGTCAGGCTTCCCGATGTTAAAATCCAATAAATTTCACCCATTGACACTTTGCCATTACAGGTTTTGAGCATTTGTATATAGCTAAAAAGTATATAAAACTGTCTCAAATAAACCATTACTCAAAAACAATAATCAACTAGTGTGAGAAAATTGTAGTTCATTTGTGGACATTTGTATGCAGTAACTATATGCCTTTGCAATGGACTGTGGAACATGCAGCCCAGGTCAGTGCACGTTGTAGTTTGTCGGCGCACACGTTCTTCCAGAGGGAGCCGCCTCAGTACCGTCATCCCCTGGATCTAATCCGGAGCCAAGGATCTCAGCACAGAATTAAAGAGTAAATCATTCACAACCTCCTGTGAGTCATATTCTGTGTATAGAGAGACGAGGCCGAAATAATTGACCTTCAGTACATGCAAATGAACCGGGTCCCATGGCAAAGGAGTAGGCTGGCGCTAGGCTGTGTAAATCCGCACTCGGTTTGTTTTGACAGGCCTCGGTGCTCAATGCCAAACAAGAGGGGGAGAATGAGACAATATTAGTTCTGTTTGTCACCGCGTGACATTGTCAATCAGATGGGGCACCACTGTTATCGCGAGGAGGAGCGACGTTGCGCGGCGATGTGAAGTGACGGCCAGCCGCCAGCTTGAAGCAACACACATTCTCTACAACTGTTTCACTTTAGCCTCGGGTCAAAATAGAAGCAAACACTTCACCCGGGGGTTATGTGATCACATGTCTTTGATTGATAAAGACATATTGATTTTTGTTTTGGAAAGCTGAGTCCAAGTTTTTGCAAAATAATTAGTTTCACCACCGCCGTGGCTAAACATCCAGTACAATTCATCAGACGAAAACGGCTGCATCTGTCTTCAGCGCCTGGTTTAACATTTTTCTTTGTCTTCAAGTTAAATCAAATGGACAACACAAGTGCCTTGTTTGCTATTTCATATGAAAACCATTCCATTTAAATGTTTATCAATCGTCAAACTGCTCTGTAACAATCTCAAGAAAAGGATCTCACAAAATAGGCTATAAGTCGATTTGATGTTTTCAACACAAAAGACTTGGTTGATTCCAGCCCCGACAGCGATACCGAAGCCAATGCCTTTCTGCAACTCAATACTGTCAAAAAGGGCTGGTATTGCACAGTATACTGGCTAACGCTACTTTTTATTGGCAGATGTCACACATTTTCACACGTGTTAAATGTCTAACTCTGTTAGCCTGTGATGATTCCATTTTTTATGGTTATTATTATATAAAGTGATAGAAACAATTTTATATCCCAGTTTCAGTCTGAAAAGGCTTCGGAGGCCATGATTCACGACATCCTGTAACCCTTCCTTTCTTATAAAGAAAGAAAGAACCCATGAGAAGGTACGCAGTGGGAGCGATCCCTCCTTCCAGGGATGTACAACGGGGGCCATAATGGACAGACATTTATACCGGCATAATACGCAAAACAGTTCAGGTTGTTGGAGACACTTTTGTGTAGGCATATAAATCAGTGTCAGGGTGGTAGACGGTGTGATTCATCTTTAAATCTGCAGGATTGGCATTTTTGTGGCTGCTCTTATGGGGGCCGGTGGGAATACTAAAGGTCACGGCGTCATTGGGACCAGCGCTGTTGTTATGCACACAAGGTGAGACATGAATGTATGCATGCGCTGGGACCCCCCCGCTCGGCGCATGCAGGCTGATAAGCCGACCCGCATGGAGCTTGTATGACAAGGTAATCGCAGCGCGCGCTATGTACGCCCGGGTTATTCCCAGGGAGTCCTTAGCTCCGTTTAAAGAGAAAGCCTTTGCTTTTTCACTTTGTTCTTGTGCTTATCAAGGACTGCCATCACTCACACACACACACACACACACACACACACACACACACACACACACACACACACACACACACACACACACACACACACACACACACACACACACACACAGCAGATACACACACACACTCACACACACACACACACACACACACACACACACACACACACACACACACACACACACACACACACACACACACACACACACACACAGCTGATACACACAGACACACACACACACACACACACACACACACACACACACACACACACACACACACACACACACACACACACACACACACACACACACACACACACACACGCACACACACACACACTTCCCTTGATAAACTCTGTACCTCAGCATCAAATATTTAGAGTAATCTACTGTATAATGTGCAGAATAATCATCCAACACGGCCAAATAATAAAATCAAAGTTGAACTTGAGCGTGTGAGCACCACCAGGGACCTTGGAACAGACAGCATAGTGTTGCTCAATGGAACAGAGTCATTTGATAAAATAAAGTACCAGCAAAATCGTTAAATCTTGGATGAGGCTGTCCTCAGTTTGCAATGCGCATGGTTTTGTGTTCAGAACACTAATGATTGTCAAGAGAAAAACTCTAAACATGTATGAAAAATGATAAAATCAGCACTTCAAAAATAAAAGCAGAACCATCTTTGCGCCGCTGCGATCCAAAGGCTGTGACCTCCCCCAGGGGGAGGTGAAGGCCAGTCTTTCTCCTCTGGTGGAATTTGTCTCGCTTCAGCTGCTGCAGTATGTCGATTAGAATCATTTTGATTTACTGTGTGATTTGTTTACACCTCCGACGCACACCTCACAACAGCAATTGTTAGGCAAAAATAAAAAAATATGACATATTTTGATACACTGTTATGGTACACCATTATTTTTGCTGCACACAAGTGCACATGCAGATGTGCATGCCTATTCATAATGATAAGTTGGCTGACTCGCCGCAGTATGTCTTATTGACGGGTTTATGTGTCCCTTTGCAATTTGAAGTACCTTGCTCTGTCAACTCAAGCTGTATGGGTGCCAGGCCTGGCCCCACTAACAACAGCAGTAATAATAATAACAGGGGCATTATAATCCGGCAAGGGAACAACATGAATTTTGTTACCAGGTGGTGGTGGTAGAATCACTTATAGTGTAAGTGAAGTTTCAGCCCGGTTGTGCACTATGAGATTTAAATGGATTTTCGGCCGAGAGTCCCAGGGAAAGGGGTTACACACTTTGTGATTGTTTTGTTTCTTTTCAGTTAGTACCTGCCGTTGAGTATGAGCGATGATGTACATGACAACATGACGTTAGCTTTTCTTCTCTGTGATCTCAGTTTGGAATAGAGTAGAATGTTCACAAACTGATTGGTGGCGAAGGGCAAAATCATACGATTTGAAACAAGTTTTCATAATGACGGAACAAGATCAAGTACAAAGAAGGTATACCAACACATTTATAACCAAGAATACCCAGTTCTGTGGGACAGAGGCACTTTAAGAGCAGTTAAATTAAACGTCCTATTGCCAGCAAAGTTCCATGGTAAGATCCCCAAGTGATGGCCCCTAGTGGTAGCCGGTAAGCATCAAACCAGAACTAAAGTTTGCTTAATATTAGATCGGCCATCTTCCGTTGTTTCCCCCAAACAGCTCAACGGAGATGAGATCTCTCTCTCTCTCTCTCTCTCTCTCTCTCTCTCTCTCTCTCTCTCTCTCTCTCTCTCTCTCTCTCTCTCTCTCTCTTTATCTCCCATCTCTTATCCTTTTATTCCTTATCTTGGCCTGCAGCGATGAGGCTGTTTCAAGGCACACTACCAACACTGAATTCCTCGCAAACAGTTTGAAGCTAATAAATGCATAAGACTGTAGTCGTCAATTAAATGGATCCCCTGCTGTTGTATTTGGGGGCTTTTGGCACTCGATGCAGATGACTAGATCAGGTGGATTATGAAGAGGCTAAATAACTTCTTAACACACTTGGTTCGGCTTCTTTTGCATCTAACATTATAGCAGAAAAGGCATATAAAACCTTTATCCATTCGAAACAACTAGTAGGTATTTTACATATATTTTCTAAATCGTATTTTATGCAACTATGTGGAAGCCTGGATACATATAGATTTATCCTTGCCTTAATGTAATACATATTTGCTGATGAATGTATACATTAATTTGGCAAACTCTTTATCTTTTTACTTACCTAAGTGAACGAATCTGATCCCTTTCCTACATGAACTATTAACCTTGCAACGCGTTGGACTTATAGCAGCACAGACGGAGAAATACCACATGCTCTTATATCTTCATTGAGTATTGATTGAATCTAAATGACTCTCCCTCTGAAGCAGCCCTGGAAAGGTTTCTCATTAAAACCTGAGAGCAGTGATGAATGATATGCAGGGGGTGAAGTGTATGGGCTTGCATGCGTGCGGGGGGGGGGGGGGGGGGGGGGGGCTGGAGGGGGAAGAGACGGGCCGTTAACAAGGACACTGGCTCTCTGTGTCGTTGAACTGGGGACAGAATCTCTTTCTCTGGACAGAAAAACAGGCATCTGCGAACACACATGCAGATGGACAGGCTGCAAACTAGACAGAGAGAGACGGTATGATTTTGGAGGAATAAGAGGAGGGCAGTTGCTTCGATGACGTGTGTGACATCAGGTGGGCTGCCCTAGGGGATGCTGACACAACTGGTCTTCTGCTTTGGATGATTGAATCCCATGCAGCGCCACGGCCATAGTGCTGAATATACATCACTTTCTTGTCAAATTTGACTTATGGAGCGCATTGTCAGGATATTATAATGTATAATAATACAATTTGTGGTAGGTATGGCAACGGCTCGCGCCCACCCGGATGCATTCTTCCTCATGTGCAATGATCACGGAAGAGCTATGTATTTAATAAAAGATATTGAGGAAAGTGGGCATTTCCGGTTGGCTATAATCATTATGCATCAGTCCTTTTCTAAACGCAAAGTACAATTTTATACGACCTAAACAGTTTCCAGTATGGTGATGGTGGACCATAGGGAAAGAAAACATAATCACATTTGTCATCATAGGCAACACAAACACGCTCCAAATAATACACAATACACTGTGTGGTTGCCTTGAAAGCCACTGCGTGAGCCGTCGCTAGTGCAAAGCTAGTGTCTCCTCTCTCCCAGAAACCTAGTTAGCAAGCAATCAGCGTGTCTATTGACGATGCCAGGAGGGCCATAGACATCCCTCTCTTCGCTGTCAATAGGCTAAGTTGTGAGGATCTGTCCCTCCACGCGCGAGTCGTTAAGGGAGAAAAAAGAAAATAGAAAAAGGCTATCAGGGAGCTATTATGCCTGGGAATGTGAGACGGTGTTGGGAGTGGTATTGGTGGCGGTGCTGGAGTGATCGGGGGCATACCGCTCACCTCAATGGAAATCCTGATGCAGCTCAGAAAGAGTTAAACATCAGGCTCTGATGTAAAAAAAATATAAATATTTTTGTGACTTATCTATTAGACATCTGCGTGTTCGTGTGTGTGTATGTGTGTGTGTGTGTGTGTGTGTGTGTGTGTGTGTGTGTGTGTGTGTTTTGGATGTGCCTCTCTTGGTTGATTCAGAATTACAAATTGCAATTCTAAATCAATTGGTGGACATGCAGCAATACATCATTAACCCCGTTTCAGACCGACCAATTAAAATGCATGGTCTGTAATCCAGTGACGACTGTACAGCTCCAGAATACATGGACGACAAACGGCAAGGTCTTATCGAGTTGGGAAGCAGAACTCGTTGTAAGGTCTTCACCCCAGACACATTAATTAATTCAGCCTGTGTGTCTGTAAGGGAGTGTCTGACAACGCAATGTGTGTACCACTAATACGGGCTCGTTAACGGTCAGCCCGATACATTAGCTTCATCACTGGCTCCAAAAAACAGCCGATTACACGGTTTGTTACAGAAAAACGTATGGAGCACTAGTACAGTCTAATATGCAGTATTTCAAGGAGGCCAACAGTACGTTTAAGAGGCAGTTGTTGTGTCTTCGAAAAACACAGCCGGAATTTAAAGGAAAACCGACCGACCTGTTTGAGCTGAGCAGAATCGCTACTCATTATATTTTTTAAATGGGATCCTTCTGACTTATTTTTTCTGTATTGCTGTTCAGGCTTTCACCCTCTTACACAAGTCACTCCCACTCGTTCCAATCCATCCAAGCCGTCGGATTTGATCGATCCAAAACAGCCAATAACACGTAACTCATGCAATAGCATGCGTTTAACCCAGAGGGCCATACATATGAGTCCATATATTTCTTATTTTAAGTACGATTGCTATGGATTGACCAGTCCACAGCCCTTCTATGTAACCGATAATTAAGGAGGGTTGGATGGTCCTTGAACAACTTTTCTTGGATGTACACTGACAGAGAAGATGGCTCTCCTACGCTGTCTCTGGCCCCGCCTCTCTCCTGAAGACAGAGTTTATTTTGTCATTATGCACGGTCTGCAATATTGGCAATTAGGGTGAAAGAGTGCTGAGGTGGTTGGGTGGGGGCCAGTGGTGTGAATAATGTGGCCCACCAGTCCAATATGTTGGGGGGTAATAGGACACACTCCTGTGAGCCAGCGAGGCCATCTCCTATAACTAACCTTTTGTCCACCATGTGCAGTGTGATTCACATCGGTGTGAAGTCGCATGGACCCCCACACACACACATGCACGCACACACAAACTCACTCACGCACACACTCAGACTTACACAACTGAAACAAAGGGCAGAGAGAGAGAGAGAGAGAGAGAGAGAGAGAGAGAGAGAGAGAGAGAGAGAGAGAGAGAGAGAGAGAGAGAGAGAGAGAGAGAGTGTCGTTATGTGTGACATGGCCTATTCTGGTAAAAGTTATGAAGAATTAATTCTCTAATGCCTCATTGATGTTATTTGAAACTGTGACACATTTTTTTTTATTTTTCTATATATAATTTCCTTTGAGCATGAATATTTTTAATATATTTGTGTACGCCAACAGATTGGTGTTTTTATTTAAACAATAAAATAAACTGACCAAAGGAAAAATAACAACAACATAACTAAGAATACCCAGTCTGCAGAGGAATGATGTCTCATGTTTGTATGCAAACAGCGATACTACACGGTTAATCTGCTTAGAATACTGCCACAGAATATGACAAGTCCGGTCCTCATACATTTTAGTGGAGCCCAACCATGCATTATTCCCCTTCTCCTATTTCTTACACAAATGATCATTCAGTGCGGCACTGGGGTATCTGATTGGCACGCAGGATTAGCAATGGTAGCGCTGAAACAAATCTCCAATCTATGGCTGTCACCAAACAGCTTCCCTCCGATGCGAAACCATTCATCACAGAATGCATAAATCATTTCAGCTTAATCCCATGTGAGCGATTCTATCGATGTGGTGTGAGGACAAGCCAGCTGAAGCAGAGTACACTTTGCTCCTGATTTCCCCAACGCACACATTTTCCCTTTCATTCATTCAAGCATAACGTCCATCTCAGGTGAAACTTCATTAAAGGTTGGAGCCATTTTTCATAATCCAGTAGAACCTGGAGATCAATATCTCTGCTGCGCTTATCCGAGCGTGTGTGTGTGGATTTGTGTGTTTGCATTTGTGAGTGCAGTGTGTGTATGTGTGCCTGTGTGTTCATAGTGTGCCCTTGTGTTTGTGTATGTGTGTGTGTGTGTGTGTGTGTGTGTGTGTGTGTGTGTTTGTGTGTGTGTGTGTGTGTGTGTGTGTGTGTGTGTGTGTGTGTGTGTGTGTGTGTGTGTGTGTGTGTGTGTTTGCATGTGTGTGTGTTCTTTTGTACGCAGACATTTTCTTGCAGTCAACTAATGCAATTTATTTTGAGCTGGCCATAACAATGACCAGGACAAAGTCAATATGTTTTATAGAGGAGCCTTCCTCCAACCACTCACTAAAAATTATACTTTGAAGACAATGATTGCTTTTACAATGTACAAGAGGAAGATGAGTGTCCCTGTCAGGAACATTAAGCACACTGCGTTTTTCTAGTTGAGCACAGCATATTCCATTATGAAAGCTTACAGGAAAGACATACAAATATATCTATTTTGTGGTTTAGGTCATTTTTGGATTCATTAATTAAGTAAATTTAGTGTTCTGTCCTGATATATATTTTGGCAAGTAACACTCGTTACTTGGGCAACACTTTTGGAACGATGCTGAACATATGCCTTAAATCTTTGTAACTTGATCTGGACAGTATTTTGTTTGTGTTCTAGATGCAGGAGCCCTTTTTCATATTGTCTACAATTTCATATTCAAAACACAAGTGGAATTATTTGTGGATGGATTATCAAAAATGTCCAAATATCTTGGGTAAATTATGAAGTAATTTGAAGAAAGCATGCAGTAAGCCAAGTGGTATTGACTTAAATTCCAATTTTTAACCAAATCTCTCACTTTGCAAAATTCCACATTACAACCCTGGGAAAATGTTCATAATTAGAATAAAATGGCCTATGAATGTCAAGTAATTGATCAACATTGTTATTAGCTGCAAATAATCAGTATTTGTTTCTAACTTTTTCTTCCTATTGAAATAATTTGCTACCGTGTAACATTGCTGCATTCAATGGCCATTAATCAGCAGGTTTATGCACAACTACCATTTGGGTAACTTTGGTAACAATTCTGATAAGACCCACAACAATAAGGAGCAGTAATTCAGGGAACACATGCTATGAACCATTTGAGTCCCCATGGATGAATACATAGCTCTTCGAAAATCTAGGGTCCCAAAATCCGAAAAGGGAATGAACACGCTACTTTTCTCTATACTTATTAGAATAAATGTGTAATGATGAGGTAAATAAATAATCATTAAGCAACAAAACAACTTTTCTCAACACCAATTCAATTGAACGTATGTACAGTACACTTATGTGCAAAAACATGGATTCAAAAGACATTGTAAGCTAATCCTTTCAAGGCACATATATGTCTATATATATATGTATATATATATATGTTATAGCCATAACATTTGCTGAACAAAAATGACAGTCGTTTCAAATGTATTTGACCGGACATGGCAGATGTGCTTGTTTTAATACATTCTCCAACAGGTAACAATGCCCCTCCAAGTATTTAAAAAGAGGGAATACTATGGTCTGCATTGTCTTCTCCAAACAATAATACAAAAAGTGGTGTCATGTCAATACATGACACCACTTTTCTCATTCATAATGCGGTTGCCCCAACTATCTAGATGTGTGCAACACACCTAGACCGCATTTCACCTGCAAGCAGAGAGGATTCTTTAAAGTGTGTTAAGCAAATGCAGATTACAAAAAACGAGTCAGGTGGTGGATTGTTGGTTAAATTCACTTTTAGGCACCACATAAAAACATGCCCTCTTGTGGCTGACTTGTGCGTACCTCTCACCTTTCTCTCTTTTTTGAATTCCTCAATATTTCTCTCATTAAACCTGCCTTTCTGTGCTCTGCGCTATGTAAGCTCAATAATATATAACAGTTACAGAATACTGCATATGTTAAGGTCAGAAATCGCCATGGCTTGAAGATCATTGATGAAAAAACTAAACTGAAAGACTAAGAAATTATCCGAATTGTACATGTCTGTCAGCACGAAAACCAAAACAACCTCATAACATAATAATTTATAAATCCAGTTTTACTAAGGTATATAAAAGGTACAGCTGAATTAAAACAGGTATTGTCCAGCCAAGTGTATAAATTACATATTTTTGAAGACACAGGGGTTTGTGAAATAATAATCATACTGTACAGCGTCTTTCATAATACGGTAAATCATCAATATAAAGGCTTCTGATGCTTTCCCAACCATCATGTGTGACATAGGTCTGCGTCCTGAACATTGTTCTTGCAGTACACTGTGCTATTGTTCCCCAGGGGGCAGTCTCGGAAGCCTGTGCCCCCATTAGGGGTGTAAATAGGCTGTATGCGGAAATCTCCCTTGAGGAGCTGCTCATTGTTGAGGGACACTATCTGGAAGCTGGTCTCAGTCATTTCCAGGATAGAATTATCCTTCTTGGTGCCCGCTTCACAATAGTCGTCTTTTCTCCGGCCTCTGTTGTATTTCCAATCGGCGGACGATTTGGATCGGCTTTTCTTGTGCATGTGCCAGCAGAAGATGCTGAGCAGCAGCACCAGCACCACGATCACAGCCCCTCCAATCAGCCCCGCTAGCAAGAAAGGTGAACTTGGGTCTGGCTGTGTGGCCTGTTCGGGCCCCACGGGCCCCTTGTTGTTTGGACCCAAAGTGGCCGTTGTCGTGGCGACCTCCGTGCACTTGGTATCGTCTTTGGGCCGGTAGTTATTGAACGCGTCCAGAGGGATGACACAGATCCGATACGTGGACTTTGGCTCCAGGTTAGGTAATCGAATGCCCCGGTGGTCTCCGCCCACCATCCTCTCCCGGACGGTGTCCCCCGTCAGGCTGGGGCCCATCCTGGCCCAGGTCACCTTGTAGGCGGTGACCGGAAAAGCGGCCACCCAGTTCACGTGAATCGCGGAGCCATTGAGAATAGTAAATGTGACCTGCAGACTCTCCCTTTTGGGATCTAGTGGCCGCTTAGTTCTTGTTCCACCCTGTCTGGTTGGATAGACTGGTAGATAGGAAGTGAGTGTGGGGGACAGGGGGCGCCTGGTGGGTGGGGTGCGGTCCTGGGACACTAAGTGGGCGTCTGGGGTGGAGGAGGCGGGTAGCGGCCCGACTGAGCCCCCTGACGTGGCGGGAGGATGAGAGGTTAACGTCGGTGTGGTGGTTGTCATCGGACACTGAAGCAGCTCTCCGCTCAGCTCCCTTATCACCATGCCACGGACCTTCTCTGGCTTTTGGCACATGAAGCCCCGCACATTAAGGGATCCGGGCAAGGACTTCAGCCACCATACCACCCACTGGATGCTACAGTCGCACAGCCAGAGATTGTTGCGCACCGTGAGCTGTCGTAGACTAACAAGGCTGTCAAAGACCCCCTGCGTTAGTGACTGCAGCTGGTTGCTGGAAATATCCAGCTTCTCCAGCTTGTGCAAGCCTGCAAAGGCCCCTACAGGGATGATATTTATCTGGTTCTCCTGAAAGTTCAGCTTCACCAGCACCTCCCCTGGGAGAAACGGTGGCGGGTAGGTGAGTGAGTTGCGAGCAAGGGACAGCTCCCTGAGGGTGACCAGATCCTGAAAGGTCCCTGGCGCAATCCCCTCGTCCGTCAACAGGTTTCCGTCCAAGAGGAGACGCTCCAAGCGGGTGACATTCCTAAAGGCCTCCTCAACGATGACAGCAATGCGATTCTCGTCCAATCGCAGCTCCTTCAGGTCCTCTGGGAGACCAATGGGCACGCTGCTCAGGTGGTTCTTGGTGAGAAAGAGCATCTTTAGACTCAGAGCCTCTCGGAACGCACCTTCCTCCACCCCTACGGTGGATATAGAGTTATCGTCCAGATGCAGCTCTTCCAGCCATAAAAGCTGAGCCAAGGCTGCCCTGGAGATTGTCTGAATGTTATTCTCTTGGAGGTGGAGTACTCTGACATTTTTGGGCAAGTTGATGGGAAACTCATCCAACTGGTTGCCATAGAGATACACAGTCTCCACGGAAGCCACGTGGTGGAGCTCCAAGGGGAACCCGGCATTATTTATTTGGTTATTGTGAAGATAGAGTGTCTTGTAACCTTCGCCGATACCAAAGGGCACAGAGGTCAAGCTCCTCTCATTGCAGTAAACAAAAGTACGATCACAGCGGCATTCCTCAGGGCAGTTGGACGCCCGGGAAAACTGTAGGTGCAGGCCGAGAAGTATGGGTATCCATGGCCGTAGTGAGGAGGCCCAGTCCTTATTCCATAGACGCCACTGTATCTCCATTTCAAAGAAATCAGTAAAATTGCAAAGAAATCAAATCCAAACAGAAACGCGGGAAATAAAAATGGGCAGAAAAACTGAAAATCCAGTGGGTTCACGTTTTCTGAACTTCTGGCTGGTGCAGAAAAAAGTTTGTGAGTCATCCTTAGGCTAACAACAACAGAGCCACGGCTGCATTAGACGTCAGGATTATCTTCCCCAGCCTCGCTCCATACTTGGGTCAGGAATAAGGTGTTGAGCTGATCACATCACGCTTTCTATCAGCATCTTGGTCAGAGTTTGTTTCTGTACGGGCAAAATTGAGATATAACAGTGCAGTGCATGATAGGTGGTTGATGCGATCCTGGAGCAGTCGGCCTCCTCCCAGCTGGGGTCTGTTTCTCTATGTTACACACGGCCGGGCCCAGTAAGATGCAGCCTTCCTCGGACTTGAGATTTGGATCCTGAAACCTGTTGTAAAATGAGAATAAGGGAAAAATCAGTGGGTTTAGTTTCCCTCTAAATGTAAGCTGTCTTCCAAGA